>NC_142033.1:41312341-41640564 GCF_982192425.1 Myodes glareolus
TTTGTTTAACTCTGCATATCCTATGGGGAAGCCAAGGTCCCAAGATGCATGCACATGGGCTTGCTTCTAGCATCTACTGGCCCGTGATGGGATCCAGTCCACCTACCGGAACTATTATGCTCACAACATGAATGTGCCTGCCCTGGTTTTTAACAGTATGACTTTGGAAGCAAGGAAGTGATATTTTGCTTGCAGGCTACAACTCTTTCTGCCTGACATCCTGTTTCTTTTACTCCCTACAGTCCTCTGAGAAGGCTCTGGGAACTGATGCTCAGGGAACACTGGGTACCAGCTGCCCTAGGGGCTGATTCTGGTTACTCATGCTCCACTCTGCTCACTCAGTGGGTCTTAATGCTAACAAAGTGCCAATTAAGCCAACACTTAATTAATTAGTCAATTAATTGGTTTTTTGGTGGGAGTGAGATGTTCCTTGAGGCCAAGCTGTTAACGAATACGAAGTAAAGTTTTTTTTGTTTTGTTTTGTTTTGTTTACTTTTTTCTATCTTTATTTTTCTTAAGTTTCTTCTCTTTTTAAAATTAATTAATTTATTTTTTAAAATGTTCTTTTCTCGCTGGATGGTGGTGGTGCATGCTTTTAAACTCAGCATTCTGGAGGCAGAGGCAGGGAGATCTCTGTAAATTCAAGGCCAGCCTGATCTACAAGAGCTAGTTCCAGGACAGCCAGGGCTGTTACACAGAGAAACCCTGTCTTGAAAAACAAACAAACAAACAAGTTAAAAAGTGATCTTCTGCATACTTATTCTACTCCCATTCCCTCTCCTCCTCCTCCGCTCACCTTGCCCCACCCTCCATTGACTCCTCAGAGAGGGTAAGGCTTCCATGGGGAGTCAACAAAGTTTGACACATCACTTTGCGGGACCAAGGTCCTCTCCTCTAAATTTAAACTGAGCAAGGTATCCCTCCAAAGAGAATGGGCTCCAAAAAGCCAGTTCAAGCCCTAGGGATAAATCCTGGTTCCACTGCTGGCGGCCCCACAGACTGCCCCAGCCGTACAACTGTCACACAACTGTCAGAGGGCCTATTTGCTCCTATGCAGGTTTTTCTGCTGTCAGTCCAGAGTCAGTGAGCTCCCACGAGCTCAGGTCAGCGGTTTCTGTGGGTGTCCCCATCATGGTCTTGACCCCTTTGCTCCTATTATCGCTCCTCCCTCTCTTGGAATGATCTCTGGAAACTCAGTCCAGTGCTTAGCTGTGGATCTCTGCATCTGCTGCCATCAGTTGCTGGATGAAGGTCCCATGATGACAATTAAGGCAGTCATCAATCTGATTACAGGGGAAGGCTGGTTCAGGCATCCTCTCCACTATATCTTAGGGTCTTAGCTGGGTCATCCTTGTGGACTCCTGGGAATTTCCCTGGTGCCGGGTTTTACACTAGCCCCATAATGGCTCCCACAATCAAGATATCTTTCCTTGCTCTCCCTCTCTGTCCTTCCCACATCTTGGCCATCCTGTTCCCTCATGTTCTCCTCTACCCTCCCTCCTGCCCTCCCTCTCCCTTTCTCCCCTCTCCTTATTTTCACAGGAGATTTTGTCTATTTCCCTCCCCCTGGAGATCCATGCATGTCTCTCTCAGAGCTCTCCTTGTTTCCCAGCATCTCTGGGGTCGTGGACATAGGCTGGTTATCCTTTGTTTTACTTTTACATTCTACATTGCTTCTCATCCCGTGGCTAAGATCAAGTGTACATTCCTTCCAGGCATCACTGAGAGGGCTGGGGAAATGGCTCTGTTGGAGGAGGCCACTTGTTGTTTCCCGGCTGCTCAGCCCCAAAATAATCACACAGAAACTATATTATTTAAAACACAACTTGGCCCAATAGCTCTCCCTTCTTATTGTCTAAAACATCTCAATTTAGCCCATTTTTAGTAATCTGTGTATTGCCACGTGGCTGTGGCTTACCAGCTAAAGTTCTGGCATCTGTCTCTGGCAGGGCTCCGTGGCTTCTCTCCGACTCCACCTCCTTTCTCCCAGCATTCAGTTTAGTTTTCCCCACTTATCTAAGTTCTGCCCTATCAACAGGCCAAGGAAGTTTCTTTATTCACCAATGGTGTTTACAGCATACAGACAGGAATCCCACATCATGGTTTAGCAGGCAATGCATGTTCCTCAAGCAGAAGGACCTGAGTTCAAATTCCCAGAACTCACACAAAGCCAGGCAATACAGTGAACGTCTGTATCTCTGTGCTCCTAAGAGGTGGAAACAGGAGGATTCTCCGGAGCTCATGGGACAGCGGTGAGGAGCAGAGACCCTGTCTCAAGGTAGGAGGAGCAGCACCTCTGACTTTCAAAAGTATACTATGCACCAGCACTCACACTTGTATTTGTGCACACATACATATGCATGCATACACAATACACACATACACATCAAACACACACACACATTGAACATACACATACATATCAAACATACACACATGCAACAAACATGCATACACACACACACACACACACACACACCAGGGCAGGGAGAAGGAGGCATGGCTGCTTTTCCAAGACTCATTTTCCACCAAATTGCTATCTCTCCACCCAAACCATACTGAAAAAAGGGACCTGGAACTCTTGCTTCCAGGACATTAAGTGGCAGAAGAAATTAGTTGAATTTATTATGTAGGATTCAATTAGGCTTGAAAAGCAGGCAGATAGCCTTAGAGAGGATTTTTTTTAAATGTGTACTTGCTATAGAGCTGAGACTGGAACTCTTCATTCCCCTGCTTCTGCCTCCTCAATTCTGTCATTAAAGGCACATACCACCTTGCCTGACTGACTAGCTGAGGAACTTCAAGCAGATTACTTCGTCTCCATGCCTCAGTTTCTTCATCTATAAAATGGGAATGATTATAATAAGGCTACCTCCTAGAGCTGTTTTGAGAAGTAAATGAGTTACTTCATGGTAAACTCTAAAAACATTACTTATTATAAAACTGTTAAATAAGTAAGCTTTACTGGGGAAAACACATTATCTCTATATCATCTATATCTAGATGGATAGATACATATATATAAGCTATAGCTAAAATTTATTTGGTTAATTATTTATAATTCTTTCTTCTCCAATAAGATTTCCCTTTCCTCCTCTCTCCTTCCCTGGGTCTCTCTCTCTGTCTGTCTCCTACCTTACATGTCTCAACAGACCTTGCCAGAGAACAATTGCTTTATTCGACAAATAGTTTGTATTTTAGGTGGGAGAATTTCTTTCCTGCTGTTTTCTTGTTGTCCTTTTTAAAGACTATTTTTGTTTATGTAAATGTGTGTGTGTTCATGTGTATGTGAGTTCCTCTTGAGGCCAGAAGAAGGTGTTCCTGGTGGTTGTGAGCCATCTGACTGGGGTGCTAAGAATCAAAGCCTGGTCTCTGGAAGAGTAACAAGTGCTCTTACCTAATGAACTATCTTTCTAGTCCCTGGTTGTCCTTTATTTTACAGCAATGTAAATATTATTATCAGTCCACAGTAGAGTTGTTTATTTTGTAATAATATGTACAGTGGGTAGGAGGTGTTGAGACAGGGTGTTATGTAGCTCCAGGTCAACCCTGAACTCTTTTGTAGACAAAGTATTACACGTGTGAGCCAGCAAGCCTAGTGGTAGTCGTCTGTACGTTGTGAGTTACCCAGTCTAAACCTATCACAGAGATGAGTAAACCCTTACTGTAAAAAAAATAAAACCCGAAAGGCAAATATTTTCCGTTTCGCACCATCTGGTCTCTGTAACAAGCGCTCTTCCTGAAGGTTAGACCGCGAAAGCAGATGAGTGGCAAAGTGAACGAGTGCCGGTGCCTGAGAAAATCCTACTGACAGTCAGGCACAGTGGCTCCTAAGCCTGCAATCTCAGCATTCAGGAGGCTGAGGCAGGGGATTTCTGCATTGCACCAGGTACCAGGACAGACGTGTTTCAGAACAAACGGATAAACAGACAGGAAGGAAAGGAGGAAAACAAATCTTATTTACAAAAGCAGGCGGTGGGTCATGGTTCATGACCCCTGGTACAGGTCACTGAATTCACAAATTCACACACCTGTACTCAGGCAGTGTGCTGGGGTTCCATGCCCCGTGAAGAAAGGACAGTGCCGGCAGGTAGAAGAGAGTTATAGTGCCCACCCTGGCATGGTAAGGTACAAGGCTGAACCAGGGGAGACAGCCTCACACCATCTTCCATGCAGGCTGCAAATATAGTAAGCTTTCTAACGAAGAGTTAGAAATACATGGGACCAGCTAGCACACAGTAGCCCCCTGCCCCGTGTGATGTGCAGAGGCTGTGCAAACCTGTCATAGTCATTAGAGTGCCAGGCGAGGAACTAGATTCCTCCAATATTGGTTATACACACAGTGATGTTAGGAACTGTGTACAACTGGTCCAAGCATAGGCAGCTGCTGAGAAAATTTAAGTGTTCCAGAAGTGTGAGTCTCTCTGGGACCCCAGGAATCAGAACCCAAAACTGGGAGGAGGGAATGGACACAGCTTTACTGAGAGCTAAAGAGTCCCGGGTGGTCTTTTGTTTCCAGGATTGTGATTCCCCTCCAGATGTTCCCCAGTTATACCCCAATCCATTGTCTTGGGGGGACTTCCAGGTAGAGCAGAACCAAAGGGAATGAGGAGGGTAGCCTGGAACACGGAAACATGGGTGCATATTGCATTGCACTGGACAAAAAGCATCCTCACTGACTGTAGAGCCGAGTCCACCTTTATAACTCCAGGTATCTAAATAACACTCTTCCCACAGTGCCTGATGATGTTGGAGGTGTCCAACGGACTGGGCACCCCATTCTGCTGAAACCCAGCAAGCCTGGCTTGCCTGGGGCTTCTGAGCATCATGAAGGAAAAGCCTCATGGCCTAAAATAACCTTGGTGAAACTGCCAGGCTTCTGTTCTTTTTCTCCTGCTTCATGCTGTGCTTACCACCACAAAATTCTAGAGACAGCAACTCTATGCCAAACTTTATTTATGGAGCTAGAGGTTTGTGGTCAAGTTGAAAGGGGGCGATGCTGGGGAGACGGCTCAGTGGTTAAGAGCACGTACTGCTCTTACAGGGAATGTGGGTTTGACTCCCAGCTCCCACATGACCGCTAACAATCATCTGTAACTCCAGTTCCAAAGAATCCTCATGTCTGTCCTTCTTGGGCAGCAGGCACATACATTGTGCACAGATACATGTGCAGGCAAAATGTCCACACACACTAACTTTTTGTAAATGTCAGCATGGATGGTTTCTTCTGTAATCTCCCTCTCTCTCTTTGATTTATAGATGGCTCTCTTCCCCCTGTGTTCCCACCGCCTTCCTCCTGTGTGCGGGGGTCATAACTGCTTCTTTTGGGTCACTAAGAAGTTTGGATTAGATTAGAAATGCCTGGCCTTTGCCTTCCTGCCTGGTTCAGACTTCCTTTCTCCCACACTTTAAAGTATTTTTTTTTAAATCTTGTACTGAATCTCAAGTAGCCTAGGCTGGTCTCCCCCATCGCAGAGGATACCTCAAACTCTTGATCTTCTGCCTCTACCTCCCAAATGTTGGGATCACAGTTGCATGCCACCACACCTGGCTTCATTAACCTTAATTTTCTCTTCAAAGACAGTCTCCAATAAAGTTATATTCTGGGGGACTGTTAGGACTTCAAACATGCATTTGGGAGTACGCAGTTCAACACCTAATGCTCATATCCAGTCGTCAACAGATTCTAGCGGTCCTGCCTCTATAACATGTCTAGAATCCAGCCACCTCTCCTGTTCTTCACTGCTCATCCACGCCGTTGTCCACTAATTCCCACCAGCCCCTCCATGCTTGCCTCTAACAGCCACATGGTACCATGGTGGTTCTTCCACCACCGTCCACTGAGCTAGCTCGGTGGGTTTTCATCTGAGAGAGGAGCCATGCCCTCACAACACCTCCATTTCAACACTCTCCCTCACGCACCCCGCTCATCTTGATGGCCTTCTTCATGTCCCACAGACACACTATGCTTTCTGTCCCCGCTATCAAGGGTTTCCTTAGCCACATCCTCTTGGCTGGCTCCCTCTCTGCCTTCTTGGGTCAGCGGCTATGCCTCCATGTAGGAAGGCCTTCCTGAGGTCGCTGTACTACACAACACCCCAGCCCCACTCCTCCGTTTTCCCTGCTTTCCTTTTCCTCACACCCAAGAGCAGCCGAGGTGTGTGTGGCGCCTATGCCCTTACTTATTTATCATCTGCCTCCCTACTGGAAATGCGGTTCCAGGACAGAAGTGGCCATGCCATGTTCTATGCTGGTCAGATATCTATGGGTTATACAAATGAGTCGTGCGTGGAATAAGAAAGGGGAGCTAAGGAATAAAAAGCTGGCGGAACAGATGAAAAATGGCAGATACCTTTCTTATTATCTCTAAGATTACAAGAAAACATCAACTTCTTCAACTCCCCCTCCTCTTCTTCCTCATCTCCCTTTCTTCTTCTCACTCACACTGAGGTGTTATTTAGCCTTATATTCAGTAAATTTTCCTGAGAACATGAACACAGATTTCACTCTTCTGTGTGCAGTCGTGTATCATAGATAGTCCTACCTCAAGGGGAGCCACCGCCAAGGTCAATGCCTTTGGTGAAGAACTGGGCCCAGAGGCAGCTCCCCCTTATCTCTGCTGACCCTGACGCAGCAGAAAGAATGTTAGGACACAGCAGAGTCCTGTGGCCCAAGATCAAAGCATGGGCCCATCATCTATTAATTGTTGAGTAATAACTCCTGAGCCTCATTTTCGTATTCCTGAGAGTAAGGCATGACACTCACTTAAAGGGGTTATTGTAAGGATTCAAGAGAAAACAGATGAACTGCCAAGCATATACCTGACACATGGCAAGCTATTGACAAAAGATGTCCCCTGTTAAGTCTCACAGGCTCCAGGAGTCAGTAAAAACTCCATTTAATTGCCAACAAAAGAGCCAAGTCCATGAAGCGATGTGAGCTGGCGCTGAGGGCCGGGCAGTTTCTGGGTCAGGAGGATGGTGGAAACATGACCCCAGGTGCCTGCTCTGGCCAGGTGAGGGAGCTGAGTGAGTGCAACAGGCTCCGATGTCTGTGTTCTGTCAAAAGACACGCACTGTTCACCCTCAAGTCCTAAGGGGATAGAGCTGAGCAAGGTGGGTGTCTGTGACTCCCTGTACAGTCTGGGGTCTCTCCTCACTGCAGGCTGAGAAGCACTTCTCCTCGGGAACATTCTAGATGTCTCATTAGGTGTTCTTGAGTATCCAGTCCTTTCTTAGCCCATTGCTTCTACTTCCTCTTTCACAGCAGACGGTGTGGTCACAGTTACACCGTGTGGCCCCATTGTTTGCCATTACCATCTTTCTGGTGACAGCTGGGAGGAAGACATGTCTGGGGGGAGACAGATCCTCCTGTCTTGTCATAGGACCAGTCTATTTCAAAGTTGTTAATCCCGGGGAGGAAAAATAAGGAAACTCAAGACAATACCAGGCAAACTAAACTGACCGGCTCCCAGGATATTTTGTGACTAGCTCCCAATCCCTCTCTCAACTGTGTGTTTTCTAATGTTGTAGCTTGAATATGATTGCCCCCCCCCCCCCGGAGGCTCATATATTTGAATGCTTAGTCATCAGGAAGTAGCACACCTTAGGAGGACTAGGAGAGGGAGGTCAAGATCATGACGGAGAAATCTATAGAGACAGCTGAACCAAGCTCGTGGGAACTCATGAACTCTAGACCCACAGCTGTGGAGCCTCCATGGGACTGAACTAGGCCCCCTCATGTGTGGGAAACCGTGGTGAAGCTTGGACTATCTGAGGCCCCTGGCAGTGGGACCAGGATCTCTCCCTGGTGCAGAAGCTAGCTTGCTGGAGCCCATAAGGTGGGATGCCAAGCTCAGCCTTAATGCAGAGGGGAGGGGCTGCGTCCTGCCCCAATTGAATGTGCCAGACTTTGTTGACTCCACCATGGGAGCCCTTATCCATTGGAAGGAGTGGATGGGGGGGGGGGAGACTGGGGGAGGGGCAAGGGGGCAGGAGGAGAGGTGGGAGGAGAACTGTGGTTGGAATGTAAAATAAAGAGAAAAAAAGGAAAAATAAAACAAAATCCTGCAAAAAAAAAAAAAAGAAGAAGAAGAAGAAGAAGGAAGAGGAGGAGTAGGAGGAGGAGGAGGAGGAGGAGGAGGAGGACTAGAAGGTGTATCTTGTCGGGGTAGGTGTGGTCTTGTTGGAGGAAGTGTGTCACGGGGAGTGGGCTTTGAGATCTCTTCCTGCTGCCTACGGAAGAACTCTCAGCTCCTTCTCCAGCACCATGTCTGCCTGCATGCTGCCATGCTCCCTGCTATGATGACAAACTAAGCCTCTGAAACTGTAATCAAGCCCCAGTGAAATGCTTTTCTTTCTAAGAGTTGCCATGGTCACGGTGTCTCTCACAGCAACAGAAGCCCGAAGGCACCCAAGAAGTGACACGTCTCCCTCCCTGGCCCGTTCTGTGCTGCTGCTTGCTGTAGATCAGCCTGCATGACTCACAATTCATTTCTCACACTTCGGAGCCTGGGAATCCCAAAAGCCTGGTGTCTGTTCCTGGGCCTGTTACTACACTACAGCGTGACACAGGGTGTCTTCTGACAAGAATGGGGTTTGTTGGCTAGCTCCTCTTGGTTCCTTTTGTAAAGACAGTAATCCACCACTCCCCACTGAGACCTCATCCAACCACAAAGGCCCTCCTCCTGACACCATTAACCTGTGAATTCTTGAGGTAAGTTTCAGGTTGGTGGGAGATAGCTCAATTGGTAAAGTGTTTCCTTCACAAGCATGAGGACCTGAGATCCCCAGAACCCATTTTAAAACACACACACACACAACCAGTAGATGCTGTGGTGTGCGCTTGTAATCCTGACCCTGAGGAGACAGATTCCTAGGAGTTTTTGGTTCTCCAGTCTAGTCTGAGAGAGCTCCAGGTCAGAGAGTAACTCTCAAAAGCCGTGGCTGAGGAATAACACTTAAAGTGGTCCTCTCTCTCTCTCTCTCTCTCTCTCTCTCTCTCTCTCTCTCTCACACACACACACACACTCTCTCTCTCTCTCTCTCTCTCTCTCTCTCTCCCCCCCTCTTCTCTCTCCCTCTCTCTCTCTCTCTCTCTCTCTCTCTCTCTCTCTCTCTCTCACACACACACACACACACACACACACGAACATTAAGGCCCATTGAGATGGCTCAGTGGGTAAACCGTTTTCTAGGCAAGCTTGATGACCTCAGAACGATCCTTGGAACCCACGTAAAGCAGAAGAAGGGAACTGACTCCACGGAGCACTCTTAACCTACACAAACGTCCTACGGCTTGTGTGTGTCCCTCGCCCAACCCATACAAACAACAAGGATAAATAAATTTAGTTCAACATAGAGAGAATTATGTTTCCAACACACGAGCCGTTGGCACACATTAAAACCAAAAGCACTAAGGCAAAAGCTTCTAGGGAGGAAGGGGCAGGAAGAAGGTGTGCCCTTGGGGAAGCAAGTGGGGGTGGCGTCCTGAAAATAAGCAGAACTGGGGGGACCTAATTCTGGATTTTTTTTCTCCCTTTCAGGCTACTTTGTAACATTCTGTTCTCCCTTTAGTCTCTCCTGTCATTGCATTGATGCAGGCTGTGCACACCTGAGCTGACAGAGAGGAGACCGGAAAGGCTACAGCAAGGACGGGGCAGCTGTGTGGCAGGGGCAATGGGAATGCCGCCACTGACGTGGATGAAGCAGGCAGGAGGCCAGGCCCTCAGTATGCTCACTCTTCTCACTGCCTTTCAGGGTCTTGTTAGTGCCTAAGCTGAAAGAGAAAATCAGCAACACTAATTCTGTGTTTAAAACGTTGGTATCTCAGAGCTGGAGAGATGGCTCAGCAGTTCAGAGCCCTGGCTGCCCTTGCAGAAGACCATGGTTCCGTTCCCAGCACCCACTTGGTGGCTCCCAACCACCTGTAACTCCAGTTCTAAGGAGTCTGATACCTCTTCTGACCTCCCTGGGCACCAGTTGTGAACGTGGTTTGCATACAGACACACAGGCCAGACACTCACTGTGGGGATTTGAATGAGAATGGTGCCCAGAGGCTCACCTATTTGAACGCTTGGTCCTCAGTTGGTGGAACAATTTGGAAAGAATTAGGAGGTGTGGTGTTGTTGGGGTAGGTGTGTCACAGGGGGTGGGTTTTGAGCTTTCCAAAGGCCATGCCATTTCCAGTTCACTCTTTCTGCCTTGTGTTGTTGCTTCAAGACGTAAGCTCTCAGCTACCGCCCCAGGGCCATGCCTGCCCGCCTGCCGCAATGCTCTCTGCCATGATGGTCATAGACTGTAGCCCCCTGGAACTGTAAGCCCCTATAAACTCTTTCTGCTGTAAGTTGCTTTGGCCAGGGGCTTTTGTCATGGCAATAGAAAAGTGGCTGAGGCACACATACATATAAACACGTTTATATTTCTTATACTGAAAGGTTGCAGTGAATTTGGCTTTTAAAAATAGTGCACTAAAGCTAGGCACAGTTAGTTCCAGCTACTTGGGAGACTGAGGCAGGAGGATTGGTTTAGGCCACAAATTCCAGACCTCCCTAAGTAACACGAGATCCTGGTGTAGAAAAGGAAGGAGGAAGAAATTCCATGAAAGGCTATGTATGGTGGCACACCTGCCATCCCAGCACTTGGGGGGCAGAGTCAGAAAGTTTGTTGGAAGTTGGAGGCCACGCTGTCCTACATAGCAAGTTTCAGGCCATCTAGGGTTAACTAGCAAAACCCTGACCAGTCATTGTCACCATCATCGCCACCACCACCATCCTCATCTCTGTTCATTACTAAGATTGTTTTTGCACCCCTTAGATTTTCACTAAATGCCTCTCTTGTCTCCCCCGGTCCTGACCCCAATAAGATTTAATTCAATACAGACCTGGCTAACTCACCTAACAAATGATCTTTTTAAAAAGTTGGGACACTCTAGAAATAATCTAACAGAATCAAAGTCTATTTGTTTTAAATATAGAACAGCAATCCTACGAAAAGAGTTGGAACAAAGGATGCAATTCTCAACCAACAAATCAAATTTGAGAAGTAATTTCAAATTCATGAGGGTCTAACAAAGCCAAGGTACTTTGCCTCGCCGGCCACCAGGTGTCGCTGTACACTCCCTGCAGAACTCTGCACAGGGCACAAAAAACGGTCATCAAGGAAACCTGCTGTTTTAAACCCACCTAAGAAACGGCTCCAAAAAAACCAGCCTGACAAACAATCACTTGAAATACCACATCTACAGCAATCCACCCATTCATCTAGGATTTCTGGCTAATAGTCAAACATTTATGGCAATAAAATCTATCAATTGATTTAAGCCAAGAAATAGATTGGAGTCTATTTGTCCTAAGCAATATATTTTTTTTAGAATATTCCCGCTTTCTCTTTCTTCATCCTCAGCCAGATTAATGTTTACCCAAGCACAATTCTATTAGATGAGAACAGAATATTCCAGAACATTCTCAAAGGAGCAGTTCTTCCCCCTGCTTTGGAGGACTGAATCTCAATCACTTCTTTAGGGTGGGATTTAAATGGTGTGTGTGTGTGTGTGTGTGTGTGTGTGTGTGTGTGTGTACTCTTAGGTAGGTGTGGTTTAGCAGACTGAAATATTCCCTTAGGACAAAAGAGGGAGGATAAGGCTCCAGAGGTAAACAAAAGGTCACATATCAGGTAAAGAAGAAACTTGGGAGATTCTGGAAGGCTTTAGAGAGCAGCCAACAACAGCCTGGGGAGAAGATGCTAGCCACCCAAGCTGCAGAGGGAGTTCTCAGACCTGTCAAGCTGCCTGCGAGCTGTGCAGTGTCCAGGCTTGCAGCCTTATGAGTCATCAGCCGTGCCAGGGGGTGGGCTTTTCAGAGAGGCAGCTGCGTTTTGGAGTCATCTCTGTTCCTTCCGGTAACCCTCACCCACACGCCTGTGAACAAACCCCGGAAAAACTCATAGTTCACCAAAACATTGGTTCACCAAACTAGACGGTACGTTACTCTGCCATGGTTTCCATCTGTGAGGTGAAGAGACGCATATGAGCGTGTGTCACGTCATCCAGCAAATTAGGAGGTGTGGCTTTGGGGGAGGAGCTGTGGTCACTGGGAATGGCAGGAGACTTGGAGGTTCCCAAAGATCCCCATCATTCCCAGTGTCTATCTCTCTCTTTTCCTTTTACGTGTGGATCAAGACGTGAGTTCTCAGCTGCTGCTCTGCTGCTGTGACTGCTGTCATGCCCCCCGCCATGACGGTCATGAACTCCACTCCCTTTTGGAACTGTGAGCCCCAGTCAAGTTCTTTCTTCTATTAGTTACCTCGGTCGTGGTGTCTCTTTATAGCAATAGGAGAGTAAGAGCAAGATAACCTTCCCTGCAATGGTTCTTGGGAAATGGCAGTGACCACGTTCCTTCTGCTTCTCCAGCTTGCCCAAACCAATGCCCTTCTTCCTTTAGGAATTTCTGTTCCAAAGGAACCACAGAAGCAATGGCTGGTCCTGGCACAGAGTACTTGCAATGGCTTCATAAGCCTACAAAGAGAACATGCTAGAAACGGTCCTTGTGTGGCCATTTCTCTGGGTTTTCATCCTAATGTTTCAGGCAAATCTTCCTTGTCTATGCGCCCCTTCAATGTTGGGTTTCTCAGGTTGGGTCCCAGGCCCTCCTCTCTATGTGTGTGCCATAGAAATTCTTAGTAGTTCTGACGGAAATGCAGTAAGGCAAGGGAGTAAGAGCTGGCTCCAAGCTGACAGATCGATGGCATGATCTTCAACCCACGATAGTATCACGTTCAAAACCATTACTTCTACAATTATGATAAGCAATATCTTCTGCTTACCATAAAAGTCATTATTTTTTTAATCCTTAACTTCACTTTACTAGTTATATATGTACAATGTAAGTGGAAAAATACTGCTTAGAAAAATGCAATTGCTTAATAAGTTTATGAGAAAGTCATGTTGATCTTGTAGCAGATACATCATTTCCTGCCAATTCAAAATTTAAGTTCCCTTTTCCTAGCATGCACTTCCCCCAGTCTCTGATGCCAATTTCCGTGCCATGTGCTTGGTGACTTTTACTTGGTCACTTCCATGACAGCAAGGGCTGTTGCCTACTATAATCTTTCTACCTGTGTGGAGTTTCCAGGGTTTTGGCAGTTGCAAGAAGCAGGCGTGGAGAGCCCATAAGTAACCCGTCCGCACCACAGTGCAGGGACAGGAGAAAGGCGTCTCTTTCTGTGAGCCCACAAGGGCAGTAGCACTAAGTTCCATGAGCTGTCATCTCCAATGCTGATGACATCACTGTTGACTCGGGCCCTCTGCTGTCCTCTGCGGGACAGGGACTCTCAGAACTAAGAAGAGTTGGGACACGTATTTCCGCACTGTTTCCTTGGAGGACCAATCTTGAGAGGAACGTGAGGGGTAAATATACACCTATAATTGAGACCTCAATATAAATAACGCTGCTTGCCCATCATGAAATCTGTAGGCTGCTAAGAATGCAAAAGCCTCTGGAAGTGAACCCAGTAACAGTGGTGAAGAGACCCTGAGAGGATGAACACTACCTGGGTTCAAATCTCGGAATTGTCACGTTTTGCCAGGATCAGTGTACTTGTCCGTAAAGGACTCAAGACAAAAGCCACACTGTGAGGTAGCTCTGAGGACTGAATTCAGGGATACATATCAAGACCTTAAACAGGGACAGTGTCTTCAAACAGGAACAAAGGCTCATTCCCGTGTATCTGATAACCTATTATAGACACCCAGCTTGAACTTGAACCCAAGACATAAGGCTTGCCTCCTTCCCACTGGCCAGACCACCCACCACTCCGCTGCTCTTGGCTGGAGCTTGCTGACATGTTCGCCCTGCGGGCATGATGTGGCCTCCACAGAGCCCTCTTTCCCGTTTCCATGACTACATTTCCTCTTCTCTGAGTTACTGAAAGCCCTGACTGCAGAGGCAGGTTTATTTATAGCTGAAAAATTAGTGTTATTTGGCTTGAGTTCTTCTGCAGCCATCAGCCCATTACTCTAAGAGCGTCCGCACTCACAGGCGGCACCGCTTGCTTTCCCCAGTGCCCTGGAATCGTTCGTTGGTGGCTCAAAACAATGTTGATTGAATGTCTGTGAAGAGAGCAGCTCGACCCAGCCTTTCTCTATCAGAAGCCAGGGTCCTCCCCAAACTCCGACACCCACAGACCTACCACTGACGACACAGCGGTACTTGGATGTCCCCACCTTAGGTATGGCCAAAATTTAGCTCACCATAGTCTCAATCTTCTCCTGCCCTGTGTTCCTGATTTTCATGAACAGAGTCACCATTATCCAGCCTCCAGGACAGAACCTGAGAGCCGCCTCATTCCCACCGCCATCTTACCACCACATTCCCATCAATGCATCCACCGAAGCCCTCATCTTCAGTGACGATGAGGATGGTGTGTCCCTGACTTGGAGGCATCGCCGTGGAACTGACAGCTTTTCTGTATGTTCTTTTTCTAATCTCTACTTCCCAGCCTCATTGCATGAATCTCTCTGCTGCTGCTGCTTCCTCTCCTGACTGTATTTTTATTTCAGTTGCAGCACTAACAGCTTGATTGGCTCTCACACATCTGAACCACGAAGTACATAATATTTGAAATATGTTGCTGTTCACAATTTGAGTGTAGCATTATTACTGTTTGGTACTAGGTTCAAAGACATCATTTCGATTCCCCAGCTTTGGGATACTTATTGACATCCACATGGTTGTCTGGTCATGCAGAAGAAAGAAATTCAAAAGCAATATCTTTTTCTTCTGCCAGGTCCTTTGCAGTAAGATCCATTTTCTCACATGAGAAATCATTAATAGGGAGGCCTTCCAGGACCTGTTCTTGAGGTTGCCAACAGAGACAACGCCCATGGACACAAGCATGCCCTCTGGGATTTCAAATCACTTATCTCTGATGTGGCCAGAGATGGCTTTCAGGGCAGACGTTGCACTGGACAGTTTCTAAGTTTTGCCGAGAGCAGTACCATGCTGTTACACAGTCGGGATGACCTCACCCTGGAGCCAGGTGTCATCTCTTAGGGCGTCACACACACCAGCTTCCTCTCCTTGCAATGTCACCCTAGCATGATTGACAGCTGGATATTGAGCTGATGAATGCTCTTCCCCAGATAATGACCTTTGCATCATCACCAGTTATACCACATTTAAGAGCAATTTGAGATTTTGCTAGGTTGTGATCCAAGCGACTCATGCAACTGAAGCTCTCCTGGGGATCAATGGGGCTGACTTAGAGGCTGTTGAACAATTGGCGTTGACTGGGTTTCCCGCTACAATGACCTTAGCTGATTTCTGGGCATAGTTCTCCAAGACCGCACCCTGAACTTTGAGGATTTTCACGTTTGCTTTTTAGTAGGCCTTTCCCCTCTATGCCTTCTCTTCTTGACCTGGAGCCCACAAGGACAGTCACGTTCAAGTCTTTGAAGGAGATCTCTTTGTCTGTTGCAATGGCATCTTTCAGAAGGGGAAGGGAAGTCTTATACTTCCACCAGGATACTGTCCGGAACACCCATCCTGGGGTTGATATCCAGCAGCACAAGAATGATAGGCTGGTCCATTTCCAATACTGTACAGAAGTGAATAGGCCATCTGAGCAGCTGCTCTATCACAAGGACTTATTGGTTCAGACATGATTGGGAACTGTGAGGTAGATTTCTACATCTCCAAAGGCCATCTCCTGTTGTTCTTGCTGTTGTTGTTGTTGTTGTTGTTGTTGCTGCTGCTGCTGCTGCTGTTGTTAGCACATTTATTGATTACCCTTCCCATTGCTATGACAAAGTTCCCTGAATCAACTGAGGACGATTTACTTTGGTTCATGGTTTTGGAGAACAAAGTCCGTCACCGGCGGGGAAGACTAAGGCTCTGGGGCACTGGCTGTGTGTGGCATTTCTAATACAGTAGCAGGACTAGGAAGCAGAGAGCCAGACAGGAAGGAACAAGATATTGTACACCAGCAAAAGCTGGTCCCCAAAGGTCCCACAACCTCCCAAACCGCATCACTAGCTGAAGACCAGGTGCTCAGACACAGGAGCCTGTGGGGGACACTCCAGACCATAGATGCTCATACTAACTCTACAGGGTGACAGTTTCTATTGGGACAACTTCATTCATGCATGGAATAGTTTTGGTCCCATCCACCCCTCTTGTTACTTTCCTCTGCTCCCTTCCGCTGGTCTCTTCCCTCGCCCTCTAATGTCACCCTCTGTTTTTGTGTTGTCTCTTTCATCCCTCATCTTCAAGAACGTATTCTTTGTGAGCAGTGGATTTTTATTGTATTCACTGCTTCTCTCCCAACTCCTCCTGGATCCAACCCTCTCTTCCCTACGCATTCAACTGTACGTGCTTTTGTTGTCTGACTTCTCTCCCCCGACCCAGGCTGACCCACTTCAAATGCTGTTTGCCTTCCTAGCTCCATGACCGGAATACAAGAAGCACCCAATACGCGCTCATGAAATACAGGACAGTCGTTGCTAGAGCCAGGCTTGCCAGGGCCTTCCTGAGGAGCAGCATAGCCTCTCCCATGACACACCTCCTCAAGCAGTCCTGGTTGGTCTCCCTTGAGCAGGGGGGCTGCCCTGTGTCTACCATGGGGGTCAGAGTAGCTGCCTTTGAGACTTAAGTTTTATTGCACTTGTATCTGTGGGGAGCATGGCTCTGTAAAGGGAAGCCTTGAGAGATCAGGCCCACAACAAGTAAAGGCCCTGCTAGAGACAACAACTACTTGCTCCCTACAGTGTCACAGATTGTCAGAGCAGGTCCCTGTCTGGCCCTGGAGCTGACAGGTCCAGCTACGATGAAAGAAGCTAAGTGAATCTGGATTCCACCCTTGACCCGACGCAACTATACGCTCTGAGACGGAAGAGCTCAGGTTTACCTTCCCGTAGGCTGCAGCGCTGCAGGGAATCAAGGATGGGGTGACCCTTTTTAATAGGGTGTTTGGCATGGGAGGGAGTGACTAGAGCTGTTGACAAGTGTTAACAGACACTAGGAAGAAAGTTCTGAAGCTAAACCAGACTTTGCGGCAGAGGCCTGTAACCACAGCATTTAAGAGGCCGAGGCAGGAGGATCGTGAGTCCTTGACCCACCTGGGCTACATGGTAAGAAACTGTCTAAGGAAACAAAAACAAAACTCTGCTACTCAATTCTACGGAACGCATTTATTGAAAGCAGAGCACAGAACTCATGAGCGACCTTGCCTTGTCACAGTCCTTACGGACCGAGGGGAGAACGAGACTCACTTCCGGCCTGAGTAATCACGAATGAGTTAAATGAATAAAGCCTGGAGAATATGCCATGTGTCTATTGTGCGTGTGGGGTGTGTGTGTATGTTGTGGAGTGTGTTGCATGTGTGTGCATGTGTGTGCATGTGGCATGTGTATGTGTGTACATGTGTGTACGTGGTATGTGTGTGCGCATGGGGAGTATGTGCATGTAGTGTGTATATGTGTGTGTGCATGTGGGGTGGGTATGTGTGTGTGTGTGTGTGTGTCTCATCTGGAGGTTAGGAAAAGGGAGAACAGGCTGGGCCGTCAAGGTGTCAGAGCTAATGGATTCTCTGGTTCTGCTTCTCTTTCTTTCTTTTTCCTTTTCTTCTTCTTCTTCTTCTTCTTTTTTTTTTTTTTTTGGTTTTTCAAGACAAGGTTTCTCTATAGCTTTGGAGCCTGTCCTGGAACTAGCTCTTGTAGACCAAGCTGACCTTGAACTCACAGAAATCTGCCTGCCCCTGCCTCTGCCTCCCGAGTGTGCCACCAACACCCGGCTAGTTCTCCAGTTCTGAAGATCCAAGGGTGTGTGTCAGTGTCTGTCGGATTCTAGAGAGACCCCATGGAAGGATTCTACAGAGGGCAATCACTCTGGCAGACAGGAAGCCAGAAAGAGACTTAGGAGCCAGGCCTAGGCTTTTACCACAAACCACTGAAGAGTTCCTTAAGAGTGACCTTCATTTCTTCCGAGTGAAGCACCCACATAACTCAACGGCTCAGCCACCCACCACTCTCAAATGTTCTACGCCATCTTTTACTGCCCCACTAGGGGCCAAGCTTCCAACATAAACCTTTGGGGAACATTCACTGTTACAGGCTCCATATATCGCTCAAGACCATGGGACCTGGGCATGTGGCTCAGTGGTAGAATATTTGCCCTGAATAAGAAAGACCTGGGCTCAATTTCCATCACTGGCAGAGAGAGAGAGAGAGAGAAAGAGAGAGAGAGAGAGAGAGAGAGAGAGAGAGAGAGAGAGAGAGAGAATGAGTTAGCACAGGCATATGTAGGGCCTGCTTCTAATCAGTGCTTCTGGAGTCCAAAGATGGAAAAACCTGTCTGAAGAATTACCACTTAAGGAAGAGCAGTGGAGACTAAATCTATTTTGCTCTACTCCAGCCAAACACTTAGGGCTGGACAAATAACAAAGACAGGAGGCTGCTGTATCTCACAGTTCTTAAGCAACCGCACCTCATGAGAGGCTTTTGTTGCATCATAACTCGACAGATGGCATCACACAGTGAGAGAAAGAGTATGAATCAGAGATGTCCACGGAAGCAAGAGACTGATCCGTGATCATCCTCAGCTACACCAAGAAATCCAGGTCAACCCGAACCTCATGAGATTCTGTCACAAAACAAAACAACAATAGCCATAAGAGGGCCATGCTCCGACATGGTATTTTTCGGGAAATCGCCTTTTCTTGTTGAAGATATGCCTGCTGGGCTGAGCAATGCCTTCTGCGGGCACTTGGGGAAGAACACATCTCCCAGGAGGCTGGAAGGCTCCCTTGGCTCAGCCCCTCCTCCAGAGCCAGTCTCAGGGCCAAAGCTTTCTTTGCCCTGATTCCGGTTTTCCATGTTCCTCCTGATTAAAAGCCCTTTGGCTGCCCGGAATTGCCTGTAATGACAGTAAATGGCTCCAGAGACTGCGAGGCAATCTTCTCACATCTTCAGATGCAATCTATCTCGCTCAGCCCCAGACCGTCTGAGTTCACAGCAAAACCATTGCGGTGTGCGTGGGGGCGTTGGCTTTGGCTCCCTTCTGGCCCCTCAGTTTCCCACACCTTCAGAAACGACTTAGCGTACACCGACCTACAGCAGTTCTCATTAACTCAGTCATCCATCAGTAAAAAAAATAAAATAAATAAATAAAGAAAGAACTCTCTGGCTCCTATCTGCCTCTAGGGTCACAGTAACTGAAGTCCTCGTGACCAAAACTGGGTGACAAAACTCATTTCTCCTTAGCAGGAGTCTGCTTGCACAAGCATTTATCTCTGAAGTCTCCCGCAGACAGGCACGCACACACACACTGTAGCAACCATGGAAATGACCATGATTTCCCAAGCCTGTTGCCTAGAAACCACTCCTTGTTTCTGAAACTAATTTAAACATGAGAATTCAGCTCGTGACTCAGGTCAGCCATGCATGGCATGGCTTCCTGAGCGTTTTGCTTTTTATTTTCTTTCACAGCACAAAATAATGCATACCTATTCCAGAAAAAAAAATGAGAGGAATATGAAAACAGAAGAAAGGTCTAGAAGGCACAAACCTTTTTTAAGTCTCGTATAATCTCAGTATCAGAGACAAACACTGTTGTCTCTTGGGGTATTTCCTCTTTATTTTTAATTTTTTTCTTTGCTTGTGCTTTGCCTGCATGCATGTATACAAACCATATGTGCTCCTGGTGTCCGCAGAGGCCAAAAGAGGATGCTGGATCCCCTGTGAGCAGGTTCTAGACAGACGGGAGCCATCAGTGGGTGCTGGAAACCAAACCCTGATACTCCGCAGGAACTGCGAGGGCTCTGGGCTGCTGAGCCATCACAGCCCTTTGGGGGTACTTTCTTTTAAACATGTCTTTACTTACTATTGCGTGTGATGTGGTGGAGGCGGGGAGAGAGGAGTGTGCCGCAGCTGTCACATGGAGGGGAGATGACCCCATCCGAAGAGTTGCTTTTCTCCTTCAGTCTTTGTCCAGAGCCTCTGGGCACTCTGAGGTGAGACAGCCTTCAAATGTTAAACATCATTGAGAATAACTCTGGCATCTACATTAAGATTAAATTTTCCAACTGTTTTTTAAAATCTACGTCATAAAGCAAGCCACTTTTCTTTATTTGCTTAACTGATCTCTGCTAGACATTTTAGTTGTTTCCAATCTATTACCATTTAAAGTGCTGTCTAGTTCATTTTAATACATTTTCACTGTTGGTTTTTTTGGTTTTTTTTTTTTTTTGAGATAGTTTTGCTATGTAGCCCAAGTTGGTCTTGAACTTGCCATCTTCCTGCTCCCAACCTCCTGAGTACTGTGAGTTCAGGTTTTGCTACCCTGCCTGACTAGCAAAAAGCAAGAGGAGTTTCAGAGATCCTGAACATTTTTTTTATCCATTTTAAAATATTAAACTAATATGTATTTGTGACTCGACGTATTGAGAGGGAGGAGCGCTGGAGATAAAACCACTCCTCAAACTCAAAACACCGAGCTGGGCATCCGGCCTTCAGGTGCGAAGATCAGAGGAGAACCTCAGGAGTCAGCCCACCTAGTTCATGTCGTTTGAGAAAAGAACTCATCCTGCAAACAGCAAGCTAGTTGGCTGGCAAGTTTCCAGACATTCGTCAATCTCTAGCTCCTGTCTCACAGAAGAAGCGCGGGAATCACAGATGCATGATGGAATACTACTCCGGCTCCTGTGGTTTCTGGAGACCTAAACCCGGGTGCTCCCATTGCGTAGCTAGCGCTTTACCCACTGAGCCAGCTCTCCAGCCTCATGACGTCTCAGGTACATTAAAAAGCAAGGCCCCTTCTTCTCCCTGGCTAGCACAGCTCCCTCGAGATGGCCACTGCCACCACAGGTTTCCTTTGTTTGACAATATACCTGGTTCCATCTTGTTTTTATTTCACTTGCTGTACCTCAGACATCTTCCCAAGGAGAAGTGCTGGAATATTCCTTTGGATGACATCTGTCATTTGTTTGCTCTAGATGGGCCTCTAGATCCTCTTCCAGCAGGAGGGTTACACTTGTGGTGATGATTTTACTTTGTTTCTTCCTTGCTGGGGCACAGAGTGTGGCAAAGTTAACAAAAAGCCTGTTTGGAATTAGTATTATGGCCTAACCCAGGGGTCTTCAATGTTTTTCTGAACTAGCTGTACTTTTTTTTTTTAATAGCAGAATTGAGAGTTGGAGTTTATTAATGAAAAAATTTTTTTAAACATAGATTTAGGCACATGAATTATCAGAGAAAGAGTAACACATACACATAAACACACACATATACAGACATACACACATATACACACGTACACACACATACACACAAACACACATATACGTACACATACATACACACATGTACACATACATACATATGTATACATACACACATACACACGAGTTGTGGGTTTCTCAAGAGAGTCTTTCTCTGTGTTCTCAATTAAAATTTTCACCAAGTACTTCCAGGTCTGTGTACTTTTTTACGTGTAAATTATGTTCATCTATAATTTCATAAATATATTCTTACCTTCATGACAGAAAATGCACAAAAATAGACACAATCACCAGCCATGGTAGAATATTCCTGTAACCTCAGTACTGCAGAATCTGAAGCAAGAAAATTGTGTGTTCCAGACCACCCTGGGCTGCATAAAAAAAAATCTTGTTTCAAAGCAACAAAACCCAAAAAGACATCTTAATGAACGGAATTAAAGATAAAATGAATAACATTAAAATCATTTATTTCTATTCTAATACATTATATAAAACACGATACTAAGAAAGCAATAGTAATGTTTGACTGTTTAAAGACAAACGCTTGATTGACTTTGCTGCATGCTAAGCATCTCTATCAAATCTCACTCCCCCTCTGCAGACTCAGGGAGCAGCAAAGAAAAGCAGGCAGAAAGGAAGCTGGAGGAAGGGGAGGGGTGAGGTGAGACGCTGTCCCCTAGACAGGACATGCTCTTGAACACATATGAGCTGCAGCTTGGACACCCACACAAGACAAACACCAGATCAAGCCAGCAAAAATGGCGGAGGAGCTACTGCGTCCCCAAACCTAGCCAAGGAGCTATCAGCAGCTGACGGCTCCGAGACAGGGAAAAGTCACTTCTCTTTGGGGTGAGGGTGGCCACCAATAGGTTTCCACGCACATATGGGCAGTACTCATTGCACTTAATGGGTTAAAATTTTATTTTTTAAGTGAAAATAAGATTGTTACTGTAATTGTTCTTGAATTTGAACCTAAGTTAAGTGTATTTCAGCCATCGAGTCTTTGCATTGTCAGCACTGAGAAAGACCCCTGCCAAAGATGTAAATTCGCATAGAAGACGAGTGTTCTAAACCACATTCAGAGTCCCTTCCGTAAACGTGGCAACCTTCTGGGGCTTGCATTGAGAATATCATTGATTTGTGGTTGCTCTGCAGGAATCTTTTAAAGCTAATTATACACATTATGAGCTTTAGCATAATTAAATCAGACACTGTGTTCCGTGAGTCCAATCCTTCAGGCCCACGTGCAAATCCTGACTCCCAATCATCCACCCGACCTGTCGCTCACACCTCTTCTCCATCTAGGCTTTACCAACTCCAGGCAAACCGCGAGTGTCTCCCACCCATGTCCCCTTGACCGTTTCTTGGGTTCCATATGGAATTCATGAACAAGTCCCATCGGCTTACCTGCAGGACATCCACAGACCCTCATGACATCCTGTCTGAAATCTTGTCCCCTGGTCTAAGCCATCATCGCCTTTGGTCTACACTGTTCTAGGGACAGCCTGACTGTGTTCCCTGACATCTACACTGCACAGCCTTGGCATCCCTGCAGCATGGGGGAGCTCTCAGGCATTTGTACCTTTAAGCACTTTTGCTTAGAAGAAATTCAAATGTGTAGAACTATAGCAAGAATAAGAACCATAACAGAACAACCGTCACAGCACCACATATGCACCTACGCAGTTGTCCTCTGGTGTCTGTAGGGGACCAGAAGATAACACCATGTGTATCAAAATCTGAGGATGTGCAAGTCTCTGATATTACACGGAAGAGAGACTATACCGTGCACAAATCCTCCCACAAGCTGTGTCATTGCTGCTTTGTTATAATACCTGATATAATGTAAATGCTATGCAAATAGCCATCGTTCTGGGTTGTTTAGGAAGTCGTGACAAGAGAAAGGTCTTGCATGTGTTCAGTCTAAAACAGGGAAAGATTAGTGTTCTCCAAAAAATATCAGTATCAGAAAGACAAAGGTTTCCCCCTCAGCCTTTTGGTTTGTGGTTTGTCGAATGCACAGAAGTGGAATTCAGATTTAAAGGAAAAGCAGGAGTTCATGTTTCTCTCCTCTATTATCTACCTACCTATCTATCTACACATCCGTCTATCGTCAGTCTATCTGTCTGTCTGCCCACTTACTGTCTATGTCTCTGGCCTTTACTCAGAACTTCCTCAGTGTGTCTTTTCTAAGAACAGCCCTGCTTTCTTGCATCCCCCTACTATAGCCACCAGCCTGACTAGATGGAATGTTGATAGAGTAGCTGCCCAACACTTGTTTTTTCTGGATTTCCAATTGGCCTATTAATGCCCTATAGGTCATTCGATTGTTTTCAGTACGGAAGCAAGTCTAAGATCAGAGCCTGACATGGGATTTAGTGGCCCTGACTTTTGTGTTCGTTGATTTAAAACATCCTATACACACCATCGTTATTTACTTTTTTCTGATACTAGTATTTTTGGAGAATACTAATGCCTTCTCTCCTCTGTGTGTGTGTTCATGTATGCAAGTGCATGTATGTGTGCGTGTGTGTATGTGTATGTGGGCCGGAGCTCAGCCTTGGCATCTTTTTTTGAGACAGAGTCTCTGTGGTGGTTTAAATAAGAATGACCCCCCCATAGGCACATATATTTGAATGTTTGGTCATTAGGGAGTGGCACTACTTGGAAGGGACTAGGAGGTGTGGCCTTGTTGGAAGAAGTGTGTCACTGATGCCTAAGCCAGGCCCATGTCTCACTCTGCTTCCTGCTACCATGGAACTCTCAACTACGTCTCCGGCATCATGTCTGCCTGTGTGTGGCCATACTTCCCACTGTAATAATGAACAAACCTCTGAAACCGTAAGCCAGCCCCAGTTAAATGCTTTCTTTTATAAGAGTCGCCGTGGTCAGAGCGTCTCTTCACAGCAATATAACACCGACTTAGCTCCTTACTAAGTCACAAGTAGGCTAGGCTGGCGGGCCTGTCTCTACCTCCCCAGCACTGGGATTATAAGAGCACCCCACCATTCCTGCATGATGTCTGGAGCTCAAACTCAAGCCTTGACTGAGCAGCAAGTACTTTTCTGTCTGAGTGACCTTTCCACCCACCCCTCTCCTCTGTTTTTAAGTAGAATTTTTCTCATTTAAGATTTTTTCCCGGTGTTTCCTTGTTATTAGATTCAGCCTGTACATTCCTAGCCAGGATGTCACACGAGCAACACTATGCCCTTTAGGGGCTATCACGGCTGGAGGCACGCAGGGTTCTTCCACCCCTTAGTGGCAGCACAAGTTTGATCGCTCGGCCCAGATGCCCTTTGACTCCCCACAGCACAGTTATTTCTGCCTTGCAAGCAAAATCATCGTGGTTGGTGGCACAATAAGGCTGTACAAATCATTGTCACTCCCTAAAGTATGGGGCCGGGGAGATGATGGACGGGTAAAATGTTGGCTGGGTAAGCTTATGGGCCTGGGAGCAGCTCCCCAGGACTCTCATAAGCTGCCTGGGGCGACTGAACATGGCTGTACCTGCAGCACTGGGAGGCGGAGGCAGTGGCTCCTGGGGTCTTGTTGGCCAGTGAACCTCGCTGAAATGGTGAGCTCTGGATTCCGTGAAAAACCCTGTCTCAAAATGTAAAGTAGAGAAGTGGAGAAAGACACCCCACTGTTAATCTATGGCTTCTGCACACACGTACACTCCCGAGCACATGTGTACACACATGTGCACACAATTTCCCACTTAGAAGGCTGCAATGAATATTTGCAAATTGTCATGCGGTTTCTGAACTCACTAAGAAGCGGGCTCTGAAAGTGGGATTGGTTCCCCATTTTGGGCCCATTGTGTCCTCCCATATCTGTGGATGGGATAGGGCCTCTATCTCTGCTGGGCAGGGGAGGGCACAGAAAGAAGCTAAAAAGTGAATACATGTTGTCCTGGGAAACAGCTAGAAGATGAGCCAATCCCCAAAGAGCTTATTGTTGTCCCCTCACGATGCACAAACCCCTGCCATGGCAAAGCGAGGTTTCAGCCATGGGAAGCTCACCCATGGGAACTGGAGATGAAGCTTCAACTTCCCCAGTTTGTTTCTGCTGGATGAGTGATGTCATCTGTCTGCGGCTCTTTGCTCTTGAGAGCCTCATTGGAGGGAGAGGACGCACTGCTCTGCCCTGAACCCTCAGTGGGGAACTCCCGCTGGCTGCCTTGACAAGGCTTCCTCAGTCGGCTTCCGATGGATGCTTCTTTGATAATGTGCTGTTCTGTATCCCTCTGCTACTTGCTGTTTATTCTTATATGTTGGCTTGTTGTATAAATTAATAAACTCATTCATTCGCAGCAATGGGGCTGGAGAGACAGCTTCTCTTACTCCTCTTCCGGAGGACCCGAGTTTATTTCCCAGCGCTCTTATCAGACAACTTACAACCACCTGTAATTCCAGTTCCGGGAATCCAGCACCCTCTTGGGGCCTCCTTGGAGACACTCATACACATCACACACACACACACACACACACACACACAACAATAACAACAACAACAAAATAAGAAAAACAAAACCCTAAAGTATGGCTACCATAGAGTGTTCTCTGGACTGTACAACACATAAGGCTGGGCTGTAGCTCAGTGGTACAACTTGCACCAGACCGTAGGTTCCATCACCACCATGACCAAACGTCTGCTCAGACGCAGCAATAACTGAGCCTTACCTGAGCTGGTTTTCATTCGGATGATTGCAGATGGTGGTTTCTCAATCCTAGCACGTTTGCCAATTAGCGCTCCACATTCTACTGCAATCAGGAGCCCTCCCATCCCCTTAAACCACTGCAGTCAGTATACGCACGTGGGCTCTTGTGTTGTAGCAGTTCCTAATCCACTGCTGTCCTCAAGTGTTTGAGTGCCCAAATTGTGCTATATTTGGCTGGTAAGCCTCTCACAATGGCTTTTGAATACTTGCTTTAAATTGTTCTAAAGCTCCCATCCTCGCCGGCTACCCAAACGAAGGGCCCATTTTTAGCAATAGCAGCTGGAAACTCTCTGGAAGCAATAGCATGCTGACTTTGGAGATGAGAAAGGACAGGCTGGAAATCTCTCATGAGGAGGTTGTAAGCGTGGAACACAGTGCTTGTGTATGTGCTGATTCAATTACTGCTTGAGGGTCAGGCCTGTGCACTAGGCCTCAGTATCAAGGAAGAGAGAGCCAGAGCACCCGGGTCAAAGGCAAATGAGCACCACACAAGGCAGTGACCCAGAGCACAGACCCCGGGCCCCACTCTCTGCATCAGAACCCAGCTCTTCTGGCTCACAGGTGTGTGGCGTTAGCAAGTTACCTGAAGTAGCTTGTCTCACTTCCCCATCTAGACGCTGAGGATACTGGCGGTGCTGCCGTTTGACTGCATGGAATGACGGAATGAGTTCGTACAGGTAGAGCATTTATCCCACTGCTGGACACTCAGTGAGCCCGCCCAGTGTCACTGGTCATGCGGGTGACATTCCATTTATTTTCCGAATGTTTCTGGTTGCTCTGCTTTCTGCTCTGCCTTTGTGCTCCTCCCTCCAGCTTTTTCTTTTCCTTGTACACCATCCCCCATGACATAGCGACAGCATTTCACTACAGATGCATCTTTCAGACCTTACTTCGTCTTGGTCGGGACTGACCCTCTGCCCGTCTAGACCCCACCTCCTTAACCTCAAAACTCCTCACCAAGCCTGGCCTGATTCTTTCTAGGCACAAGCATTGGGGAACTGGGCAGCCAGTCCAGGGCCTGTGGAATGAAGAATCAGAAAGGTGGACAGCATGGACTCTGGAAACAGGGCACCAGGCTCCAGGCAGCAATGGGCTGCGCCATGACCTGGCTGTGTGACCTTAAGACTGTCACTGAGTGGGGTGGGAAGTCCTTCTGTATATGTGTTGCTTTTATTGGTTAATGAATAAAGAATCTGCCTTGGCCTGAGTTAGGGTAGAGTAGAACTAGGTGGGGAAAACTAAATTGAATGCTGGGAGAAAGAAGGTAGAGTGAAGGGAAGACATGGAGCCTCCGCTGAAGACAGACCCAAATGTCAGTTGGAACCTTGCTGGTAGGTCATGAACCCTATGGTAAAATATAAGAGAATGAAAATGGGTTAATTCTAGATGTAAGAGCTAGCTAGCTAGCAATGCGATCAAGTGATTGGTCAAGCAGTGATTTAAATAATACAGTTTCTGTGTGGTTATTTTGGGGCTGAGCAGCTGGGAACAAACAAGTGGCCTACTACAACTGAGATTCTGGCTCAGTTGCCTGATCTGTAAAGTGGGAGTAGCTGTAATCATGAGATTAAATTTTTTAAAAACACATTGAGTATCAGATAGAAGTATCATGACTTTGAGAACAGCCCGGACTACATAACAACACTCTGCCTCAAAAAGCGAAAAGCTGGGGATGTGGTACAGTGGTGACTCAGTGTTCAATCCACGTCCCTGTCACACAATGTGTCCTGGCCAATTTTATGTCAACTTGACACAAGTTGGAGTTATCTGAAAGGAGGGATCCTCCACTGAGAAAATGCCTTCCTAAGATCCATATGTAAGGCATTTCTTAATTAGTGATTGATCAGGAGGGTCCAATCATTGTAGGTGGTGTCATCCCTGGCCTGATAGTCCTGGGTCCTATAAGGAAGCAAGAAGAGTAAGCCATGGGGAGCAAGTCAGTAAGCAGCACGTCTCCACATCCTCTGCATCAGCTCCTGTCTCCGGGTTCCTGCCCTGCTTGAGTTCCTACCCTCGCTGCATTTGATGATGGAGTTCTGAGTGAAATAAACCCTTTCCTCCCCAGGTGGATTTTGGTCGTGGTGTTTCAGCATAGCAATAGTAACCCAAACTAAGACACACTTACATAAAATAATAAGAGAGGATAAAGTCTATGAGAACAGTGCCTGACACCTAGTGAACTCCAGCAAACACCAACAGTCAAGCTGACCACTTAGAAATGAATGAAGAGGTGTGTCAGATGGCTCGGGCCAAGGGTGGGCAATTGTTAACACCGACTGACATGGAAGATCCAAACCAGCTGTCAAGCAGGAGGTCAAACGCCTTAGAACGGAAACGCCTGTTGCTCAACTGAAGCCAGACAGATTTTTACCAGCCTTCCTGATACACTCGGTCTTGTTCTAGAACTTTCTGAACTCCTTCCCTTTCCAGGTTTGATCTTCCTGACCCTACTGAAAGGAAGGCGTCATCCGACTCTGTCCACCTAGGAGAGGCTGACATTCTTGTCACGGGATGTCCTACCACCTCTTCCTAACACCACCCAGCTCGCCCACTACGTCACACACAGAGCCCTGTGGCTCCAGAGTCCATGCTGTCCACCACACTGACTCTTCATTCCACAGGCCCTGGACTGGCTGCCCAGTTCCCCAATGCTTGTGCCTAGAAGGAAACAGGCCAGGCTTGGTGAGGAGTTAGAGTCTAAGGAGGTGGGGTCTAGACGGGCAGTAGGTCAGTCCAGACCAAGACGAAGTAAGGTTTGAAAGATGCATGTGTTGCTATGTCATGGGGGATGGCGTACAAGGAAAAGAAGAAGCTAGAACGAGGAGCACAAAGGCAGGATCTCATAGCCCCAGCAACCAGCCAGCACGCAGGTGCATGCTCTGGCCTCAAGAAACAATCAGCAGGGCTTGTGTGTGCAGGTTAGCCATTTCTTAAAGGTCTAGCTGCTGGGACCAGGGGTGTGTTTCAGGAAGTTGAACAACTTTCAGCAGGTAAAGCTTTTCTCCTTGGGTGGGACAGAAGATATTTCCCCAAACACAGCAAGTCTGAGTAATTGAGCAATTGAAGAGTTCTAAAAGGTTGCCTCGCTGTGTGGTTAATCCAGGTGCCCTGGGCTCCCCAGTTCCTCAAGATTAGCGTGCACATGGCAGGTGCCCTTCTTATCAACTGGTTGCAGAAGCTTCCTGCCCCGCCGTGGTTTGAGATAGATGACCACAGACACTACCACCGGATATAAACAGAGACGTTGCAACCAGGAGGGTTTCATCAGTTGCTCTTCACTGTCCATTTCCAAAGGCCGATGATAAAACAAAGAGGATGTCCTGGCCAAGGAGCCTGGGTCTAGGCAGCTCCTGCAGGAAGGTAATGAGTGCTACGGAAGGCACCAAGCTAAAAGGATACTGATCATAAGGCCTTCGTCTGTCCTAAGTATCTACGGCCTCTAACACTCACGGGAGAAGGAAAACAGACACAGCAGTCCCTCCTACCTGTGGGGGAGATGGCAAGGCCTCCAGGGTAACTCTGAAACATGAGTAGTTCTTCTAGAGAACCTGGTTCCCAGCACCCACATACAGCTTCACAACTGCCTCTAAGTCCAGCACCAGTGGGACTGCTGCCCTCTTCTGGACTCTGTGGTCCCTGCACACACGTGCACATACTCACGCATGCCCACATAATTAAAAGGATAAACACAAGCATTTTTGTAAAAGAGTAATTTATAATTAAGCACAGAAGAAATAAACATTAACAAGCTAGAACAGTTTGTAACAATGCACCTCAATAAAAGTTTGTTTCCAGAAACAAAACAAAATAAACAGTTCTTGTCTTTCTGTGACAAGGTTTCACCCTAGAGCCTCAACTCAGAAGGATCCCCCCCCCCGCCTCAACCTCCTGAGTATTGCAATTACAGGAGTGAGACACCAAGCCCAACTTCCTGAATATATTTTGTATTCACCCTTCTTCCAGTGATGTGAGATTCTTCAATGCCTAAGTGCAGGGATTAGCATCAATGCATAAGAGGTAATTAAATGTATGCACCTTGATACGGAGACAGTTGATCTGACAACTATGCTGGCTACTGTTTGACATGTGGGCAGGGAGCATACACAGCAGGGATACCCTGGACAGAGGGGTGACTCCCCTCTTGGGTGGTAGGGCAACACAAGATTTTACTATGCTACTCAGAACAAAGTCTATTCTAAATTTATGAATTTGTCTCTAATTTTTAAATTTGATATGTTTTTCATCTTTCATCTATTCTTAACATATTTATTTTTACATATGTCCAAAAATACATTGTCCATACCTACCCCCAGCTCTCCCCTTCCACTCCGACCCCCAGGCAGCCCAGCACATCCCTTCTCTCTCCCTTCATGTTTTCTCCTTCTCTAATGTTTTCGAACCCACTATTCCAATTGGTGCTGCCTGCTAGCATGGTGCTGGCTTGACTTTATGCACGTGACCGTAAGTGCAGTCAGTTTATGAGGACAATGACCATGTAGTGCCCAGAAGACAGCACCTCACAGCATCCCCTCCCAGCCTCCAGCTCTGGCACTCTTTCCACCCTCTCTTCTATGATATTAGAGTCTTAGAAGGATGGATACAGATGTCCTATTTAGGGTCGAGCATCCCAAAGACACTTATGCTCAGCACTTTCGCTATTCATGAGCCTCCACAGAAGTAAATGCTGCCTGTTGCAGAAGAAGTTCCTCTAGCCAGGATTTGGGAGCAGCACTGACCTATGAATATAAACATAAATATTTAGAAGATAGTTTGACAACATGCCCATTTAGCAAAACAGCAGTAGCAGGTTCCCCCATAGGGTCTATAATACCCACAGTCATAGACTTGGGCCCAGATTTGCAGTATCATGCACGGATTCCCTCCTGTGGTGCACGCCTTGATTCCCATCAGAAAGTGGTTGCTTACCCCTCTGACCTACAGGCCACCATTGCACCAGTGGACACATCTTGCCTGGCAGGTCAGTATTGCAGCAATCGCAGTTTGTTGCTGGATAATACCACGGATGACTTTTCTCCTCCAGCAGCCTTAAGTGAAAGCCAGCCATTAGGGAGGAAGCTTTCAGGTCAGGTCCAATTTGACTCTCTGTCCTGTAACACCATTTAATATCTCTGGACTACAGTCAACTGCAGGTAACACAAGTCACAAAAAACAAACTCTAGATCAGGGACTGCGGTACACCCGTCTTCTGTTTGACTGCTTGACTCACGATGACGAGACAGTACCTTATAAAGTCACAATGTATATTAATCAGCTTTCTGCCACTGTATGAGAAAATCATCTTCAAACAGGAAAGATTGATTGGGACTCCTGGTTTCATAGAGCCCTTCAGTTCATAGTCCTTGCCTTGTTGGTCTGGGAACTGTGCTGCAGCAGTCCATCGTGATAGAAGAGTATGGCAGATAAGGCCTGTTCACCTTGTGATTTCCAGAAAGCAGAGAGTGAGCGTAACATGACCCGGGGTCAGGGACAAGATGCACCCTTTAGGAGTCAACCCCAGTCACCTTCCCCTCACTAGGCCCTACCTCCGACGGTTTCTATATTTCCAATAGTCCATTCGGTCATGACTCCCTCAATGGACCAGGCTACTGATGAGGTCAGAGCCACCATGGTCTGATCAGACTCCTCTCTGAACCACACTTTCCTGCATGAGGCACTGAGAAACGTTTCAACACCAAGTGCAATGTGAAGTGGGAGCAGAAAGGGACTGGTAGCAGCAAATGTCCCTCTGGGAGCCTTGACTCCACCCCCGGGTCCAGTTATGCTTCCACAAGAGCAGAAGAGAAAGCAGAGTCCATTTTCAGTCTGATCCTACATGAAGCTAAATGCCTCTCACTGTCTCAGGAACAGACTTGCAAGATGCCACTCATCCCCAAATCCATCCGTTCACTCTTTAGCAATAAATGCCCGCTGTGAGAAGTACACACGGCTGCCTGGGAATAAAATTTCAATATGCCTTACAGTAAATCCTACCCAAGTCCTTCTCAGTGAGAGAAAACTTACTGAGGTTTCACATTTAAAGGACTGGAGAGTACACTTCTCGGCACCTTCCTTCCCAACTAGGGACTGGAATGCTGACTCAAACTCTAGAGCTGGTACAACCACCTGGATCTGCAAGTTAGAAACCTAAATTTTTTCTTCTTTTTAGAAACCCAGTAATTCCAGCTGTTCATTTTCAAGTGGTATAAAAATCAATCTAATGCTAAAAATAAAACTTGCTTTTGAAATTTTCTTCCAGAATTATTTGGAAAGAAATAGGAGGATTTCATCCCCAAGAGCTTGAGTCCTACTTAAAGAAGAGGGTCACCGGACTTGGGTCACACACTTTTAATCCCCACAATCAGAAGGCAGAGGTGGATGAATCTCTGTGAGTTCAAGGCCAACCTGGTCTATACAGAAAGTTCTAGGACAGCCAGAGCTGTCTTTAAAAAAAAAATCAACACACACACACACACACACACACACACACACAGAGAGAGAGAGAGAGAGAGAGAAAGAGAGAGAGAGAGAGAGAGAGAGAGAGATCTGCTGATACAATTGAAAACCAGATTCCCTACATATAAAATACAGAGAAGCTGGCTTCCAATTTTATGTGATAAGCTCACACATGCACAGAATCCATTTCACTTCCTACTGACTTGAATTCATCTGGTTTTTATTTGTTAACATGGTCTCATGGTCTCCCTTTAGTTCAGGCTGGCCTAGAACTGATTATGTAACTCAACGGCCTTAAACTCAGAACAATCCTTCTGCCTCAGTCTTCCATATGCAGGGATTACAGGCCTGCACTGCCAAGACTGGCTTCATTTGCCTTGTTAAACTCCTTAAAACAAGTGCTTTTCGGGAAAACTCACACATTGGTGGATTACTCCTGAGCACCCCAGCATCCTCTGCTGGCTTACAAGAATTTAGGGAGCAGTGGGAGTGGGTGGCTTTGGATGTGCTGCAGAAAAAGGTACCACTAGGAAGGCTACAGGTCAAGCTTCAATGGGAACCTTGGAGACAGGGAAGAAGAGGTGAGGGAGCTGTGAAGCCGAGTATACCAGACTCTCTAACCTGTTCTCGGGATGCAAGAACCCACACATGACCAGTAGAGGGCAGCAGGAGATGACCGTCCAGGGCTCTTCATAGGCACATGGCTTCAAGTCTTAGCGTAGACTTTGTCTCTCCTGCATTTCTATGTCCAAAGTCATTTTGCCAGAACTGTCCGATAGAGTCACTTCCTGAGCAGAGAAGGCAGGACCCACTGTTTTTATATGCTGGCCAAAGTCATTCTTTCCCTTCAGTTCAATTCTTGCCACTGCTACTTCATGTTCAATGTCTTAAGTCCTTTTCCTTGTGCTATTAAGGTCTTTGAAATAATAACTGATATAATATGTATATAAATTATCACATTGATAACGCCTCTCAGCCGAAAGTCAAATTGCTGCAACCAGTTAACTAATCGATTAATTCCCCCTTAATCCAATGCAGAAGGAGACATTAAAATCTCCATCTTCCAGATAGGAAACTGAGATGCAAACAAGTTAGACAGATTTCATGAGAATTTTCACAAAACCTGGTATTTTAACCAACTTGATATTTCAACTGTTTGACTTGAAGAGGCCCCTATGACTCAAGGCAGGAGACAGAGAAACCACCTGCTTGCCGGGGTTAGAGGAAAGTGGGGCTGACCCCCACTCCTGCTAGAACATCCTTCACCTACAGCTGGGCTCTCGTTCCTCCTCTGGACTCTCTCTGCTTCCTCCTTTTTCTTCTTCCTCTTTTGTCTCCAAAGAAGACTGTCTTTCTCACTAAACTAGAACACTCCAGAATGCATTCCTTATGAGTCAAGGCTGCCAATTCCCTAACAGAAATGAACGTCAATTTGGAGGAAAAGGTTATCTTTGTTTAGGTGACAAGGAGGTGGCCACTGTCTGCCCTGGCCACACTGGCAAAGTTGAGGAGCTGAATATCCCTCAGAGGGTCACAATGCAACTGTCTGAAACAGTCCAGAGGAAGGTCTGCAACCTAAACTGGATCCTGTGCTATGTGTCGAGGTGACTTCTCATCCCTGAGAATAATGGTGACAGGTGTGACAGGAAGAGAAGCCCTAAAATCTACCACTTGCTGGCTGTGTGACCTTGGGCAAGCTGTTTCTTCATTCCCAGTTTCCTCATCTGTGGGAGGATAGCAATTCCTGTTGCAGGGGTTTATCATGACAATTAAAGAAGCCATAAACTAGTGTAAAATGTACTTTTAAAAAATTATGTGATGGGAGAATGTTGACAGAAGTTTCTGTCCCATCCAGTCCCACAACCATTCAGTCCCAAAGAAACACACAGAGGCCTATATTAATGACAAATTATTAGTTCAGGTGTATTATTAATTAGCTCTTACAGCTTAAGTTAGCCCGTAATTCTTGTCTATATTTAGTCACATGGCTGGGTATCTTTTCTCAGTGCAGCATTTTCATTTTGCTTCCTCTGTGTCTGGGTGACAACTGCAGACTGAGCCTTTCATCTTCCCAGAATTCTCCTAGTATGGCCACCTGCCTATACTTCCTGCCTGGCTCCTGGCCAATCAGTGTTTTGTTAAACCAATACGAATGACAAATCTTTACAGGGTACAAGAGCATTATCCCACAGCAGGGGCACGTGTATGTGTGTGTAGGGCCATCGAATCACCTGGAATTCTGAGCCACCTAATGTGGGTGCTGGGAACTGAACTCGGGTCCTCTGCAAAAGCAGTCTGTGCTCTTAACCTCTGAGCCATCTCCCCCCAGCACCACTATTTTCTTAAGTACTGTAAAAAGCCAAACGGACTTTCATGTTAAGAATCCAGTCAACTTCAGGTAAATTGCAATAGTTGGCAAATACTGCCTTTTCTACTTGCAGATTTTACCTAAAGGGGGGAAAAAGAGATAAGGTCAAAGATTGATTCTAAAGGCAAGAAAAAAATTGCTGAACTGACCTATCCCTGTCCCAAACTCCTACTTCAGACCCTGTTTCTCTCTGCTTCTCTTTCCCTAATACCCATAAGAGTCCCAGGGCTCACAGGAAAGGCAAGCAGGAGAGAAGGATGCTCTTGGTTCAAATTAATTTTCTCTCTTCCCAAGCTTCGCAGGGTTACAGCACTGGAGAGCTGTTGGCCACGACACTGAGAGCTACACTTCTGCTTTCATCCACTCCAGTCAGACACTCCAGGAGTCTCAGGTCTTCTAATTCATTTCCTGGCCTCGTGTGCTAATACCTCATCACGTTCCTAAGTCCCAATCGAACACACAGCCATGACGAGCGATGTCACTACCATTCTAAGGCCTACCGTAGGACACAGGATGGTTGGCTACGGAGTAAGCAGTGGGGAGCAAAAGAAAACATGATGAGCCACAGGCCAGTTCCAGGAACTTGTGTGCAATGCAATCAGCTCGAGGAAACCTGAATACCAGGTATTGAGCTGGAGAGATAGCCCAGTGGTTAGGAGCACTGGCAGCATTTCCAGAGGACCCGGACTCAATTCCCAGCATCCGTGTGCAGGCTTCCAACCATCTGTAACTCCAGTTCCAGGGGATCTGATGCCCTTTTCTGGCATCCATGAGCAACAGGCGCACACGTGTACATAGATAGACATGCAGGTGAAACACTCATATAAATTTCTTAAAGAAAGGAAGAAAAAATAAAACCAGATGTTGCCCGTCATCAAAGCCACTACCATCTCCTGTAATGCCTGCCTGGTCTCCAGGGCCATCTCCTCTGACTCAAACAGAAGGTCAGTCTCCATCATGGTCCCAGGAGCCTCTGGAGTACTTGCTCCTCGGTTCCCATCTGATACCTCCCGACTCCCGTCCAGAGAGTCCATCCAGTCTTCCCAGACTCCTTCTGTAGAAGGGGTTTAATCCTTCAGGACCGGAGAGGAGTATTGCTGGGTTGCCACCCAAATGCAGACGCCTGGGCCCTCCCGCTCACCCCAGCCAGGCTGCCTCGTCAGGAGCCACATCTCACACCACTGCTCTATTTCCGAAAGCCGTATCTAGCTCCTCAGAGCACTGAGGAGGGAGTCTAGAGCTGGGAGATGCCCATCTGTGGCAGAGAGAGGAAGAAAGGATGCCAAGGGCAAGGTTAACCGTCCCCTGGGGCCCAGCGGAGCTGGTGTTTATCTCGTCTGAAGAGCTGGTTCGTGGTTTGGACTGGAATTGTGTGACTTCACTTAGGAACTATTTTATCACTGAATGAAAATAAAGAGGTAAAAGATAAGAGATAATAACAGCAGCACTAATTAAAAAGAGAAATTGACCAAGTTCCTCTTGGTATTTGGTGGCACACAGTGTCTCCAATCCCTGCATTGGAAATTGTTTGCTCCCCCCCCCCTTTTTTTTTTTTTTTTGACATGGCAGAAATGGACATAGAATCTGTTCATTTAAAAAAAAAAAAGCAAGCTGGGTAATTCAAAATGACTTTGCCAGGAACCAGTGAAACGCACTTTCCTAAACGTGCAGGACTCCTGCCTAGTCTCCCTAAGTCTTAAATTGCAACCCTTCTCTGCACAGGGTCGCATCTACCGTCATTCAGCAAAGCCTTCCGTGAGAGTGTGGCCAATGTACTGCTTTGGCTTAGCTTGCCACCAGTGAGCCCGCCCTCCCGTGCCCATCTGCCGGTGCACCATCGCTTCCTCCTCAGAGCTCACAGCTGCACGCGGACTTTCCTCTGGGCACTGTGGGGCTTAGGATGGCTTTGTGCAGGTGTCTGAGGTTCTCAAGATCCCAATCTCGCTTTCTGTCTTCATCTCCCGCTCCCATTACAAACTCTCTTCAGTCAGCTACTCCCACCCTTCTGAAGAGGAGTGAATGAAGAAATAAAAAGACAAATAAAGGTAATTTAAAGGACATTTACAATGGCCTACCTCATAGGGTTTTTGACATGACTCAGTAGGACAATGTACATAAACTCCATGGCACATTTGGTGCTCCTTAGATAAATCTTCCTTTCCCCCAAATAGTCCTGGCTTGGAAGGCCCTTGGACTGCACTCAATAGTCTGATGTTAGTAAAGCAGCTTGAATTTCATTGGTTACTTCCGTTCATTACTCAGAGGGACCATGAACACGTCACTTTGAGGGCTTGCCTCTGGGGACACAGTGACACCCTTCTGCACAGGCCATTTTTATAACTGGCTCTTTGTCCTCATTCAACACAACAAGGTCCTCTCAGCTTGAAGCCATCAGCGTCTTCAGGGGTTCGCATTTCAGTCCCTTGGGGATCAGAAAAGTACCAAGCAAGAACTTTCTACTTCACTTCCACTTCTGAGAAGTCGGGGGGCTGCCTGCTCAAGTGTGGCCTTTAAAGACTAGGTCGGGGGGAGAAAAAATAAATGAGAATGTGAACCTCAACAAGTGGCTGTGAGGAACGGCAGTCCCTGAGGAGCCGCCCGCACAAACCAGTCTACAGCCAGCTGTCATGGACAGGCAACAAGCAGAATCTTCGAGACAGAGTGTTCTGATTTTGCATTTCCCATGCTGAAAATGGCGCTCACCTCAGCTCCCAGTGCAGTTTGATTCGATGCTGCTCACACAGGCCTCATTTATGAGCAGAGACGGTTTGAAGTATCAGGAAGTGTCTTTTCCTTTGTACACCAGTTCCCAATTTTCTCGGTCCAACCCATGGACCACGATCCCACAGCAAACAGGAATGTATTAGTTAAGATAGAATGGAAAGAAGTGAAGAGACAGACCAGTGTTTGAGACCGTTTACCGCTCTTCAAGATGACTCAAGTTTGGTTTCCAACACCCGTGTCAAGCGACTCACAACTGTCTGTAACTTAGGGGATCTGATGCTTTTTTCTGGCCTCTGCAGGTACCAGAACACATGTGGCAGACACAGACACGCACACGCATGTGCAAACAAAAAATAAATCTTCAAAATAGATGCAATGGGGGTTTTATTTTTAATATAAATTAGTAAGTGGTGTCTTTCTCTTTTTCTTAAGACAAGGTCTTAAGCTTCTGAGACTGACTTCAAACTCACTACATGGCTGAGGATGACTTCCTGTCTTCACCTCCCCCATACTGGAACTCCAGGTGTGTGCACTCTGCTTGGTTTTCACGGCACTGGGGATCAAACCCAAGGCCTTCATACATGTTAGGCAAGCACTCTACCAACTGAAACACTGTCCCAACCCCAGAGTTTATTTTTCTGATGTCAGAACCTAGCAAAATTTTATTATAGACCTGGTGATGGAGATGGTGATCCAGAATAACGAAGATCCAGTTTCCATTTATCGTTTCGCTCTGCGAGTTTCAATATATGGCTTTTATCTTGTGATAGTCGGCTCCAGATCCTACTACTGCTTCTATATCCCAGCTGGGAAGGAGAAGAAAAGGAGCAAGAGATGACATCAGACCTTTCTTTAAAATGACGTTCTCTACAAGTTCCCCATATCAACTCCACTGGCCAAAAATTAGTCACATGACCACACCTAGCTGCAAGGGAGTCTGGGAAATGCCCTAGTTGGTCAGTCACGAGTCTCTCTAGAATATTGTTGTATTAATAGAAGGAAAGAATGTACAGGTAAGAGGACCAGTAAAATTCTCTGCCCAAAAGACTAGACAAAGCAGGAAGTCAGTGAATCCTGCCGAGTCCAAGGACATAGGCAGGCCCTAGATAGTTGTAAGCCATAAAGAATGAGAGAACCCTTTTTTAAAATTTTGCTTATTTATTTATTGCATATGTGTGTTGTTGGGGCATACAGATGTCATGGTGTATATGTGGGTCAGGAGACAACTTATGAGAGTTGATATTTTCCTTCCACCGTATGGCACGTAGGACTCAAACTCAGGACATCACACGTGACAGTAAGTTCCTTTACCCACTGAGCCAGAAATCCCATTTTAAGGGATCTCTCTTTCAGCCTACATAATACTATGATGCAAAAGTTGAGGTTTAGTGTCTACATCTGCTGAGGTTCAAAATAAGTAAAGAAAAACAAAGCAAAAAAAAATCCCAGCCTTTTTACCCCAGATGAGATCCCCTAATTTTAAAACATCGGTTTAAAAATATTTTTTGAAAGCGCTGTGAAAGTTAGTATCTGTGGACTGGATGCGGCCCAATAGTTCCCCCTTGGGGCCCCATAGTAGATCTGATTTGCACGGATGTGCCAAATGTGCTTAAATCTCTGCCTGAAATGCAAAGTGTCTGAACTACAAAATTAGAGCTATAAGGCAGGCACGGCGAGCAAAGACCTGTGAGCAAGACCAGCCTTTCACAGCAAGTCATTTGCCTGGCTCGTGAGCCTGGCACTGGAAGAAAAGAAAACCAGGAGTCAGGCATGATTCTATCCTTTAGATAGTAAACCTCACTTTCAGGTGTGAACCAATTGGATCCCCAGTCTGGGTCAAAATGGTCGAGTAGCTCACAATGATGCATAAATTAAAGGAGCCAGATACAGAAGGTACTCTGCCAGTCACGGAAAGGTATCTATCCCTTTGTCTCATGCTGTTGGGGGCTTAACTGCCCCCGATGCTGCCCTTCTAGGTCCACTGACACGCTCACATTTCTTGGCCAACAGGAGACTAAAGAGAGAACACGTACCTTCTCCTTCCAGCCAGGGCCAAACATTTCCTGTAAACCTGAGACTTCCCTCAGCCTCCTTCCTGATCCACTCCAGGCACAGATGCCAGAGCTTTTTAAACCACATCCTCCTGCCTCTTCCTCCTCTCTGTCCTTCCTCCCCTTCTTCCACACATCTAATGCCATCCTGACATCTACTTCTTGGCAGTCCTTAGCCAGCATAGCAGAAATGATAATGAGTAGGCACTAAATACCTATAGCATGCATGAGTATAAATTGACCCCCCATGATAGTGACAAATGGCTAATTTTATTGATCACATACTATGTCCAAGGATCACATGTCACAGCCAAACAGCCCTCAAGGCAGGTAACACATAATTCTCCAGATTTTGTGTGTACGGAACAAGTTTATCCAAAGCCATCATCCAAGAGGTGGTGGGCAATGATTCAAATCCAAATGTGTTCAGTTCCAGTGCTCAGCTGCTCTCCATTAAATATTTGCGTGCTCCCTTCCAATTCTGCTATATTTAAATGTCTCTACGTACTGTCTTCCCGACTTCATCCGGGAACAGCACTGGGATAATCATTCATTTCTTTTCAGCTGACTTTTGTGAGTTTGTTGTTGCTGTTTGCTTGCTTGGGACAGGGTGTTCTTTGTGGCCCAGGTTGGCTTTGAACTCACAGTGATCCTACTGCCTCTGGTTTTCTAGTCCTGGGATTACAGATAGAAGTCACCACACCCAATTTAAAAGAACTGTTTTGTTTGGGGTTTGTTTTCATTTTAAACTTTCTACATCTATGTAGCACAGCTGGTTTGAACCTGCCTGTGCATCTTCTCCTGCAGCTGGGACAACTTCACTCTTCGTTTTTCTGAGGTAAACCATTTAAGTTGTATGCTTTGGACCTGGTTTGCTAGACCTCGGCTGAATCTTCAGCCTCCCTTTGCAGACTACAGCTGGGCTCAGATGCTTACAGAATGTCTAACCAAGTCTATCAGACGGGACAAAGCTGGTGAGCTTATCCGGAACTTTGCCTTTGGACCACTTCCTCTGGGGCCTGCTAGCGTCTTGTGTCCGAGGCCTTTGTCTTTCTTGGCCAGCTCTCTGGTCCTTTTGCCATCCTCTGGCATCATGGTGAAGATGGGGATCAGTAGCAGAACTGTAGCTTAGCTAATATATCAGACCAGAGAGAGAAAGAGGAGACAAATAAACTGACATTTAATTTTTTTTTTTTTGAGACAGGGTTTCTCTGTAGTTTTTGGTGCCTGTCCTGGAACTAGCTCTTGTAGACCAGGCTGGCCTCGAACTCACAGAGATCCACCTGCCTCTGCCTCCCAAGTGCTGGGATTAAAGGCGTACGCCACCACCGCCCGGCTTGACATTTAAATTTTTAAATATGTTTATTTTTAAAAGGAAACAAGATATCCTTAAAAAAAATAAATGATGGGCCTTTATCCCTCACCATGAATTAAAGGCAAAAGTACTTGTAATAAAAACATAGCATCAAACCTTATTTGATAACTATAATATTTGATAAGAATATTATAACTTTTGCTACTTCTGTCTTGCTTTGTTTTATTTTGAGGCACAGTCTTTTGTGGCCTAGGCTGGCCTCACACTCACTACATAGCTAAGGCTAGCCTTGAATTCCTGATCTTCCCGTTTCTTCCTCCTGAGTATTGGGATTATAGGTGTGTACCATCACGGACAAGTCAGTATGGTAACATTTAAATAGGCGATCATATCTGACAAGAGTTCCAAATCTGAAGCCTGATTTTGTTTACACAGTGATATGTGTAGAGAGATCTGAGGAAACGCTTGTTTTTCCACATGCTTTGACAGCTGGGGACAGAACTTAGGGCCGTGCAGAATCTAAACACCTCTTCTATCACTGAGATTCCTTACGGGCCCCTTGTTTTGTTTTGTTTTGTGTTGTTTTGTTTTTCTAACAGAAAGGGAGATTAGGGGCTGGAGAGATGGCTCAGCAGCTATGAGCCGTGAGCACTGGCTGCCCTTCCAGAGGACCCAGGTTCAACTCCCAAGTACATACATGGCAGCTCATAACCTTCCATAACCCCAGGCCCTGAAGACTTGGTGACTTCTGGCCTCCATGGGCACACGATACATAGACACACATACACATAAAATAAATACATGTTTTAAATTAAAGAAAGGGGCGTTAGCAAGCAGTCACTATTAAAGATGTAATAGCACCAAAATCAACAAGATGGAAAAACAGAGAAGAGGGTCTAACTTCCTCAAGGATGGTCCGCACTGTGTCCACAGGTCTCTAAGATACTTCTGAATGGGACTCGTTAGGAAACAGGAACTTACAGAAGAGTGAAGAACGTCCTTTCAAATGGGGGAAGGTGTATGTGACCATCCTGCACCCCCAAGAGAAAATTAAAGGAAACCAGCTTCGCTCCTTTTTGGTCTTGCAGGCCTCAGTGTACCATAACATGGGCTGGTTTATCTGGAGGGTACGATCTTTTTACAAGTAAAACCAAGCAAAGCCTGCAGCCCCAATGAACCCTGCCTTCAGGCAGGTGTATCCGGTGAAGAAACAAAACACAGCTCTGTGGTTAGGTGAGCAGGGCTCGGCACATTCACAAACCAGCCCTTCTGGGGGGTGGGGGGACTCAACCACACACATCAGTGCAGCGGGGCCTTTCTCAAAACCCGCCAGTCTCTTTTGGTGCAGAGGCTAGCACTGGGCTGGGCTGAGTGACCTGGATGGATTAGCATATGCCAACCCTCCTGCAAGGCTACTTTCTAGAAGCTTGCCGCAACTGATCACGTAGCTTAGATGCAAGAGAAACACATTGCAGAAAGTGAACTGTATCTCCACCGTCCATGGAATAAATCACCCAAAAGACCAATCACAGTCTGGCCCCCCTTCTAAGCTGACCAGTATTTAAATTTGTTTGTTTGTTTATTACTTATTTTAGGGTGCATGTATGCGTTCACACTTGCGTGAGAGGGCAAGGCAGGCACATGCCATGACATGCATATGTAGGTCATAGAACGACGCTACAGAGTGTCTCTTTCAACCTTCACATGGGTTCTGGGAATCAAGATTGTAGATCATGTGTACCCCGTGAGCCACTTCACCAGACCCTCTCTGGGCAGAAGATGGAGCACAGTTGCCACCAACTCCTACTGCCTCAGGGCTCCCGACACAGTTTCCATGCTTTATCATTTATATTTGGTTTGGTGAAAGACCGCCAAACATAGCTGGTCCCCAGCAAAGAGGAAGGACAGAAGTGAAGTGTTTCAGGACCTCATTCATCTGCACTAAGTGCCAGTCCTGTCCCCTCTTTGCAGACAGCAGCTCCAAGTATCCAAATGCAGGCAGCTAGCAGATTTCTCCGTCCACACCTCCCTGGAATTCTGAGTTTCTGGCAGTTTCTCTCCGTTTATTCTTCTGAGTAAATCACCATCTCCGTCACACACAAGCAGAAGAGGAGGGACAATCAACATTGGCTGAATGCTAACCGCCTTACTGGCTGGCACAGCCCTGTAATCCTACAGTTTGGGAGGCAGGAGGATTACAAGGGCTGGCCCAGCTTGGACAATTTAGCAAAGACTCGCCTAGAAAAAAAAAAAAAATTGAAGGGCTGATGATATAGTTTGCCGGTCAAGCACTTGCCTAGCATACATGAGACTGAAAAAAAGGTCAAAGATCACCTAACAGAAGTAACATAGTCCAAGTGATCAGAGCCCCACATTCAAACCCACAACTGCTTTGCAGCCTTTGGGGTCAGACATAACCTGAGTTCAAATCCAGCCTCTGACTGCTGGTGAGTATGTGACTTTGGACAAGTCACCCAGTCACTGTGAGTAAATGTTGTGTGTGTGTGTGTGTGTGTATGTGTCTGTGATGTGTCTGGTATGTGTGTGTGGTGTGTGTGTGTGTGTGGTGTACATGGTGTGTATGTGTGGTGTGTGTGTGATGTGTATGTGTGTGTGGTGTGTATGTGTGTGTGGTGTGTGTGGTGTGTATAGTGTGTTTGTGTGATGTGTGTATGTGTGTGTGGTGTGTATCTGTGTGTGTGGTGTGTGTGGTGTGTGTAGTGTGCTTGTGTGATGTGTGTGTATGTGTGTGTGGTGTGTATGTGTGTGTGGTGTGTGTGGTGTGTATGTGTGATGTGTGTATGTGTGTGTGGTGTGTATGTGTGTGTTATGTGTGTGTGGTGTGCGTGTGGTGTGCGTGTGGTGTGTATGTAGGTAGTTGTTAGCTACCCAATGCAGGTGCTGGGATCTGAACTCCAGCCCATTTTCTTTCTTTTGTTTAACATTTACTTCATTTTTAATTACATGTATGTGAGGAGAGTGCGCACACATCCATGCAGGGGCTCACTGAGGCTCGAGGTGTTGGAGGCCCTGGGAAGAGTTACAGGCAGCTGTGGGGCACCTTCCATGGGCTCCAGGAGCTCAACGCAGGTCTCCTGTGAGAGGGGTGTGCACTCTCACACTGAACCATCTTCCATCCCACTTTCTTTAATCCAGTATTTTTTTATTTATTTAAAATTTATTCATTTAAGATAGAGTCTCACTATGCTTCCCTGGCTGGTCTGGAACTCCTTGTGAAAACCAGGCTGGCCTCAAACTCACAGAGCTTTCCCTGCCTCTGTCTCCCAAGCACTGATTAAAGGCGTGCGCCACCACACTTGGCTGTTTTCTTATTTGTAAGACATTTGTAGGCGAGGATGAATATATATATATATATATATGTGTGTGTGTGTGTGTGTGTGTGTGTGTGTGTTGTGTGTGTGTGCGTGTGTGCGTGTGTGTATGTGTATGTATGTATGTATGTATATATATGTATATATATGAAACTGTAAAAGAAACAATAAGTTTAAAACAGTATTTAAACTAAAGGAAAAGAGGCCGAGTCTAATTTCCTTACCTACCATTGTGAGATGAACTTATTAGACTGTGAGACTCCCGAAACACAGGGATGGCTGCTCTTCGGTTCTCACTGGTGGCGGGGAGGACGGGGGGGAACAAGCCCAGTGTCCTCGGAAACACAATCTCTGAGAATGATCCTGATTCTCACTGGCAGGGGGGACAGGCCCAGTGTCCTCGGGAACAGTCTCTGAGAATGACCCCAGCTTCAGTCACAACTGACTAAACATCGTGAGAGACACCTGGGATCCCTGAGCCCAGTCAACACTAATCACTGTGTTTTGCCTCCAGTAAGGAGTTGTACACAACATTACATCACTATGACACTGACTAGGCTACACAATAGAGCACTAGGGTACATTTCACCACCACCCCACTTAAGAAACATTGTTAGTTACTATGAGCTTTATGTTACTAATGAGCTTGTTTCCTTGTTTGTTTTTGTTTCTTCAAGACAGGGTTTCTCTGTGTAGTCCTAGCTCTCCTGAACTCTCTCTGTAGACCAGGATGGCCTCAGACTCACAGGGGTCCATCTGCCTCTGTCTCCTGAGCACTATGATTAAAGATGTGGACCACCTTGTCGGCTGACTTCCGATTCTCTAGAACCAGAAGTCTGACACTTATTTTCAGGAGATATATTTTTTTTTCAAAAGCTCACCAGATATTTTTAGGAACCAACATAATCACCTTTTAATTAATTTATTCAAAAATAACACCATACTAGGATTAGAAATACGAGTCTCTTCAGGTAGTTTCCCAAAGCCTGAGAAGTGTAATTCAGACCTCTAAGCCATCAGCTATGGAGATGATTCATTATCTACCCTCAAAGATCTCTGGGAAGCAGGACTGAGCTCAGAGAGAGACAGAGCCTTGATCCCTGCCTGTTCCAGCACACAGGTTACAAATTAGCAAAGTACAAGCTGAGGTCTCTGAACCATCTGCCAGCCGCCAAGTGCCTCCTGTGGGAGCTGATGGCATCCTCACGTTTGTGGTGTAGATGCGGAGAGCCGCGGTCCTCAGCAGCTACACAAATGAGTAGTGACATCAATATACATACAAATGCATAAACACACGCGCTAATTATGTTGAATAGATTATTTTTTCAAAGGACGTCTCAATTTTCTCATCTCCAAAGCGGAGTTAATAGCAACTGTTTCCTTAAAGAACTGTGGGAATGAAGATGTGATGAGGGTGTTTAGGCATCTGGAAGACTAGTGAGCACAACAGTCCGCACGCATACTCGGGCAGTAAAAAGACGAAAAGAAATGATGCCAGAGAGTTACTGTAGTACCTCTGGCTCGTGGGGTTATAGATTTTCATTTTTTCCCCACTTACATTGTATACTTTCAAATAACCCTATAATGAGCCTACATTTCTTTCACTAATTAAAAAAATGGGCTCTGTTACTACTTAACAGATTAAGTGGTTACCGCAAACACAAGATTATGAATAACTTTTTAAGTACTTCAAATGTAGTAGTAATTTTAGTTCTAAGGAAGTATGGAAAATAGATTAATGTTCAGCCATGTGACGTGCTGGGTGCCCAGCGGCCCATGGGTTCTGGAGCTGGAGGTCGGCAAGGACAAGGCAGTTATGGTGGGCTTCCTTCAGGGGCTGGTGCTCAAGGTGGATATGGGAAGATGTGGTCTTTTTCCAAAGATTGTTTCCAATCATTCATCCATGTACATACACACACACACACAGAGAGAGAGAGAGAGAGAGAGAGAGAGAGAGAGAGAGAGAGAGAGCAAGGGAAAGCTCCAACTACACCAGCTATGGAGGGGATAAGAAACTATCCCTGTGGTTATCTAATGGAGAAAGCTCCCATCTAAACATGCACTCTTCCATCTGCTCCAGTACCCTATGGAGAGCACACTATGTTAGCTTGCAGGAAGTAGAGGTTCTTGGGAAATGTTTCTCTCCTGCTCCTATAACAAATTTGCCATGGACCAGGTAACAGTGAACACACATCCCTTACAGTTCTGGGAGCTATTCAGATCTAGGCAGCCAGAAAATGAACCAGCAGTCTCTAGTTACAAATAACTCCCTGGGGAAGAGGGGAATTTTGTCTGCAGATGCCACTGCCTCACTCTGCAACAGCAGCCCTTCCTGGGGTCTCCAGTCTTCCGGTTCACCCTGCAAATATTGACTTCCCCAGCCATGGGGCCAATTCCTCAGAATAAATCCCTCTGACTAGAAAGGTGGGTAGATGAGTAGGTAGCTACATAAGGACGGACGGACGGACAGACAGGTGGGTGGGTGGGTGGGTGGGTGGGCGGATGGGTAGGTGGTTTGGTGGATGGGTAGGTGGTTTGGTGGATGGATAGATGGGTGGGTGGATAGATAGGTGGGTGGGTGGATGGATGGATGGATAAGTGGGTTGGTGGATGAATAGATGATGGATGAATGGATGGGTTGGTGAATGGATAGATGCATGCATGGATGGATGGATAGATGGGTGGGTGGCTGTTAGGGGGTGGATGGATGAGTGGGTGGGTGGGTGGATGGGTTGATGGGTGAATGAATGGCTGGGCAGGTGGGTGGGTGGATGGATTGATGGGTGAATGAATGGATGGGCACAGAACTAGCCCACTGGCTCTGCTGCTCTAGAGAACACTGATGTGGAGGCTCGCTCCATTGCCCACATGGATAGATAGGAGAAAGAATAGGGGGACAAATAAGGAAAGGGTGGGTGCAAATGGCTTCTTCTACATTGGGTGGGATCAGCAAGCAGAGCAGGTGGTGATCGTAATTGGAGTTCCTGAAACTTAGCTCTGATGATGACATCACCATTCTGCTCCAACAGTTCCTCATGACATTCCAATAAAGTCCCAATGACATAGCCTGGCCTTTTGAGATCTGTGTGCCCTCCATTCAGGCTCCATTTCTGGCCTCTGTCAAATGAATCACTGTCCTGCAACCTTTACTCGCTCCCCATGATAAGATCATAGGTGTTCATCCTGCCTGTGACTTGCATGGCACCCTCAAGAAGGGAGTATTGATCCCTGCTCCGTTGATTTGGGAACTGGTTCACATAACTTGCTTTGTTCAATAACACGGTAACACGGAACCAAGCAGGCACTTATCTATTTTGGTAGGTGTTATTACTTTGGGATACTTTAAGAACTAACCACGCCCACCCCAGCCACTTGGGACCTCCCCCCGCAGCCATCTTCTCTTTGGCACACGCGCCTCTGTGTGTGTGTGTGTGTGTGTGTGTGTGTGTGTGTGTGTATGTATGTATATCTTTGTTTTCTCTATGTTTGTTTATGTTTTCCTTTCTTTAAGTAATAAATGTCTAGCTTTATGTATAGCCTTATGTCCATTTACTCTGCCATCCACCGCATCCAGCCGCCTGACTCTGCCTCTCGCCCGGGGACCCTGCACTGCTTTGGTGGCGGCAGCCTCTGTCTGGCTCGCATGCCGCCTGGGACATCCCATCATCATATTATTTTTAAAAAGAACAATAGTAGGGACTCTAAGTGCTTTTAGGGTTCTGAGCTGAGAGCAGGTGCCCTCTGGCGAGTGTGGAGAACACTCCCACGGAGATCTTTCTACTATTCAAGACCTGAGAGTCGCAGCTGCCCCTTGAGAAAAATTCTTCTTGGAAATCCAGGTTTTACACTCGCCTGTACTGTGAAATTAGTTTGTTGTCAACAGCGAGCAGCCTGGGCTGCTTGGGGGTTTGCTATAGTGCTTGTAAGTTAGGGTGTTTATGTTACAGATCAATGGATTTCTTTGACTCTCCGCTCGGTGGTTTTTAGGGAAAGTGTTTTTAAAATGACATGGTGCTTTGTTTTTTATCATATAGCAAGACAAAAAAAAATTTTTTTTTCAACAGCTGGTATCAGACTTTAAGGATGAAGTTTCTTTATTAGGAGAATAGCTTTATGGGTCATTTGAGATGGAAGGTGAGACCCCAGGACATGGAAGAATGAGGATCATGAAAAATGGCTCAACTATTCTGCTTAGAAATAACGATGGGGGCAGGAGTAGGGGTCAGGGATGGGGTGAAAGAAGGGGTGAGGGTGGGCCAAGGTATGGAGTCATAAAGGAAGCCAGACAGAGTCTACAGAACAAGCAAAGGCCGGCTCCGGGTGGTTAGAGCAGCCATTTCTCTTCTCCCCAAGTCTCACCCCTGCCTCTTGCATGGTAATAGCATGGGCACATGGCTGGCTGGTTAGAGACTCCACTTCCCAGGCTCCATTTCAGCCACGGATGAGAATGGAAGCCATCTATCTGCAGAGAAGGAAAGCGGGCCCTCCCCTGCCTCCTTTCTCTGAAGGGTGCCTTGCGCTTGTGGTTTGACCATGACAAAGCCATGACCCCCAGATGGCAAAGCAGAGAGTCAGGGCCATGTTTGAGCGACTCTGGGATAGAGCTCCACACAGCCAGGCCTGCTCGCTTCTGGCCTGAAAGAGAGATAGAACCATGGTGTCTGTTTGGGGGCTGTGGATGTTGGGGTTGGAAACACCGCTGTTCCTGCAGCTTAGCTTAGCCCTTCAATGACATGATGACGGAACTCTGGTGGGCATTTTGGAAAATAAAGATAAGTCCTACAGGGTTTTTAACTTTGCTTTAGCTTCATGGTGAACCCCATCTTCCACCTTGTGGGGTGAGCTCTGTTTGAAGGGAAAGCCTGCACAACTGAAAGCCTTGTGGAAATCAATGGAAGAAACTGGTTTGTACAGAGGAGCCACACGCACTAGGGGGACCTGCGTAGGAGAAGCCAGGGGGCAGGTAGCCCTGCAGAGGCAGGAACTCCGTGACAGAGAACCCATAACAATAGCAGCCCACCTGGGACAAGGGCGGTTGGCAGAAACCTTGGTGAGCACCTGGCCTTTGTACAGGATGCAGAATGGAGGGGTCATTCCCTTCAGTCTGGGTCAGAGAGGGCCGGACAATTGTAGTCGCCACCGGGGCCAAAGCAGACAGAAAAGTGGGGAACCAGGGTCTGCTTGGCTATGTGCCTGCCTTCCCTCTACCTCTACAACTGTGTATTTCAGAGTAGAGATAGCATGAGCGATGGGACCGTCCTGGTTCCCGAACTCTTGGATAACATCAAGGATAGAAAGTGTTGGGTTCAAATTATCTCAGGCCCCGTACCTCGAGGCCTTTATGTCAGGGAAAAGCCTGGCTCGAGTTTCAGTGAGGATGAGACAGCAAAAACTAGGTAGACGCCCCTCCAACCGGAGGGAGGGCTTGGCTGTCTCTCATTGGCTGACATACCATGTCACATGACATCCTCTGGACTGCGCTGTTAGGGTCTCTATTCCTGTGAGAAACAAAGGATCTACTTGAGGTCACACAACTCAGAGGATAGAGCCAAGATTCAGACTAAGTGGTATGGATCCAAGCCCACCCTCTCTTTCCAACATAGACTCGTGACGCCCCTGCCTCCACCTCCCCTGCCTCTGTCTCCCGAGTGCTGGGACTGTAGGTAAATGTGCAGCTCCTCTAAGCCCCTCCACTTTTCCAGCACCCTCTCCTGCCTTTTTCTGTGGCTAAAGTATGAATTATTTTAATTAAATTCACCCCCTCATAGTCCTCACCTAAACGTGCTTTTTCCCCCTCTGCAGGGCAATCTCCACGGAGGAAAAGTTAAAACTCAAAATCAGTAGCTAAAAGCTTCGTGGCCTAAAGGAAGCCACTTACCCTCACTGCTAAAACCAGCGTAACCATGGCAACTCACTCCCGGGGCTTATATTAAAGAGACCAATTGTGAAAATGAGCCGAAATCAACTGGGGAAGGAGAGGTGCTCTTTTCTCTCCAAGAGGCTGTGACAGCATTCTACTGTATCCCCAGACGCTAAAAGCCCCCACACTCCCTCCGGCTTTCTGCCAGCCTGCTGGGACTCAGTCCTGTGTAGTAGGTGCTTTACTGAGCCCTTTCCCGCCCTTGGAGGCCTGTCCTCTTGAGGTAGAGGTAGACAAGGGCTGATTTTATTTTTTATTTTTTCTTTTTTGGTTGTTCTAGCCAGGGTTTCTCTGTGTAGCCTTGGCTCTTCTGAAACTCACGCAGTAGACGAGGCTGGTCTCAAACTCAGAGATTCTCAAATTCTGCGTGCTGGGATTAAAGGCGTGCGCTACCCCCCAGGCTGAGGGTTGATTCTTAGGGGATCAAACTTTCGTTATAGTCTCCGGCCTTAACCAGTCCCGCCCTCCTCTGATTTTCCCCCCAAGGAAGAGACTGGAGAGAGGGGGTGAGGGTGAGGGCAGGCCTCTTCCATGATTCTATCCATTCAGTTTCCACCCACTGTGACGCATTCATGGACAACTAGACCTTGGCGCCTTCCCCCTCCAGGAGTCAGACGGGCACGAGCAGTGGAGGCGGGGCAAAGGAGCCCCATACCCCGCCTGAGCCCTGTTCCAGTTTGTGCCACCTGAGGAAGCTTCAGGATTTTTTTTTTTTTTCCTTTTTCTGGTCTCAAACTCAAACCCACCTGCCTTTGCTGGGATTAAAAGCATGCAGCGCTGTGCCTGGTTTGAAATGTAACGCTTTTTTTAAGACAACAAAAATATCTTAACAGTCGCGAGATCACTCACGGGACTTTGAACACTCTCAACAGGCAACTGGACTCAAGACAACCAAAGAGCTGCAGTTGTGTCTGCAGACAGTCAGAATGCCCCTTTGTGGTCGGAGGTCAGGGGCAGGTCGGTTGCTTCTGAAAGCCCCCGGGCATTTTCCTAGGCACACCTCAGTTGATGTCCCATCCCTTTGTGGGCTCTCCTGGAGGCCAATGAGAAGAAGGGCCTTAAAAATGAAATCTGGCAGCCGGGCACGGTGTCATGTGCCTTTAATCCCAGCACTGGGGAGGCAGAGGCAGGCGGATCTTGAGTTAGAGGCCAGCCTGGTCTACAGAGTGAGACTTCACAGATAAACCCTGTCTCAACACCCCCCCCCAAAAAAAAACCCCAACAAAACAAACAAACAAACAAAATGAAATCTGGTCCACTGTGAAAGGGAAAAATAATAACCTTCCATGAATATGTAACCACCTTATACATATATATATAAATTTCTCTAAAACCCACAACACAGAACCCACTGTGTGACTATGCTGCTTGGGGCCGCTCATTCAAATCTCTTTTGGGACAACATTTTTTTATTTTTTTTTTATTTTTTGCTTTACTAATTAACTTCTTGATCTGCCTGTGTCTCTTGACCAACTTCTTCCAGAACACAAAAACCAAGTCCTTTCCCCCTGACATCATTATCTGTTTCTGGTGGGTGTTTTAGCCTCGGGTATCCTAACCTTGCCTGCTTCCTGCTTCGGCCAGGTGTGTTGGGACACTAGGAGCCCTACCTCCTGCCGCTGCCTCTGGTGTGAGAGAAGAAGCCAGTGCTCTGTGGCAAAGGCCTTCTCCCACTCACAGAGACCTCCCTGGGTTAGACACACCTAGCACCTAGAGGACCAGTTGTCTCTGTGACTGGACTTCTCACTTTAGATAGATAGAGTGATTCATTGTCCCCTGACTGAAGACATCTGAAGTGACAGATGAAGTTGGTAGGGTCTCCTTTGGCCCAGCTAAGTACATCACACATGATTAAAAAAAAAAAAAAATCCCCCAACGTGAAAAGGGACCCAAAGCTTCAAAAATAGCCTGCTGCCCATGGGGCCTGCTTTAGGTGTCAGTAAAGCAGGTAATCTAATTTATTCCCCACTTTGAAGTTTCATTTAAAAAACAAAACAAAACAGCAACCAAAAGTTTATCCAGAAAAACAATTTCTGGGCCTGACACCAAATTTATCCCCTACTCTCAATTGACAAATGATTCTTAGGCTCTGCCAGGTCCACTGGAAACGGAGCCACAGGATCTGGAAGCTCCAACCTCTCAGGCCACGAAAGTCTGCCCTCACCTTTTTGGGGTTGACATGAGGCTGTTCTTTCATTTTCCTTTGCTGTCTTGTTTCTTACAAGTATTTGCTCTCTTAAACCTCACAGCCATATGAGGCAAGTTCTTTCGTTATCTCACCTGATTAAAAAATGTGATTTTTTACAGAACAGAAAAGTGACATTTAACAACTGGAGGTGGGGCTACCGCTCACGGGAGAGTATTTGCCTGGTTTGAGTGCAGCCTTGGGTTAAAATAGCGGCATAGATAAATCAGTAAAACAGAAACACAGAAAGCTTAAGAACAGGCAAAGTGACACATGCCTGTAACTCCGACACTTAGGAGACCAAGACAAGAGGTAACTTGAAGTTCAAGACCAGCCTCGGCTGCGTAGCAAGGCCCTTTCTCAAAACAAAGCCAAACAGAAGTTTGACAACCCGCTAAAGATCATGTTTAGGGTTTCTGGACCTACAACTTTTATTTGCTTAGATTCTGTAATCTGGTCACTGAATGGGTCTAGATCCTTTGAGTGACAGCTAGGCAAGTTTTCCTTAGGCCCAGAATTTGTCTACATGAGATGGCGTGACAGTAGTACCGTCATGATGCATCTTACATGTTGCCACAGGTACCTTTGTGAGTGGAAAGTTCACCCGTGGAAAGGCAGCCTTGACTTGAACTGACCCACGCACAGTGGTCACCTAGGGGTGACAGCAGACATTCTTTTTGATATGGCTTCCTTCTCAGAATTATCTTGTCAGAGTGTTAGAAAGGAAGTCCCTTCCATTTGATTCAGTTCCTACTCATCCTGGCTGCAGCACCGTGGAAGGTAGAGACATTTTACATTCTCACAGGAGACTGAGGACAGATGGAATTGCTTGTTGGGCTTGTTAAGATGGCCAAGAGTCTGACCACCTGCCATTTGGAGATAAAAAGTTTTCTAAGCGCTGAAGGTTCTCTCTCAAACTGGCCAACAGGCACAGAGCGTTGCCAGGAAGGAAACGGAGAAATAATGAGGTCATCACAAGACTTTCAAGAGTGTGAAGCACTCACTGTACCTTGCTCCCTTGTCCTCCTCCACGTCCCTCTCTTGTTGGTCCTTTTCCCATCCAAACAGCCCCCATTATCTTCGTATGTATGCAGTGCATATGCAAATCTAGGCTCTGCATATAAAAAAAAGCATTGATATTCGTCTTTCCAAGCAGGGCTTATTTTTGCTAACATCATTTCCAGTTCCATCCAAGTTCACACAAATAATGAAATTTCCATCTTAGCAGTTGAGTAAAATGTCATTGTGTCAAGAAAGAAAGAAAGAAAGAAAGAAAGAAAGGAAGGAAGGAAGGAAGGAAGGAAAGAAGGAAGGAAGGAAGAAAGGGAAGAAAGAAAAGGAGAAACTCAGAAACTCATTAGAAGAACAAGAGAACCAGTTGCTGTTTTCTTTTGGTCTTTTTTTTTTTTTTTCTAGCCATTCACAAAGAATTCTGGATTTGTTCTTCCTTGGCCTTCACACCATCAGGGAACTTTCCTCAATCTCTGGGCATCCCTTTCTCTTGGGAGCTGGTAGCGTTGTGAGGGTCACAATGTAACTCCATGTTCTTTTGCCTCCCAGCACTTAGCACAGTGCCAAACCCCAAGATGACCACAGAACCCTCTTGCGAATTTTAAAAATTTAGACGAGAAAGGCAGGACTAGCTACTTAGCTTGATGGCATAGTACTTGCCTAGCATGTGCAAGGCCCTGGCTTTAATCTCTACCATACACAAAACATGGGGGCAGGGTGGGAGGGAGACCATCAGGTGTCTACACGCCTCCATCATTGCTAATAATGCTAGATGAGAGCTAAGTGACCTTGCTGCCTGAACCCCAGAATCAGAAGGTTTCCCACCGGCTCAGCAGGAGTGGGGTGGAGAGAGGCCAGCATGAACCTGCTGTCAGAAGACACAACACCATGGAGCAGTGGAGAGTGTGTGCAGACCTTGGCCAGACCTGGCCCCAGAGAATAAATGGAAGAATGGGGATGGACATTCACAACTGCGTCTCCACATTTGCTAACGAAATGTGTTACTCTACCTCCAGGGTTGGAGTATATGTGCAGGTGGGGGGGGGACACAGGAGGGGTGGGGGTGTCAGTTAGGCTCTCTTTGCAGGAAGAAGCAGTAGGAGTAAGAAGCCATGCCTCTAGGACAAGCACAAGTCATGTTGAAGCCTATGACGATGACAACATTGATTTGCACATTGCCTGCTTCCTACAGCCTCAAGTCTCTGAGGGGAAGCCTGTGTGTTACTTCTCTTTGCCAAGGTCTTGGGCTGAATTTTTGCTGCCTGAGGAACCCAGTTCAGGCTTCTCACAATTCATTTACAGTGGAAACTTGGGCAAATCCTCTACCTAGGAGTTGTAAACCGATGCTCCCAGAGAACACACCTGACAAGGGCCTAATCTGGACTGATCAAAGGGTGCCTTAGAAGTTTGCAGAACTGGAGTTTGCAAGAAAGTCCAGTGGGTGAAGGTGTTTTGCTGCCACGTAGGGCAACCTGAGACTGATTCCTGGAACCCACATGGTAGAAAGGGAGAATTGATGCCCACATGACACAGAAGAGCCTGGTTCATCTCAGCAGAGTCAACCCACTGACCAACTGTGTGCAAGAGCATCCAGCCACTAAAGTACCACTGACCAAGCGTGTGCAAGAGCATCCAGCCACTAAAGTACCACTGACCAACTGTGTGCAAGAGCGTCCAGCCACTAAAGTACCCACTGACCAACCGTGTGTAAGAGCGTCCAGCCACTAAAGTACCCACTGACCAAGTGTGTGTAAGAGCGTCCAGCCACTAAAGTACCACTGACCAACCGTGTGTAAGAGCGTCCAGCCACTAAAGTACCCACTGACCAAGTGTGTGTAAGAGCGTCCAGCCACTAAAGTACCACTGACCAACCGTGTGTAAGAGCGTCCAGCCACTAAAGTACCCACTGACCAAGTGTGTGTAAGAGCGTCCAGCCACTAAAGTACCACTGACCAACCGTGTGTAAGAGCGTCCAGCCACTAAAGTACCCACTGACCAAGTGTGTGTAAGAGCGTCCAGCCACTAAAGTACCACTGACCAAGCGTGTATAAGAGCATCCAGCCACTAAAGTACCCACTGACCAAGCGTGTGTAAGAGCGTCCAGCCACTAAAGTACCCACTGACCAAGTGTGTGTAAGAGCGTCCAGCCACTAAAGTACCCACTGACCAAGTGTGTGTAAGAGCGTCCAGCCACTAAAGTACCACTGACCAACCGTGTGTAAGAGCGTCCAGCCACTAAAGTACCCACTGACCAAGTGTGTGTAAGAGCGTCCAGCCACTAAAGTACCCACTGACCAAGTGTGTGTAAGAGCGTCCAGCCACTAAAGTACCCACTGACCAAGTGTGTGTAAGAGCGTCCAGCCACTGAAGTACCCACTGACCAACTGTGTGTAAGAGTGTTCAGCCACCAAAGTACCACTGACCAAGCGTGTGTAAGAGCGTCCAGCCACTAAAGTACCCACTGACCAACTGTGTGTAAGAGTGTCCAGCCACTAAAGTACCCACTGACCAACTGTGTGTAAGAGTGTCCAGCCACTAAAGTACCCACTGACCAACTGTGTGTAAGAGCGTCCAGCCACTAAAGTACCCACTGACCAACTGTGTGTAAGAGTGTCCAGCCACTAAAGTACCCACTGACCAACTGTGTGTAAGAGCGTCCAGCCACTAAAGTACCACTGACCAAGCGTGTGTAAGAGCGTCCAGCCACTAAAGTACCACTGACCAAGCGTGTGTAAGAGCGTCCAGCCACTAAAGTACCCAGTCAAGACTGGGGAAGTAGCCACCATATCCACATATGTTATTAACATCATACCCACATAAGCTATGAACAACAATTCATATCGAACAGTTGTTTTAAGCTACAGCGTTTCCGAGTCATTTGTTACACAACCACAGCTCACTGGCACACCTGGCCACGTCAGGCAACACTTAGCTGGGTCAAGACTCAAGATGAGGCCTGAAGATGGCAACCTCCACTGTCCTTGCATTCTGTGCCCTTCAGACACAACAATGGAGTGACAGTGGCCGCTAATTATCAGTCTTGGATTAAGAGTAAATTTAAAGGACCTACTAAGCATGCCATCAAGGCTTGCATGCCTACAGTGATGGAGAGAACTGTATAATCTAAGAAAAATGGGGAGGGGAAGTCATCTTCCAAGAGTGATCTCCTACCCCCACTTAGATTTAGATCTTGTTTCAATCCCTCTCGGCCTCAGTTTTCTCTGTAGAATGGGGTTAAATACACACATGTTGGAGAAGTCTTTAAGGACCAAGTTAGGTCTGACAGGACGGCATAATGGTTTAGGGTGCAAACTCAGAGGCCTGAGCCCCAGTGTTTACACTCTAGAGCTGTCACCCACTAGCTACACTTTTATGCCACACCTGCTCTAACACGTAGATGTTTATCAAAATTGTTCCTCAGCCCCTTTCCTCTGTAAGCATTCTTTTTAATCCTTGTACCTCTCCAGGAAGGGATTAACAATCAATGCTAATTTAAACAAAATTCTTATTTCAACTGATCGCAGCGCACGCTTTTAATCTCAGCACTCGGGAGGCAGAGGCAGGTGGAGCTGTGTGAGTCTGAGGCCAGCCTGGGCTACGTACCAAGCTCTGCATCAGCCAGGCTACATACGGAGATCCTGTCTCAAAGAATAAACAGAAGAAACAAGATTTTTATTTTAGTAATACGTCAAAGAACTCATACTTAAAAACCAAAACAAAGTCAACTATCTTTTAAAGTAACTTTCTTGAGAATTATAAAACATTTATACCTTCTGGTCAAAGTATAGACATTTGTGACAACACTCTGAAACAGAGAAACAAAACATGTCATTTATAGTGTCCATCCAATGCAATAAAATATTCAACCACAAAATAAGTCTCACCATGGGAAAACATGAAATGTTCAAAAATAATGCTAAGTTGAAAGAAATATGTATACAATACAGTATGTTAATGGGAATGATATATATGTACACACATAAAGTATATGTATATATTTAAGTAATCAGAAGAGAAGATAACAATATAAATGATCATCATTATGAAAAGTCTATAAGATTTTAATAAAATTATATGATTTAAAATTTGGAAAATACAGATTGTTATCTTAAAATCTTAAGCATTTTCAGGGAAGGGTTAAAGCATATTGTAAAATATTATTTCACTGACATTTATCAATACACTTTATTTAGAAAATTGGTATGTTTTCTGGGATGCACAAGAACAGGCTATGGGAAAAGTACAAAATTTTGTTTTCTTAAAGCTTGCAATTTGGATGCTTACACTCACTTTCTCTCACTTCTATCCCCACACCCACACTCATCCCTCCTTCTGCTTAAAAGCCAAACAGGACAGAATAAAATTTCAACATCTTCAGCTGCAGATCAGAGTGTGCCAGGGGAAATAAGCAGATTCTGTCCTGGTCAAGTGCCCTTCAGTGATGGGAGGACACTGTGCTCAGCCAACCTTCCGGAACAGTACAATTCGAGCTCTCTCTGCATCTGCACCCCTAGCTCCTGTTTCCCAGGAGAACATCACATCAAGGTGTCACTGACCTTCTCAGTGTACAGCACAGCTCTAGGAGAGAACCACCGAGATGCTACCATGAAGTAGAGAAGTTCCCCCACTCATCATTCCTCCAAAGAAGAGAGGCAAGAACATACTTAGATGTGCATACTTTTATATTAACAAAGATCTCTTCATTGAGGAGCTAGGTGTATTGTCCACTTGGATCTTATCAGGTGTCCTGGTTAGGTTTTGTCAACAGGACACAAGGTGGAGTGGCTGGGGAGAAGAATATCAATAGAAAATCCCTCTATCTGATTGCCAGAGGTGAAGGGTTTTCTTGATTAATGATTGATGGGGGGGCAGTCCCTTAGTGGTTGTGCCACCCCCGTCAGGTGGTCCTGGTGGTATAAAAAAGCAAGCTGAGCAAACCATGAGAAGGCAGCCAGTGAGCAGTGTTTTCCCGTGGCCTCTGTACCAGCTCCTGCCTCCACCTTCCTGCCTTGGTGTAGCAGGACATCTGTTTACACTGTGTGAAGATGTGTCACTATGGTTGGTTTAATAAAATGCTGAACAGTCAAGAGCTGGGCAGGAAAGAAAAGGTGGGACTTCCAGGAGAGAGGAAAACTGGGGATGAACCTAGGCATGCAAGAAACTCCAGCCAGACATGGAGAGAATAGAACAAACAGAACAGAAGAGAGGTAAACAGCCACATGGCAGAACATAGATTAATAGAAATGGGAAAATTTAAGCTACAAGAGCTAGTTGGGAACAAGCCTAAGCTAAAGACCAAGGTTTCATAATTAATAATAAGCCTCTGTGTCCACTATTGGGGAGCTGGCAGTTCCAAAGAAAGTCTGACTACACTCTGACTTCCCCAGTGATAGACTAGACCCTGGAAGCCAAACAAACCCTTTCCTCCCCAAGCTGCTTTTGATCATGGTGTTTATCAAAGCCATAGAAGGAAAACCAGAAAATTCCTATTTCAGTTGGTCAAACGATAGAAGCTGTCCCGGGCCCACAGCTAAGCTCTTGATATTCATTTATCCCACTTAAGCACCACAAAATCAAGACAAGTATTGGAGTTGTTCCCATTTTGTGGCTGAGAAAATATGGACTTTGCCTTCAATCACAGAACTAAGGCCCAGCCAGGAGAGAACCTAACCTTTGCTCCTTCTGATCAAAGTCAAGGTCTAGTCTAGTGTTTCTTTGCATCCCACGTGCCCTGATCCGATCCTGTACAATAGCATCAGGACACTTGCTAACCACGCAGGAAAGCTAGAGGTTCCTCGGACAGTCACGGCAAGAAAGGACTGTTATCTACTATAACTTTTGCATGCTATCCTGGTTCCAAATTGAGCTCACTTTGTAAACATTCTCCTAACAACAATGAAGTTATTTTTAATTGCTCCAAGTGCATGGGGTAGCAGTCATTAGCACTGGCTCAGCACCAGGAGGGGACTGTCACTGTCCTAGAGACTAGTCACCTTTTCTGGAAATGAAGTCAAGCGGTGGGAGGCCTCGTGGAGGGCTAGTGCCTCCCTGACTTAGCTAGCTCTCCGTCCCTTTCTTCCTCTGCCTGTCTCCATGTCTCCAGCAACCACACTGTTGGTTATTAACAAGCTCTGTCTGCCTGCTGGGCTGCCTGCTTCACAGAGCTCTGCAGGAAGTTTCTCAGCCCAACCACACTCTGGGCTCATCACAGCAGAGAGACGTTCCCTTGCTCACATTCAAGGCGGCTGCAGCCAAGGCGTCTACAGAGCTGAGGACAAGCTGTCCCTCCAGTCTTTACACAGATGCACACATTCATGCAAGAGGAAAGAAGTAGCTTTCCTCAACAATGCTTTCTAATCTTTTATTATTCTTATCATGCGCATGGGTATTTTCCCTGATGTACAGTGATGTACCACGTGCCTTCTGGGTGTCCACAAAACCCAGAAGAGGTCGTGGAGCCTCTAGAACTAAGACCATATATAGACAGCTGTGAGCTGCCATATGAGTTCTAGGAATAGAACCCAGGTCCTCTGGACAAGCAGTCAGCGCTCTTAACTGCTGGGCCATTTTTTCAGACCCTCAATAATTTTTAATAATATAAAGGGGTCCCAATTCCAAAAAGTTTAAGAATGGTAAACTAGGTTAGCAGACTCACAAGGGTATCTGAGTAGAAGCAGAAATTCAGAGTGTTGTAGCTCTAGAGCTGGGACAGAGCTGTGAGAATTCATGTTCATAAAGAGGTAGAAACAATAAGTCAAGTGAGATTTGGGGGATATAGAGAATCAAAATGCACTTCAAGCACACAGTTGTCCTTTGATTGTCATGAAGGATTAACTTCCGGAGTATGAGACCTCCTCTCAAGCTCCTTACAGTAGATGGCTTGGTATTTGCATGTAACCTATGCATATGCATGAATATATGAATATATATGTGTGTGTGTATATATGATATGTGTGTATATATATGTGTGTGTGTATGGTATAGCTGTATGTGTGTATATGTATGTATATGTATCCCTCATATATTTTAAGTCCTCTGAGGATAATTTACAATGCCCCATATAATATACATGTATTATAAACCACTATTCTACTGTACAGTTCAGAGGATAACAAACATAGTCTGTATACATTCAGCACAGAAGCAATATGTTGTTTTCTGAATAGCTTTGAATATCCAGAATCCCGCACTGTAGGCTTCTCTGAGGTTTGTTTTAGACATCACTGGAAATATTGGGTACATGCCAGGGAATAAGACTCAATCCTGATCCTGATGAAACTCAAGTACCCGTGGGAGAGATGGACCGAGAGGTATGATGGGTCTTGTGGAGGGAGTGCTCTTAGCCACAGAGGAAGGGTTCCTTGCTCAGCAGAGCTAGCCTCCCATGATAAAAAGGACCTGGAAAGTCAAGGAGAAAGGGTGATGAGGGCATTATGAACGACAACCTGGAGGCAGAGGGTCCTGATAACCAGGAGGTGTGTGGTAGTTTGAAGGAAAATGGCCCCCAAAGGGAGTGGCACTATAGGAGGTGTGACCTTGTTAGAGGAAGTGTGTCACTGTAGGGGCGGGCTTTCAGGTCTCTCTTGCTCAAGCTTCCCTCAGCATGACAGTCAGTTGACTTCCTGTTGTCTCTGAGTCATGATGTAGCACTCTCAGCTACTGCTCCAGCACCACGTCCGCCTACAGGCTGCCATGCTCCCTACCATGATGATCACGGACTGAACCTCTGAAACTGTAAAGGAATCATCCCCATTAATGTTTTCTTTATAAATTGTCCATGGTCATGGTGTATTTTCACATCAATAAAAATCTAAGACAAGGTGGGTGGTGCCTGGAATAGGCAGGGTAGCATGGAGGAGTGGCTGGTAAGAGAACATAAAGTCAGACAGAAGTAGATGGGGATTTAGTCCCAGCGAGAAAGTCACTTGGAGGGGGTGGAGACATGAGGAAGGCCCCATGACTCTGGTGGCACAGTGAGGGTCCTTGGAGGGACAGAGCTGGAAAACGGCCCGCCTGCTAATTGGCAATAGGGTAGTGTGATTCCAGGGAAATCTTCGAGGCAGCAAAAAATAAGCAACAATGATCATCATGCTCATGATTTAAAAGAACTTAGACAGCCTGCTAAAATTGAACCTTTGGGATACAATAAATTGGATAAGCCCTCCCTGAACTTTCTTGGCCCCTTCTTAGGGGATTTCATGAACCTTTCTCAGGAAGAGTTTTTAAAATGCTGGGGTCATGGACTCTCAAGAATTCAATAAAAGCTTTAGATAAGATTCTCCATAGGGGGAAAAGTGAATTAAAGCAAGAAATTGTACTCTGGTTCTCTTACCCCATCTACTTCTATCTGAAATCAACGTCATCTGTAAGAAGGGGAGAGATGATGTCAGCATCACTGGGTACCAGCGCTTGCCTGGTCCAGGAAGCAGAAAGGATGAAGGCAGAAGTTTGCTCTGGAATCTAGGAATCCTCGTTCTCTTCCAGAGATAGCCAAAACAGGAAATGACAGTTTGGGTGAGAAAGGACAGAGGGAGACAAGTGTCACTCAGGTCCAGCAGCTTCACTGAAGAAGGCACAGCGGCAAGAGCAGTTGCCTGGCAACGGAGCTTTCTGAAGTTACCTACACCTTGGCATCCACGGGGCACTGTAGCCATAAATTAGAGGAGATGTCCCGCTTTGCTTATCTTAGTTCCCCGACTATGCCTCTGTCTTCCACAGCCATCAGGACTGCTGGCCACAGCTGTGCAGGCGCTTCACTGAACCTTGCCTGGGCTGAGCTTGCCAAGTTCTGTGGGCTTTCACCGGCCAGGGTACCCAGAGCAGGTGAGGTTTCTAATCCTCACGAAGGTACACTGCAGGCTAGCAATGCTCTGCTTTAGACCTGCTGCTGCTGCCTCCTCCTTCTCCTCCTCTTCCTCTTCTCTTTCCCCCTTCTCATTCCTTTCACTGCAGGAGGACACAGCTGAGAAACATGCCACCTCCTGCATCCGCTCCCTTCATGACTTCCTGAGAGCCTCTAACACACTTCCCTGCTCGATAAAGTGTGCGCAGGACAAGTGTGCTTCTACCCAAAGCAAAAAGAGGAGATAGATAGCTTCAGGCAGCTACAGGCCTCCCTCCCGCTTCAACCTTAGCCTCGAGCTCAAAGGTTAGCCCAGAAGTGGACCTGCGTCACAGCTGCTGAGTCAAGACCCCTGGTGGGCTCTGCCTTCTGGTGAGAGGTAGCGGGAGCAGGCTTAGCGGCCTCTAGAACACAGACCCGCTGTGGCCTGGTCTCTAACTCAGCTATCCCTCCACAGTAAGTCCTAAGGAGCAACTTTGAAAGCTGTATAAATGTGAATGCTATCTCCTCATCAAGCCTGGAGCTAGGGGGAGGGAACCCCATTGTTACCCCAAGGAATGAAGGAGTACCTGAAGCTGTAGATATCTTCCCCCTTCCTCCCCTCCCCCCACCACAGGATGCTCCTTCTGCAGGCCTGACTGACTATAGACTGAGGCCCAGAGCTCGAGGGAAAGCAAACTACCAGCCTAGGACTTCCAGACTCTCCTAGGCAAGAACATGCAGGGTGGCGTGCCTCCAGTTCCGTGCCCTTAGGGTCCCAGCTGAGTACCTAAGGCAGGTTTCCAGAAGAAAGGCATGCAAAAGCAGGCTTAGCATCAGCACGTGATGCTAGTGTTAGCGGGTCGCTTTAGTCATGGATCCACAGCACTGGGTTAAACAACACAAGAGTAAGCCATGGAGAAATTGATTATGGGAGAAGGAAAATCCCAACAACGAAACAAAACCCACACAGCACACGCCCTCGGTCCTGACTTCCCGTCTCTGGATTGGGAGCTTGCTTCTTCCATCTGGGAACTTTATCCGCTGTATTTAGAAACAACAATGCAGGGAAGAGCTTCTCTGATACAACTGCCGTTTCCCAGGAACCCTTTGCTTAAACAGTCAAGATTCCAAGAGCGGCAGATTCTGAGACTCCTCCAGAGCCCAGGTGCCCTTAGTCATCTTGTTGTCATGGCGACCATCCATGGTGCACAGATGGGCACTGAGCTCTGTGCCAAGCCCTTCTCATCCAACATTTAATTCACAGCAGTTTCCTGTGGTTTTTGGATTTGGGTTGCTGTTATTGATTTGATTTGATTTGATTTGATTTGATTTGATTTGATTTGATTTTTAGATGGAGTTTGTAGGCCTGAGTGGCTTGGAACTCACTATATAGACCAGGCTAGTCTTAAACTCACAGAGATCTTCTTGCTTCTACCTCCCAAGTGCTAGGATTAAAGGCATGTGCCACCATGCCTGATGTTTCTCAAGATTTTATTGTCTCCATAGCATTGGTGAGGAAACTGAATCACGGATATTACAAAGCTAGCTAAGGGCCCCTGCTTATTCGCTCTCCCAGTCCATCAGTGCCCACCACTGTGGTGCAGTCATTCTCCAGGGGAAAGGCCTCTGGGAACCCAGTTCAAAGATTTGCACTTTGCAAGAGCTTATTATGAGAGATGAGAAGGTAAGGCAGCAACACACAGAAAGGGTTCAAATTGCAAGCAGACTGTGGTCTTACCTTTTCAGGTGATGGGCTTCCCAGAACAAGGCTTCCTCCCGCAGCCCTTTGTCTGAAGACAGCTAGACATTCCATCAGGGGCACAGGTTTTCTTCCCGGAAGGAGGTTATCAATACGTTACACTCAAAACAGGACATCTTCCAGACTCATACTGGGGCGATTTTTCTTATCAATGCTACTACAGTGACTATCTCATTTGATTAATTGCTATTTCCTTATGTCATCATAACATACAGCACGATGTCATAACAACCCCTCAAGGCAGAGAAAATCAGACCTGTGACCGGAGCAAAGATCTTCTAAGACGCCATCTGTGGCCCTCCTTTTGGCTCTCAGAAGATGGTCGCAATGGACCCCAAGGAATCGGAATCCCCCCCCCCCCAGAGTCCCACACTGAGGCCCGGGTGCTGGAGAGGGAGAGCTTTGTCTCTTAGAAAAAGTTCAGACCGCCTGACCACCTTGTAGATGCTGAAGCAATGATGGGCCGACTACAGGTAAGACCACACCTTGACCAGCACTGTTACAGAGCCATGCGTCTGCAGCGGTCCCGGCCAGCGTTTCCAGATTCTCAGCCTCTTAGCAGGCATGAAATAAAGGCACACAGAGGTTGCAAAGCAGCAGAGAAAGCTCAGTCAAAGAGAAGCTATAGTAGAGATTAGGAACTCAGGGGCTCCAGTTTATTGCCTGGGGCATCTTTTTAAGGGTCAAGGGGAAGAAGGAGTTTGGGTACTAGGGGTGTGGTTTGGGTGATTCTCTGTTGCGATTGATATGCTAAGTTCTATAACCATTTCTCTACTGTGAATGGCCCTTTCCATACATATCCAATTTTAATTCTACGCCTGCCCAGTTATTTATAGGCATAAGATGGTAAGGACAGAATTCTCCCTAAAACTTCACTTTGAGGACACAGTTGGTTTCATTGATATGTACCCCAAACCAGTTCAGGATAGATCAACCTTCCTACTACCTTAGTTACTTTTCTATTGCCGTAAAGAGACACCATGACCAAGGTGACTTAAAGAAGAAAGCATTTATCTCACACTTCCAGAGGGAAATGGAGTTTATAACCATCATGGTGGGGAACATGCCAGTAGGCCGGCAGGCATGGTTCTGGAGCAGTAGCTGAGAGCTTACATGTTGAGACAACAATGACCGTGAGGGAAAGAGAGACAGAGAGACAGAAAGAGACAGAGAGAGACAGAGAGAAAGAGAGAGAGAACACTAACTGGGATTGTGTGTGGTCTTTGAAACCAGTAACTCACATCCCCCAATAAACCACACTTCCTAATCCTTCCCCAGTAGCTCTACCAACTAAACCTCACCATGTGAGTCTACGGGGGCTGTAGTCATTCTACCCACCACACTGCCCTTAGATTCAGATGCAGCCATAATGAACAGAATCTCTCCAAGTTAATGGTTGTTAAGGGAAGGAGAAAATCAATCCATTGTTCAGGGAGAGCATGTGTGCATACAACTCAGTGCAGGTGAGGGTCCTAGGTTGCTGGCAGACTGCTAGCTACACTGTTTAGAGAGAGGTATATGTGTATAACACATGCAGATGAAGATCTTAGGCTACCAAATGAACTTTTGTAAGAGGGGCGTATGCAGAGCCCAAACCAAGTAAAGCTCCAGGCTGATAAGCTATTCCCTATGCTCTCTTGTCCCAATAGCTCATGGTCTATCAAACCCAAACCTCAAGTCAGAACCCTGAGGATGGACCTAGAGGGTCACAGGACATTGTTATTTGTTCCTCTTACCAATATGGCTACACTGAAATCTTCCTTCTTTACTTTTCTCTATTACTCGTCTTTTTAATGGGCCTGTGAAAAAATGATGACCAAGGCCCAGGCTCTGATCTTCACAACTCTAGCAACAGGATCACTTGACATTTGGCTTGTAACAGACAATTAACGGATGTTTATCTAGTGAACGGATGACCTTTCCTATCAGAGAAGTGAATGAGCTTGCTCGGTGCTGTTCAGATAGTCTGCAGTCAGCATGGGTCTCTTTTGCCAAGATCCCTTCCCTTGGGGGGATGTAAACAATATCTACTGTCCCAGCTACAAACCAAGGTACAGTTACACCAAAGCCCTCCATCTACTGGGGAATAAATGAGTTTATTAGGCTTACAAAGAAAGCACTTGATGAGGGGTTATGGGCAGGAGCATAGAGGACTCCTTAAGTGCCCCCACCGGAAGGTCTGCACCAACAGAGTTGATGGCTGTGTGAATAGAGGCCTCATCCCTCCCCACCTTTATACTCCAACCCCTCTCCAAGACCCTGGGACCACCTGCAATTAGGGTAGAATTGCATACAGCTAGTTGGGAGCGATGGCTGGATACTCAGGTAAGGGTCTTGGGATACACACACACACACACACACACAGAGAGAGAGAGAGAGAGAGAGAGAGAGAGAGAGAGAGAGAGAGAACATGCTTCCTTCCAAGAGGAAGCTCAACAGTCAACAAGCCCAGCTGTGACAATCTTTGGTGATCAGGTCTAACAAGTCTGCTGAGGACGGTGGCAATGTGGCAGAGGACGATAGCCCCGGACAACCACCTGCAAATGGGAATCGGAGCAGAGTGTGTGGAGCCCGAGTGTGCAGAATCCAACGCATTTGGAATGATTAATTCCAACTGGACAGCGTCTACTGAATCCAACAATAGTCTTTGAAAACAGATTTGGGTTTTTCCCCCAAATTTTTATTTTTGGTTTTTGTTTTTTCAATTTCACATTTTTGTATTAATTCTTCGGGGGATTTTTGTTGCTGCCGTTGTTTGGCTTTTCTATTGGAATTCTGTGCGCTTTTCACCAGTGCCTGTCCATCTGCAATGGCTGGAAATTTAAAAAGAAGAATGGTCCTTCACCATTACAGGCCAACCAGTCGATCACAGAACCACTGGAAAAGACAAACTTCTCTGTCCCGTGAGCAGCTGAGTCGGTTTTTTTTTTCCTTTGGGATTATGGCACAATAACATTTCTTCCTTGCCTTCCCTCTCTCCAAACCCTCCCAATTATTCTGCCCTCTTCTCCTTCAAAGTTATGGCCAGCCTCGTTTTTCATTAGTTGTTATTTCAAGCATATGTGTGCACACATATATATTCCTAAATGGAACTGATTTGGTCCGTGCAATAGTTCTTGTATGTAGGTCCAAGGTTCCTCACCTCACCAGCACTCACAAGCTCTCCCTACCCCACCCCAACTTGAAAACAACCAGCGAGAATCAAAGACGTCGGCATCAAAGTAGAGCCTCTGTGTTGTGGCAGGATGGGGGTTTTCTTTGCCCCAGGCCCCCTCCTTTCCTTCCTCCCCAGACCCCCTCCCAACCCTTCCTGGGAGGAAGTCTGGCAAGATGGAGTCAGGCGCTCTGACCTAGCCACCACAGTTTTACTCTGAGGTCAACAAAGCTTAGGGGAGCTTGTTCCTTGCTGTTTGCTAGAGGACTTAAGTCTCCTCTGAAGACCAAAGGAATCTGACTAATTGCTTTCCAGCTAGAGCGCCCTCCCAATGGAAGGGCAGAGAAGCTGGGAGTAGGGAACAGTGTGGGGCAAGAAAAGCGCGGGACCAGAGCACCAATAGGACTTTCCCATGTCAGGTGGACATGAATGACCCGCCTGCAATCCCAGCACTCAGAAGATACAGCAAGCTGGCTACACAGACCAGCTGTGTCACCGAGCTCTGGGTTCAACTGAGAGACCTGGTGTGGGATATCTGTACATTGTATGAAGATGTGCTGCTGTGATTGGTTTAATAAGGAGCAGAATGACCAATAACTAGGCAGGAAGAGGTTAGGTGAGACTTCTGGGAACAGAGAGGACTCTGGGAAGAAGAAAGGCGAAGTCACCAGCTAGATGCGGAGGGAGCAGGATGGGCAGTTCTGAGAGGAAGTAATTGAGCCTCATGGCAGAATGTATATGAATACAAATGGATTAATTTAAGTTATAAGAACTAGTTAGGAACAAACCTGAGATAACTTCAAACATTCATAGTTATTAAGACATCTCCACATCATTATTTGTGGACTGGTGGCCCCCACAGAAAAGTACAACTACAAGACCCTGCCCCAGTGAATAAGGTGGAAAGTCATTAAGAAAAACTCCCAACATCATCCTTGAGCCTGTGTATGCGTGCATACGCATGTGTGTACACTTCCCAGCAACATGTACAGTTGTGTTCACATGCATGCACACAGACACATGAAAAAAATCATTAAGCAAATGATAAACCTCTAAATTCCTTATATCAAGACTGAATCAAAACAGTTCCAAGTCCAAAGATCCAGAGTAGAAGGTAGAAAGGCAGAGAGGCATGCAAAAAGGGTAAGAGACCTTCAGGTCTGGCTTTGCCCACGACAGCTGTGGGGCCTGGGGCAACTCAGAAAGTCACACTCTTCCATTCCTAAGGTGACAGAATTGGGCTAAATCCTGTCTGAAGTCTCTTCCTTTTCAAAAGTAAGAGTCTGGCAAATAATGGGGAAGCAGAATGGAATGCCCTGGGCAGGCTACTTTGGACTATAAACCCTCCGTAGAAATATCTGTGCCCACAGGAGTGAGGAAACAAGAATGGTTTGCCTGTAGTATCCAGAGAATTAAGACCAAGTTAACTTGGGTCCTAACTTTAAGATAATTTCCTACCTTTGGATTACATTTGTTGGATACAAATATGACCTGCACTTAACTTCCCTAATAAGTGCTATCAAAATCAATTGAGGCAGACTGATGAAAAGAGATGTCTCAGACTGGGTGATATAGCATCAATAAAAATGTATTTCTTGTTGTACTAGAGACTGAGAAAGACTAAGAGCCTACAGATTTAGTGAACACTGAGATGACTCTTTTTAGCCTTCTGTGGTTGAAATCAAACCCAGACCTCACTTGTGCAAAGAAGCACTCTGCCCCTAGGTAGTGCCTGGATGTGTCTTCTTGCTGCATCCCCACATGGTGAACAATTACTCTAATTTACAAGAATTCTAGTGCTGTTCACCTCCTAGAGGCTCCGTCCACTAGAATGACCCCATCATAATCTAAACTGTGAAAAGGGGTTTGGAGAGGCGGGGGTGTGCAAAAGTACAAAAGGTACTTAGCAGAAGGTTGTGGATCCGACTCAAAAGTGAATTCCCAGTATAAGGATAAAGCCGAGGTTGGAATGGGAGCCCTCATGCCATCGCTTTCTGTTGCTGTGCTAAAACACTAACCGGGGGAAGAAGGGGTTTGTGTCAGCTTACGGGTTACAGTCCAGCACTGAGGGAAGCCAGCAATAGCTCAGGGCAGGAACCTGGAGGCCAAAACTGGAGCCGAGATCTCTGAAGAATGTTGCTTACTAGCTTACTCTTAGATTTCCGTTCAGCTATCCTCTTATACTGCCCAGGGCTGCCTGCCCAGGGGTGGCACTGCCCACAGTGGGCAAGACCCTCCCACATCAATCAACAATCGAGAAAATGTCCCACCAGCCCATGTGATGGAAGAACTCCTCAAGTGAGGTTCCCCTCCCCCACCTGACTACAGCTAGCACGCTCCTCGTGTCCAGTCAAGAACGACGTGTCCCACTTGGCCATGTTGTGATGCTTCATCCCACTCCCAGGGCATCCTGAAACAAAATTCTTTGTGTCCTAGAGGAAAGTGGAGAAGGAGACTTGGAGTCGAGAGGAATAAGCACGAACTCTGATTCTATCCATCTGAGTTATAACAAAGATGAGTCATCCAAACCTCCTCAGCCTTGACTGCTTTGGCTGCTCAGCGACACGCTAAGACTCACAGCAGGCCGTGGTGAGGTCACATGAGACAGTGTGCCTAGAGGGTTGGCCAGTTCCACAGTCACTAGAATAAGATGTGGAGATGCATTTTAAAAACATTTAAGCTCATCACAGGAGTCAGTGTGGAGAGACAAGGATAACAAGCGTCGATTCTCTTAAACAGGCTGTAAGGCCAGGGAGATGGCTCAGTGGGTAAAAGCCTGACAACCTGAGATGGAATCCCTTGAACTCCATAAAAAAAAAAAAAAATCAGATGCAGCTGTGCAGTGGTGGTATCAGCCGTTAGATCCCAGCACGCGGAAGGCAGAGACAGACAGATCTCTGTGAGTTCGAGGCCAGCTTGGTCTATGGAACGCGTTCCAGGGCAATTGGGGCTGTTACACAGAGAAACCCAATCTCAAAACAACAGCAACAACAAAAATGTCAGATACTATAATGTGCTTATGTAATCCCACGGCTCCTACAGCAAGATAGGAGACAGAGGTAGGAGAATCTTCTAGAAACCCAGGGCCAGCTAAACTGGAGTACACAGAGATCTCGCCTCAAGCAAGGGAGAAAGCAAAAATGGCTTCCAAAAGTTGTCCTCTGACCTTCACACAGGAGGCATACACGTAGAAACCAAACAGACTCGCGCGCGTGCACACACACACAAGGGTGGTCAGCATCTACTGTCTCAGATGTCTGAGATGGGTATCTGGCTGTGAAGAGGACCGATGAGAGGAGGAGGGAAGCACAGAGGTGAGCTACAGGATGTCGCTGAAGAACTAAGTACAGGACACGTGTGCAGTTACAAATTCAAGGCTCTCTGAAAACCTTAAGAAAACCGTCAGTCCAAATCTACCCTGCGACAGCTGCCCTGAAGTTAAAGGCAGTGGTGCCCTGGAACCACTCTCTGTTTCATTCCGCGATTCCGCGTGAAAGTTCCAGACATTTGAGGTGCACTGCCGTTTGTAACAGCGCTGCGCCAAGGGTGAGCACACCCAGCTGCTTTCAGGGGTGGATTCTGGAGAGCCGTGACCTCGCCGCCGTCTGCCCGTGCTCAGCATCACTATGTGGTGGTCACTCTGTGGTGGTCACCGACTCCGCGCCCTATCTCAATCCTGAGTTCTAGTCATTTCCTTCCTTTAGTCCAGAATCCGTTAGAAACCACTTGCTGGTGGAGCTCTCTGGCGCGCTGCGCTTCTGGGAACTGTGACTGTTCTATTCTCGGCTGTTTGCTAACCCACACCACAGACAGCCCGGTTCAGAGCTTCCACGCGGGTGGACAGATGGCGGCAGGCCGCAGGAAAGGCCGCCACTCCTGTAAGACTTTGCAACATCAAACATTGAGTAGTGTAACACTGCGCACCCTTCTCTAGCCGGCTTTCTTTTTCAGAGGGGCTGTTTATTTTAAAACGGTAACACAGATACATTCTGTCATTGTCAGAGACCTGCTCCTCAGATAGGCCAGACTCCACAACCCAGTTACCAAACCCCTTTTCCCAGTTCGCTTTATTCTTTGCACTGACCACTCGCCTACCTTGATCTTATTTCTTTCCACAACTACTGTCTGCCCACCCATTCCTAACCAGGTGTGAATGCTACAAAATTAGGAACTTTGGCTATTTGCACAGTTTGGGGCTAAGAAGGCCGCTGTGAAACACAGACAAATAATGATTGTAACATGATACGGTGAGCCTCTCCCAGTGACACTCAGGGGTCTTTACCTGTGCATAGACCACAGTAACCAACCTCTAAATGGAGTTGGTAGGAAGAGCAAGAGGATCTGGATTTGCCAACTCATGGAGCTGTGATCTGTCAGTTAGTAGTCTGAGAACATTAGTGTCCTCACCCATGAAGGACCTAAGGCCCCTGAGGCTTGGGGATATAATCATCAAACATTATAGCTGCTATTTATTGAGCCCTTACTGAATACCAGGCATAGTACAGTCTTGCTGGGTTAGCCCATAGTGAGCACTACCCTGTGATTTCATTTTACCTGTTTCACATATGAGGAAACTGACCTTAAGAGAAGTTAGTTCACACAAGGCTGCAGAGCTCAGGGGCGACAGAGCTGGAATCCAAGTTTGGGGATTTAACCATAGACTCTAAATTTTCAAAAGTATTTTGTTATTAATTATATCATACTCTAAAAAGTAGTAAAATGTGTAAGAACTTTTGAAAAAAAAAAGCAATAAGAGGAAAATCCCAATGAGCTCTCAATTACTAACTGTCCAAACTTGAGAAGGTGGTTAATAGCCAGGCAGTGCGGGCACACACCTTTTATCCTGCACTCGGGAGACAAAGGCAGGAGGCTCTCTGTGAGTTTGAGGCCAGCCTGGTCTACAGAGCGAGTCCCAGAACAGCCAGGGTTACACAGACAAACCCTGTCATAAATAAATATGGCCAGTATGTGTTGTCCCGACCAGCGGGATAAGAATCGAGAGCACAGCACAAACCTTGGAGGGGAGGAATGAAAAAAACAAGAAACGGGCAGCAAGTCTGTATTCTGATCAAGCTGCCAACTTTATTTTTTCTCAGGAACGTTATATAGCAAAAAGGCAGGAGGGGGGGCAGGTAGGATGCTGGAAGGCCAGGTCTAGAGACTTCCCTAGCTGATAGGAAGAGATAAGGAAATGCTGAGGGTCTGTAAATGTTTACAGGGGGAAATGCTAATTACTTCTGGAGCTGCAGGTCTGCAGGCCTGTAGGCATTCTTAGCTCACAGGGAGAGATAAGAAGATACTGGGTTATTTCCTGGGCCCGGAACTTGCCTTACAGAGGCAAGTAGCTTACTTAATGTATGACTAAGACGGCTTGACCAAAATACAGATCTTTGCTCCCAGCGATGTGTCACACCTCTGGTGGCCTTGGTCATTCGAAGTCTGTTTTCTGGTAAGAGGTAGCCACTTACTTGAATGCTATGCTTTAAAAACACTTTTAACCCTCTGTGTTAAGTTCTATACATGCTTGAACACCATATAAATGGACTAATTCGACACGTTATTCTTCTATTTGCATTTTCTCCTTCACATGTGTCTACCCTCAGGCCTGCTGATAGACACAGTTATAGGTCATGTGTTTTCAGTGCTGCTTTGTGGTCCATGTGCGACTGCATCAAAAGTCAGCTGGCCCTTGTCTGACCATGACATCCTGTGGTTTCTAACTTTTGCCATTAGCTACCATGCTACTAAGCACACCCTTCTTCACGTCTTCCTGGCGACCTATGGAAGGGTACATCTGGGTATGGGTGTTTCTTTGTGGGGGTCACCAATATGAGATACTCAGCTATGTGAAGTAAAGACAAAAGGCTATATCAGCTTATACTTCATCAGCGGCTTGCAGGAACTCCTACTGTCCCACGTCTTTGTCAATGCTTGGTGCTATCATACTTTTAAATGCTTTTGCTGATATGGTGGTTTAAAAGGTACCTCACTGATAGTACCTGATTGCCAACAGGTCCATGAGTATGTATATAGTTAAGCCTGTTTTTTGTTTGCTCATTGGTCCTATGTTGTTTCTCTACTAAGAAATAGCCTCCTTTTCCTCAGACAGGGTCTTGATGTATTGACCAGTCTCACTCAGACTTTTGACTCTTCTGCCTCAGCTTTCCTAGTATTAGGATCTCAGGTATGCACCATGGTGTTGGGCTCAAATATCTGTCTTTAGATTGAGAAGCTTTGCTTGTTGACTGCTGGTCATTCTTGATACATTATGGAGACTAACAGTTTCTTCGGTATAATTGAGTCATTGGAGTACTCAATAATTGTTGTGGGATATTTGTATGCTGTGTGAAGATATATTGCTGTGATTGGTTCATTCAATAAAAAGCTGAACAGCCAATAGCTAGGCAGAAAATATAGATGGGACTTCCAGGCAGAGAGAGAAGTAGGAGGAAATAATCAAGGCACAGAGGAGACACCAACAAGACATGGAGGGAGGCAGACATACAGATTGAAAGAAAGGTTAAAAAGCCAAATGGCAAAATGTAGATTAAATAGAAATGGGTTAATTTAAGTTGTAAGAGCCAGTTAAGAACAAGCCTAAGCTATAGGTTGAGGTTTCATAACTAATAAGTCTCCGTGTTATTATTTGGGAGCTGGCTGGCAGGACAGAGAAATACTCCTTACACATAATTTAATTGTTAACATTACCATCCCAGAGCTGTCATAACAATTAATCAGCTCCTCCTTTCTAGTCCAAGCAGGTAGATGAGGAGAATGGTTTGGGTTTTTATCTTGTAGCTCAGGGAAGGGGAATTAGCTACCCATACTGCTCACCCTCACTTTTCAGTGGGGAGTTGAACAACAAAACCAGGACACACAGGTAAGTTATTATTTAGTGAGTCTGTTGCCCAGAGTCCAGCAGAAGCCAAATTCATTACAGGTGGTTCAAATGAAGAGATTTGAATGAAAGCATTGCTTGAGAGACCCTGATAAAGAGACCCCATAGGAATGTTGTCCCAGCAGGGAGTTATAGCTTCCTTTAGGGTTAAGGGGCCAGGAGAGGAAATCTCAGAGCCCAGAAGAAGCTGGAGCCCCAACCCTGGGGTGGGGGACTTGGCCATTGCAAATAAGTGGCACCAAATCAGGATGGGTGAAAAGAGAGAGCCAGCTCACCCCACCCCCTCCACCCTGCCCACACCGCCTGCCTTCTGACTTCCTGCTAGAGCAGAAGCATCTAGAAAGAGACCTGGGATGCTGGGTCCACGGACTAGCCTGGAAGGCAGCAACAGAGGGAAATGGAGATCCAGGGAGTGGGGACAGCAAACAGAGACCAGTCGGACCGTGTGTGGTCACCTGAGAATGTTACAGGAAGAATGACAGAAGGCAGGTCACTCAGGAAGGCTGCCAGGCATTGGTCATCAGCGTGCCCTGCATGTGTGGCCGGGATCAGTCCTGTGCTCCAAACTGCCAACTGTAATGACCACTGGCTATCATTAGTCATAGAACTTAACGCACCAAGTTTATGTATATGAAAAGTAGATGGTAAGCTGGAACATTTTAAAAAGTGACTGTAAAAAGAAACATCTCTATTCAACCAAAGAATTCCTCCATGCACGCACACGCGTATGTGTGTGTCTGTGTGTGTACGTCTCTGTCTCTGCAAGTGCCTGTCCTGTGAGTGTGAAGTGTGTGTGTGTGTGTGTGTGCGTGTGTGTGTGTGTGTGTGCACCTGTGTGTGTGTAGTGAGTTCTGTAAAGTGCCTTACACAGGCCTGGAACCAGCAGGCACTCAGATGCAATTTGTTGATATTTTTATTATTCTATCTGTCATTTTGTTTATCTTGCTTCAGTTGACAGAATCTGCTTCTGTGTGGGTTTCTCATTGTGCTGCCCACAGGATGAAACCACTAGAAAATTCTGATCTGATATAGAGATTCAGTTTATGCTTCAGCACAGGGATCCAGCAGCCATGTGGTAACGTGATGTCTGACCAAAAGTGTGCAGGCATAAAATTCTCTCATAATCATTACACAAATCCTACAGGATGTTCTAGAAATTAGTACCTATGTTTTAAGAAAAAGAAACTGAAGCTAGAAGATACCGAACTCAGATTTTCTGACCCCAAAGTGTCTCACAGTCTGACTCCTTACTTTTTCATCATTTGTGACTTTTAATGTAACATTTAGTTTCATGGTAACTTTTAGAGTCCTCAGAGTTAATTGAGACATTAGGGCTAGTCAAGTGCCTTCATGAGCTCACATCACAAGCAGCTTCCCTGACTTGTTTTATCTCAAAGTGCAAAGCTGCTTGAGATCTTGGCCAGAGATTGTATGTCTTTGCCTTATCAAAAAAGACACAGTCTGAGGACATCCAAGTCCCCACCATGGAGTTATGCTGAAGTCACTCAACCCCTAAGGACTACCTTCTAAACCTGGGGACCGACACTAACAGAGACCTGTTCCCTCTGGCACTTCATAGCACTACAGGTTCCAAGCTGGAACCCTCGCTCCACATCTCCTGGGTGAAGTGGCCTTCCTGACATTACACCCTCAGAAGGAAAGAAAGGGGCAGCCTCTCTTCTCCCTTTGCTCATTCAGAGAACACGTGGAACCTGAGGACAGCGACAGAGGAGGAAATAAAGGATTGTCCAAGCTGCTGAGAGCATGAAATCATGTTGTGTTTCATGTCTGCCCGTCAATCTAGAAAATGACACTGAGAAGTGCAGTAGAAATGGGGATCTTTGTCATAGGTGATACTGGGTACTTCCTGAGGTCTAGCCTCATCACCAGGAGGAACGACAAAAAGGGAAGATGGAGAGTGGACGTGGAATATTTTATTTAAGAACAATCTTTTAGGTCTGGGGGCATAGCTCCGGGTAGAGTGCTTGCCTGGTATTCATGAGGCCTTGGTTTTGATTCCCAGGACTGCAAAAAAAAAATAAATAAAAAGATAGATAGATAGATAGATAGATAGATAGATAGATAGATAGATAGATAGATAGTTGATATATATAGATAAAAAGAATCTTTTAAGTTGGGTGTGGTGATGGACGTCTATAATCACAGCACTAGGGAATCTAAGGCAGGAAGATTACCATGCATTTGTGATCACCTGGGCTACATAGTTAGATCCTGTCTCAAAACAACAACAAATGAACAACTCGAAGTCCTCATTCTCCTCATACAGGCCCTTTGAGAAGGAGCGTGTGAGGCCTGCAGCTACAGGAGATCGGATGTGGCGAAGCCATTCAGCTAACTGCTCGGGGAGGAAGTGGGGCAGGGTGGTTTTGAGTAGAGTTTGGAGCCACACCAGCCTGTTCCAGACTCATAGTCCTGCAGCTCACCTGCTGTACAGCTCAGGTTTGTCCCATTAACGTGCTGAGACTCAGTTCACTCGTGTGAGCCACTTATAGACCACGTATCATGATCACGGCACACAGGAGCTTAGTCCAGCGCCCAGGTATCTGTACCACTCAACATACTTCAGCTAGCAGGATGGTTTCGGTTGTCTTATCTCTGGCTTTGTTGTATCAGGCTTGATTACTCCGTTGCCCCATTCAGCTAGGATGAATAAACCAAGGCAAAACAGCATGGCTACGACGATTGTGTGTGTGTCCCTTCCCCTCACACTGCTCCCCTGAAGCCTCACGGGCGTGATGGCGTCGGGAGATTAATGTGTCAGAAAGGTGGAGCCTTCACAGATGGGATGAGAGTTCTTCTGAGACTTCATGCCCCGCTTCTCATAGGGACAGGGCAAAAGGACGTCAACTAGATGAGGAAGAGGTCCCTCCGTAGAGCCTGACTGTGCTGGCTCCTGACCCCAGAACTCCCAGCCTCCAGAATTGTGCTGAGGTCACGCCATGTTCTGTTGTAGTGAATAAAGAAGAACAAACAAATTGACCATGTAAATCCACTTTTTCTTGTAAACATGAGCGTATTTAATCTTGCCACTTGAAATAATAAAGGAGAAACATACAAAAAAAAAAGCACCATAAGTATCGAAGGGGAAGAATCACATGTCTTCATGTAGACATGTAAAACTGAACATACAGTCCTGTGAAGTACACCTTTCTTCCACAAAGTCCTCCTTATCTCTTCCACACTTACTCAGGTCTGCTTCCCTTTCTTAACTGCTTTGAGGCCCAATTTCGGCTTTTCTCTCTCCAGCCAAATTTGATGCAACTTCATGGTTCCTTCCCTGGGGACACAGAGTTAATTGGGAGGTAGCCCTGCCTCAGGGACACAGCATAGCAGGGAAGACAGCCCCTGGCTGGCTAAGTTCCGACCAGCTGCCTGCTGAGAAGGCTTCACACGTAAATTCCTGCTTTCCAGTGTGAGGGCAGACCTCACTCTGTGTCCTTACTCCAGTACCGGCAATGCCATTAGCGTCCTCTCTGGCCACCCTTTCTCTGTTTCCACCACAAAATTCCCTCTTCCTCCCTCCATCTTTCCCACTTTTAGCTGCTCCCCAAGCTCCACCTCTTTTCAATAGAAAGAAAAAAAATTACTAGGGAAGAGCTAATTTAGTGTGTGGCAATTCGTTTCTTCAGTGTGTTTTAAAATATTGCAAAGATTAACCTTGAAACTGTGCTTGTTGTTAAAGACCTTTGGTAAGTCAGGCATGGTAGCTCACACCTATCATCACTGCATTGGAGAGGCTGGGACAGGAGGATCACTGCAAGCCTGAGGCTATCCTGGGCTACAGTGTGAGAACAAAACAAAAATTTCAATTCCCCACAACACACACGCCAAAAGAAAATTAAACACAAAAATCTTTGCGTGCTGGAAAATAAGAAGAAAATCAGAAGGACATGAGGGACATGAAGGATATAGCCCCTGTCTTCTCCCCTCCCTGGTCAGCTCTTCAGCGTTCACGCCCATGGGACCATGAACTAAAGACAAGCCCTCTCAAGTCAAGAGAGGCAGGCGGCCCAGAGGCAAGGACAAGCCCCAGAACCAGAGGGCTGAGAGATTAGCTGAAAACAAACCTACCAGTCCCATGCTATGGGGGTAACTCCTCTACCCAAGATCCAGGTCCCAGGCTTTTGACTGGGTGTGGAAGAGAGAGGCAGAGGAGAAGGCAGCGTGGGGCTCTTTAGATGATACGTTTACCAGATTGTAACCACAAAACACCAGCAAGAGAACCAATGCAATAAACCGATTTGCTTCTGCCAGTATAATCCTCAGTAGGGCTGATCCTTTGGGCTCCTTGCCCTTCGTGGTGACAAGCACACAACCCCTTAACAGTTCTGGGCTCCAAGAAAGATGACTCGAGTGGGTCCTATTAGTTGGGATGGTAAATGACAATCTGGGAGTAGAAGAGGCAGGAGACACAAGCTTTCAGACAATTAGGAAGGAGGGTTGTGTGGCTGCGCATGGCCCTTCGTTTAGTATTTCACTGGTAACCCTTTGCCATCTGAATAATTACTATAGGCTTCCTCAGCTTCTGAACTTGGGACTTGCGATGTTTTTCAAAGTGATTATCTATACACGAAACAGTAAAAGCTATAAACCCTGCCTTTCCCCTTATGCCTATGTACACACACACGCATACACAGTTGGCTTTTTAATTATCTTAATTCAGTCCTAAAATTAATAAATGATGGGTCATGCCTAGTTTAGAATTTAAATGAGAACAACTTTGTCAGATGAATTATCATTCAGAACATTTGCCTGTCCTCTTCTTCCAAGACCTGTAACCAATCAGAAAGCGCCCATCAAGACTCGCAGGCAAGGAGAAGGGTCTCCAAGCTCCGCTGATGTTTCTCTGCACGGTGTGACTCTCTGGCAGAAAGATTTTTTTGCCTTTCTTCTCTGTCTTACCGACTGAGAAAGGAATACTTGGTGTGTTATTGGAGCTCTCTGAGTGACAGGTAATATCGTAAATAAGAAATGTATGTTTGTATTTACATAGAAAACCTAGTAACTGTTCACTATCATTTGGCGGTGTCAAAATACCTTAAGCCTAGAGCTGTATTTTATACACAACTCTGAGTAATATTAAAGTGGAAAACGAGTTGCAGGGACACGCTTGTGGTCATTTGAAAGTGTGATTATCTAGAGAAACACAGCACGCAAGTCGTTTCAACCAAATTAGATTCAGGAGAAAATAGTAGCACTACAGACATATGGTTGAGCCCACAAAGTCATTTCCCTCATACAGCAGCTTGCCTTTTCAAAGACTTCCCAAGCATGAAAACAAGAGCTATAGAGTTGATTATTATTTAAATAAAATGTGAGTTTAAATATGGCCTACTTGGGAAATGCACTCCGTTGTCTAAGTTAGGATGGTTGTTTTAGTTTTTCATTGAAAATGGACTATTCACATGGCTTCCCGAGGAATCTCTCTGGCAGTGCTGGGCAAAGACTGCGTCTGTAGAGTGCAGTTAGTGGAGGCAGCTCTGGCCGACCTCCCCATAACTCCACCAGGAAGAAAGGCCGTTCAAATGTGCCAAGAAAGAGCATCAGCCCCCTTGCTTGCCGCCTTCCACTCTCCCATTAGTCTCTGAGGTATGTTCATGAATATTGGGCGCAGGACCTTGGGGTTTAGAAGATCTTGCACTCATTGATGGAGAAGAACTTCCTTCTGTTTCGTCTCCTGGCCTGGTTGACAGCCGTTCGGACGGCACATTCAAATACCTGCTGCACTCCCCGGTTGCTAAGGGCTGAGCACTCCAGGTAGCCCTTGGCTCGCACATCCTGGGCAAGTCTCTTCCCTTCTATGGCATTGATGCAAGAGGCCCTGTGGGGTCCTGACTCTCTCTGGTCAGTCTGTGTGGCCACAACCAACACTGGGGTACAGGGTAGATTGCTCCTGATCTCACTAATCCATTTGTTCTTCAGATTCAGGAATGAGCTGTGATTGGCCACAGAGTAGCACATCAGTACTACATCTGCCTGCTGATAGGACAGGGGGCGGATGCTTCTGAAGGCGTCGTTGCCCGCAGTGTCCCAGAGGCCCAGGCTGATCTGGATGCCGTCCATGAAGACGTCCACACCAGTATTCTCATACACAGTGGGCTTGTAAGCTTCCGGGAAGGTCTCAGAGGTGAAGCGCACCAGTAGCGAGGTTTTCCCCACGGCGCTGTCCCCTACCAACACGCATTTGATAGAGCTCAGCATCTTCTCTGTCTGAAGTCCTACTTCCCAGTCCAGGATGCTAAGGGAACGAACTCTCAATGAGCTGTGGCAGCAGGCTCCATCTCATGAGAAGACAGCAAGCAGGGTTTATGTTCTCAGAATCTTGGACATCAATTATAGATGTTACTTCTGTCTGCCCCGGGGAGAGGCAGCGACTGCTTGAGAAAACCTCTGAAGCTTGGTTGTCAACTGGAACAGAAAGAGAATGGGGAAACTGAGGTTTTTCTTTCTGATGACAAAGAGCCTTTCATTGCCAAAGTAATTCAAAGCGAGGGTCCCACCACAGGGTAGCCATTCAACCCTACTCATGCATGCAGTCCCATCCCCACCTTTGACAAAATAAGCTAAAGCCTATTATTATCCAACATTAACACATATAATATCTTCTGGCCAAGAGACAGGAGTAGCTTGTCCTTAAATATCAGCCCTTGAATGATGGGTATAGTGGTGCCCATCTCTAATCCCAGGAACCAAGAGGCTGAGGCAGGAAGATCCTAAGTTAGAGGCCAGCTCAAGCTACATAGCAAGAGATCCTATTGAGAGAGAAGCGGGGAGAAGGGGAGAGAAGAGAGAAAAGAAGAGAGGAGAGGGAAGGGGAGGGGAAAGGAGGGGAGGAGAGGGGAGGGAAGAAAAACAGTTTGGTGATGATAACACTGTTCTGGTCATCACATGAAAAAGAATTCAGTTGCCCACCTGGTGTGTGAATGACACTTGTAAACCGGATCTTGACTGGCCAAGAATCAGGAAGGCAGGAAAGGCAGCTGGGTATGTGTGGCCTCAGGCTCTAGTGGGTCCCAGCCACTTTGGGGACCTGCAAGGAAGAGAAATTAATGAGGAATGAATACCGTATATAATTTCCTTCCCTTGTTAGTAATCGTCCAGTCTTTGGTTTATGCAGAAATTTGAGTTGAAGCAGGAGAAATCGATCGCTGGAAGACTGACAGTTTGCTGTGGTTTTTCCCTTGAGATGCTTTGGTAAGGTTGGTTAGATGGGGAAGACCCTCCGTGGAGCTCTCCACAGCTGCAAGCAGGCTCCATCACCTACAGGGCAGGAGGTGGCTCTTGCGTGCTGTTTAAACTCTAAGTCTCGGTTTACACATCTATAGAGCTGTGATGAGTTTAGAGACGTGGGAATTGAGTTCTTCAACCATTTGGAGCCATCACCTGCTTAGCAGGCGCTGTCCCACAGCCAATAACTAAACAAAACAACTCGCTCAAATACAAGTACGCTCCCCGCCAACTTTTAAACAGGATTGCACAAACACGGCAGGACCTGAATTTTTTACAGGGGTAGATGGACTCTCATTTGTCTGTGGATCAAAGAGCTCCAAGCAAAGAGCGCTGTCTTGCATGCAGCTATCATTCTCTCTAGGCCAGCCCACTTCAGGTGAACCGAAGGTCTGCCAGACTTCAGAATCCAGAGTAAAGGTTGTCAACGCAATTGGCCTTATTAGCCTCCCTGCTAGCAATCGTCCCGGCATACCACACTTAAAGCACACCCAAGGCAGACCTCAGCAAGAGGCAGTTTTTAAAACTGTCCTTCTAAATCCTAAGGAATCCTCCAAAGACTTTTGACATCCATGTCAGCTTGCAGTATCTGTTTAGATGCGACAGCCTCTGCGAATGAGTTAAACAAACAACACATGAGTTTTGGGAATTCCTTTTCTCTGAATACATAAGCTAATTGACCTTGACCAAGTTACTCAATCTGTCTGAATCTTGGTTTCTTCCAAATATGAACTTTCTGGGGGTCATCAGGGTCTCTGCCTTCACCCTGATGATGCCCAACCTTGAATGTCCCTGGCATAGCGGCTACAATGCCACGTGTCCATCAGACTCTCTCAAGATGGCCTAGACATCCATTTGCCACAAGATCTTTCACAAAAGGGCTCCACAATGCCCCAGGTGGACTTTATCCCCTTAGACAACTCAAACATGAATTTGTGACTTTGCTTACGACTGACAACTCCTTATTTCATTGTTTATGCCAGCGTAGCAGGACAGAATTAGCAAAATGGCGTGTGTGTCAGATTGGTGGGTTATTGCGGTGACATATTTCTACCAGATTTATCGTCAGAGCTCCTGAGCGCATAGCTTTGAAAAGAATCCCTGTGATATCATGATAAGGGTGAGAGAAAAGGGCGGGGAGACTTAGAATGGCCTCTGGAGTGCCTGTATAGTCAGTCACATCCTTAACTTCACAACGCCTCAGTTTCCTCCTGGTAAAAACCAGTGTAATAATATCTGCCTCCCATAGTTGCTGAGAGTACCCCGTGGGCTTAAATCTTTCGCCTAACGCGTCATGTGAACAACCATATGTATACACTATGCACAACCATATGTATGCACTATGAACTATGCACTCATTATCAGTAACATTGTTGGGAAATCACCACTAAATATAATGGCAAGCAATTATTCATTCATGTGAGGAATTTGAAGCATCACCTAAGAGATCTCGCTAGCAGAGTGGACTACGTATCTTTTTCCCAGAAATAAAATAAAAAAAAAAACCAAGATAGAAGTTTCTTCATATAGCACAAAATTAAAATAGTACATAAAGGAGGAAACACGGAGATGTGGCCCCATAGGGCTCAGAAATGCCAGACAGGAGAAAAGGGCTCTGTGCGGAGTGAAGTGACCTTCCCACACAGCCCATCGTGACTGAGCGACACATCGGTTCAGCTCTCAGAGCCGTGGTTCCCCACGTTAGGCACAGGGAGCTTGCCTGGTGGCCCCACTAAGACTGCAGCCAGAGGAAAACCTTTATTGCTGACCCGGTAGACAAGAACCAAAGCCCCATCCAAATCTGTAAGGTGAAGTGACAGGCCAGGCCTACAGTAGATGGCCATATATGGAGCTGGTGGAGAGGCAGAAGACGCAGCAACTCCCTATATAGACATGATCTTCAGTCTCTGAGGCGTGTCTCATCCACCCTCGGGACAGCCACTGTGGCCCATATGGGCAGCATGGAGATGGGTGGGCTTTCAGTGGTTTCTCCTAAAGGACATTCTCCCTTATACTGTTTGTGGGTGGAAAACAAAGGCGAGTTTTCAGCAGCATGTCATGAGTGGCTAGCTGGCCAGGCGTCCATAATAGGGCACTATCAGGAAGAGCTACTTCAAGCGTCCTCTGAGATGCTCTAACCCTTAAGCTACATCTCTGGGGCTTCAGATTAGAATGAATGAGCCTCCGGCCCCGGTATGTCAGAGTCTCATCTCCATGACCTGATTTTCCTTTGTTCTCTTCCAACTGTTTCTAAAAAAAAAGGGGGGGGCTTCTGCAGGACTCCACAGTTCAGACACAGAGTCACATGGAAGAGGGCCGCCATGCAACAAAAGAAAGGTGCTGGTCCTTCCGTCTACTCTGGCAAAGGAACAGAGGGAGGCAGACAGAGGACTTGGGACATGAGCTATCCTAATCTTCTTCCTCTGAAGTCAGACACTTACGGCCTCAACTCTCACCTTGAGCAGACAGACTTTATTTCTCTCTAGGACCCCTTCCATAGACAAACTCGGTGATTCTCCAGCAGCTAAAAACCTGCCCTTCGTTCACACCAAAGTGCCACCCGTTCTCAAAAGTGTTCCTTGACTCCCGCGCCCTACCTCCCATCGCCATTCCTATGGACTATCTCAGATGCCCTGCTCTGTCTCCGTAATTCCCCCTATATTTACTTGATGCCAAAAGCAGCACACAGCCAAAATGGCTAGACCCGTTCGTAAAACCAGAACCAGATCACATCTTCACAGGGCGTTTGTGAGGACCGGGTTTGGGTAAAATTGTGGCAGCTAATTCCTTGCTGCACTTAGAAATGTTTTCTCGTAGAGAGTTGCTCTCATGGGTGCCCTGGAAAGCAAAGTTCCTCCAGAACACGTCATAGTGGAAAACAAACATCAAATTATAACTATGTGGATGGTCTTAAGTAGATGGCTTTGGTGAAGGTGATTTGTCAAAAACATTGCCCCTCTAGGTACAGTAGTTTGTGCCTACCATCCTAGCACTGTGAGACTGAGGCAGGAGGATTGCTATGAGTTCCAGGCTAGCATAGGCTACAGAGTAAAACCTTGTGCTTACCCCCAGATCCCCAAAAAGAAACACCCGCAGCAGTTCAACAGTTCAGAAATTCAGCGAGAAATACCATATGCAGTTCCCTTCGCTTGCTGGGTGATCACCCAGTGCTCAGTTTCTGTGGGAATTCGTGTGAAAGCAGAAAGCGCTGGAACGCTGGTACCATTTGCTCTGGCTTCTCCCTTGAAATTCTTTTGTAAGGTTGGTTACAGGAAGACCCTCTGTGGAGTTCTACAGCCGAAGGCAGGCTCCATTACCTACGCTGTGTATGGACCTTTCAATGTGTTGCTTTAACATGTCAAGGTGCCGGCTCCTCCTGGGGCCTGTGATTGCAGGTGAATCTCATTTCCTTCATTTTGCTTATGTGAATTTAGCAATATGTTTACTTAAACAGGCATGCTTTACTTGTGTAATTTATTTACTCTATGTGTGTGTGTGTATGCGTGATGCTGGGGTTAAACCCTAGGGCCATGCACTTATGAGGTAAACACTCACAGAGCTACACCCCCGCCCCACCTCCCCCTACCTGCAGCCTATGCAACTCTGAAGAAGTATCTTGGTTGTGCTGTTTTGTTTCTTCAGTTTGGGCTCTGAAAGAAAGATCAAGGCTGAGCTGGACCCTGGAAACAAACATACTTTCTGGGCTGAGGATGTAGGGTGGTGGCAGGTGGCTCACCTAGCATGTGGGAGTCTCTGCATTTAATTCCCACCACCCCTCAACTTAGAATGAACTTAGAAGAGGTACATTAGTGTCTTTGATTTAAAAAACAATCTAGCTCTGGGCAGTTGGATTTGCTCAAGTTTTCTGGAAGCGCTCACTCTGATTTCTGGTTCCTTTCGAGGTCAGTTTTACTCTCTGCTTTTGGAAGACGGCTTAGGAAGCCGGGCAGCCGTCTCCAGTTCCAGGCACCACGGTTATCTTCCCCCGAGCCCCTCCTCCTTTTTGCTTACACAAGAGTTAGGGGTTTGGGGTTGTTTTTTTTTTTTTTTTCTCTCAGGGGGTGTTTTGTTTTTGTGTGTATGTTTTAGCTATTCAAAGAAACTGGAAGACCGCCTGCTTATTAAATGCCATTAAGGAACTATCACTGATTTTGTACAGTGACAATTGGGCTTTTTTTTTTCATTACACAAGTTGAACATGACTGAGGTGAAAATAAAAACTCTGAAATACTGCAAATTCTCAAACATTATTGTTTGTTTACATTTATTTACTTGAGGGAGGCAGGGTGCATGTCATCTCACGTTTATGGAGGTCAGAGGAAAACTCGTCTAAGCTGAATCTCTGTTTCCCCCTTGCAGGCCACAGAGAATGAACTCATCGGGCTTGGCTGCAAGCGCCTTACCCCAACTGAGCCATCTGGACGGCCCGAAATTTGAAACTTTCGAGTACTAACATAATCTTAAACTTAAGATTACACACCAAGGAAATTTTCTTCGTGCACAAAATTATTTAAAATACCATGTATTAGTACCTTCTGCTATGTGTATGAATAAAATATTCATGATTTAGACTTAGGTTCCATTAGTGACATATATCATTATGCAGGTGCAAATATTCCGGTATAAAATATCTGAAATTTAAAAATATTTCTGTCTCAAGCAATTTAGGTAGGGGATCCTCCGTGCACACGTGAACACATGCTTCTCGTGTACAGGTCTATGTTCTCATCTGATAGAAAGTGCGACCCATTTGTAAGTAAAACGAATACGAATGTTTACCTCTCTCCAGGAACCAGTGCCGATAAGTGAGGAGAGGGTAATGGGTGAAAGACTGGGAAGCTACTGAAGAAGCTGCGTGGCGGATATGCGGGAGAATACAAGTTTACTTTTTCCTTTTGAGGTCCAAATTTTTCAAGTTGAAAAATTTTTTTTTAAGCAGGCAGGTTTAGTGGCTAAGACAGATCAGTGGGTAAAGATACCTGTCACCAAGTCTGAGGATCCTGGTGTGACTCCTGGGATCTACTCACTGAGAGGAAAGAACCAACTCCCATAAGATATCCTCTGACCTCCATATGCACACACAGCACGCGCACTGACCCCCACCCCCACCCCTGTCCCCAACAAACAAAAATAATTTGTAAAGTTTTAAACAGAGGGGTCTTTGATGAGTATCACTAGTGCTAATAAAGGGTGCTTGACTTAGACCGGCCATCCTCCTGTCTCAGCCTCCCACGTACTATGATTACAGGCCTGTGTAACATGCTTGCCTACTATAATGACTTCTTAGAGGTATTTGGAGTGATGTTGTTGGGGTATCGAGTGACAAGTGACTGAGGCAGACACAGACAGGCACCGGCTGGGCCCCTGTCTCCAGGTGGAAGCCACAAAACTGGTGATTCAAGTTCAACCTGTGTTAGTGCCTCCAGGCTGGGAACACATTATGGCTGAAAGATGGGATTACCAAACTTTAACTTTCTAGCTGCTACATCACATTCACTAACTTTCCTAAGACCTCTCCCCCCGAATTCTGCAGAATCGACTGTTTGCAAAGTGCAAAAACGTTAAAAAGGAAAGGAAAGAGATTCAGGAGTGAAACATGCGTAAACCACTCGAAACCAGGTCAGGAATCAAAGGCGGTCCGAGAGTTAGGGAGCTCCCGCCCTGGGGGCGCTTCTCTGACTGCAAAGGTGCAGCTGCAGAGGGCTGTTCCTATATTAGCAGGAGGTGGTTTCTCCTCCTAGTCTCTAAGTGCCTACCTCCCTCTCTGATTTGTCCAAATCAGTCTCCCCTAGGGCTGTGACCCCTCCCAGCTTCACCACACCACCTATGACTAAGGGAGTCACCATGCGCCACGGGCTCCCTGTGAGCCACCCACACTGTCCACCGCATGTTCAGGCCATGATGAAGGGCAGCAGTCCTGCATTTGATTTGCTGGTCCCTTCAGATGACCTCATTTCTGGCCACTTCCTTTTTTCTCTGGGTTATCTCTGATTTGTCCAAATCAGTCTCCCCTAGGTCTGTGACTCCTCCCAGCTCTACCACACCATCTATGACTAAGGGAACCAACATGTGCCAAGGGCTCCCTGTGAGCCCTTTTTTTCTGCTTGTAAAATTAATACACATATATTATGGGATATTTCAAAACCATGAACAATCTAAATTATAAGGTGAAAAACAGCTGCCTCCCACCGCCAAGAGCTGTGTGACATTCGTATAAATATCCCTACTATTTTTCTCCCACACTTCACTTTTTTTCAAAATTAATATTATATTTAACATATTTTTTGTTTGTGTAACTTTTCTTGAAGACCCGAGCTTACAGAATCCAAGTTAGCTTCCAACTCACTTTGTAGCTAGGGATAACTTGGAACTTCTGATGCCCTGCCTCCACCATCCCAGTCCTGGAATTATGGTTAGGCAGGCCCACTCCTGGTTTATGTTGTGCTGGGATCAAACCCAAGGCTTCATGCATGCTGGGTAAGCATGCTATCAACTGGGTTACAACCCCAATCTCCTCAGCTGAGCATTTATATTGTTAATATTTCCTAGGTCAGGATTTGCCCAACATAATTTTCACGACTAGATAAAATTGCAATATATGCAGACACGAAAACATCATTTATTGCCGAGTGGTGGTGGCGTACACCTTTAATCCCAGCACTCAGGAGGTAGAGACAGGTGGATATCTATGAGTTCAAGGCAAGCCTGGTCTACAGAGTGGGTTCCAGAACAGGTACCAAAGCTACGGAGAAATCCTGTCTTGAAAAAGAAAGAAAAGCAAAACAAAACAAAAAAAACTAAACCATCATACCATCATTTATTTAACCATTTGCCTATTATTGGATACTTTCATTCTTCCTAGTTTTACAATAACATGAAGATTTATATATAATTTGTATCAATATATGATTACTTCTCTGAGATAAACAATAAGAGCAGTTGCTGGGACAAAAAGGATAAAAACAATTGCACTAGTGTTTCTCAGCTGCAGGAATACCATTTCGTCACACTAGCATCAACGTGTGTTTAACATGTATGGTGTGCCATATGTTTTGGAAATTCCCCTGATTTCTGGTACCCCCTCATACTGAGCAATCCCCAGGCTGTAGGGTAACAAGTTCCCCCACTGTGGAAAGAAACTCAGTAAGATGAAAGGACCCAAAGGTCATCAAAGTCAACCCACTCATTTCCCCCATGAAGGAAATGAGGAAGCCGAGAGCTACAGAAAGCAGCTCAGCTGCCGGGGGAATGACTCCTCGCCCAGAATGGAACCTGCTGAGTCAGCACATTTTCCATCGACACTGGATGTTTCAACTGCTCTGTGTCTTTTCTTTAACATTCGGGCACAAAGCTCATCTAGCTAGCTGGCTATTCCAAATTATTCATTCTAAATTAATCTATTCCCCCATCCCTCCAGGGAAAAGTTTCCACTCCATAGATAAAGGTGACCTCACTCAAAAAGAAGCACCCGATTCTAAAATGAAATTATTCTTCAGACAGCTAGTCCCTTGTTTGTTGACTTCCTTTTCAGACAGATCATCTCTCTTTTGGGTAATCATTACCCTAAGTCCTTTAGAATTAGGGAAAAGCCTTGTGACTTAGTTGTGATTTAGTAAGTGATTAGGAGGGCAGGCCATTTGGCTCTGGACATTTAGCCCAGAGACCCAGCAAAGAGCGGTGAATGTGTTTCGTGTGAACATCTGTGAAGGGCCCAGGTGTGGAGTCCGAGGGCCTGGTTAGATTCTCACCACCCGCCTTGCTGATCAAAACCAAAACCTCAGGTGAGTCACAGACCCGGAGCTACAAGGTGTGAATGATAACGCGTATGACCTCTAAATCAGACGAGGGGATGCTGGGTCCCACACCCTGCTGAATGGCCAACTTTGGCAAGGAGTAATGAACACTGATATCTATCAGACATCGTTTGAGGTGCTTTATGAAAACCTCATCTGACACTCTGCAGTCAACACCATGTTTACAGAAAGGAACAAGAAATAAGGCACCGAGAAGGAATGGGCTGTGCCCAAGCTATGGAGGTGGACTAGGGTCTGAACGCCAGCCGTTAGCCAAGGAGCCCGTCACGTGTCTCTTCACCCCCTCTGGCTCCCGTGCCCCCGCGGGTCAGGCCTGCCTACCCCTGTAACCTTAACACAACTCGATCCTAAACAAAGTCCAAGGGAGGTGGGAACACGGAGTGATGCTCTCCAGTGTGTGTGCGTGACTTCCTCTTCTCTCCAGGCCTGACCTCTGACAGCAAGCAGATTTCTTTAGCCACTCTCACACACTGCTGGTTAATTGTCCAGACGGAAGACAGACAAGCGTGTTGGTGCACACCTACAGCCCCAGCAGTAGAGCGGCTGAAGCAGGTCGGTGGTAAGTTCAAGGTCAGCCTGGGCGGCACAGCAAGTTCAAGACCAGCTTGGACCGCTTTTCAAGTTCTAGACCAACTGCGGATAACAGACCCTGTCTTGAAAATAAAGAAAATATAAACAAAAGTAGGGGGTGTGGCTAGCAATGTAATCTCCAACTAGCAAGCCTAGGCCCTAGGGTCAACCCCCAGTAAGGAAAACAGCAAAAACAAACGAAAGACCTGTTGTCTTCACAAAATGTTGTTGGACAAAATTCAGTGGCACTTAGTTGACAGGGCTGAACACTTTTAAACCTCCCTCCTCCATTGGACAAAACTATTTCCAGAAAAAAAAGTGTTCCTTAGCTAATCTTTAGCTTTAGAATAAGTTATAAAATACAATTTAATTCCTAGAACTCTAGGTGCGATTCCCGTTCTCTACGGTCACCCTGCCATCACCATTGAATCCGATCTACTGTTCAAGTGTGGGAATGGAAATGTCTGGGGTGGTATAATTTGCCTCTGAAACGCTGGTAGAATCTGCCCATGCTATAAAGGACTTACTCTGAGACAGGCATGGTGGCACCCATCTGTAATGCCAACACTCACTTGAGAGTCTGAGGCAGGAGGATTGACAGGAGTTTGGGACCTGTCTGGTCTAGTACCTGGCGGGGTTCTGTAGCAAGACCTTATCTCATGAAAGAAAAAAGAAAAAATGAAAGGAAGGAAGGAGGGAGTGAGGGAGGGAAGGAGGGAAGAGGAAGCTGGGAGAGAGAAGTAAAGAGATAAGGGGGAAAAGCAAGCAAGAATAGAACAGTCTAGCATCATCACTGACAGTGTACAGTGATCAGCAAAGGGGACCCACATTGGTCTCACTGTTGTTTTCAAACTCTTCACAAACCACACAACCCTTATGATCTTGTGCCACCCCGCTCTTCATGTTCCTGCCAGTATCTACCGAAAGTTTAAATGCATATGTCTTCTAACCAGCAACTCTAGTCTCTGAGCACATTGTGCTGGGATCCTTGCACAGAGTCAAGGCATGTGAAATTTCCACCGCTGTAGCGCTTGTAACAGCAACCAAGTAAATAAGCTAACTGAATGGTCCAGAAAGAGGCAGTGATTGAACAAGTGATGCCACAGCCACACAATGGACTGTCTGTCACCAGGCTCTAAAGAGAATACAGTCAGCCTCTGTGTGTCGCCGGCAGTGTATACTATACCAGCCGAGAGGCAAGCTCTTGGTGTGGCAAAGGACCCCTCCCTTCCATTCACACAGAACTAAATATACAGACCTAATACAGTGGCCCTGGCAAAACCCAGTCTCCCGTGCCCAAAAGAACACCGGTGCAGGCAGAGCAAAAGGCATAAGCAGGCAAAAGGCCTTGCTCTGAGCAATAAGCAGCCACCCCAGCTTGCTGGAGATGCTCACCTCACCTTACCTTACACTTGCTCCTCAAGAGAGCAAACTCCCCTAGGAGCATGGCTACTGTACCTAATTTCCCACTCTTTAAATTCTGTAGCATACAGACATGAGTACTCTTTATGGAGACTTTATCACAAATACAGTCCACAGTGATGCGATTAAATGTCTCCCTAGATGCTCCACTAAAAGATCAGGAAATTGAGACAGGAATGTAGCACCTGTGAAAACCACCAGGGCCTCTCACAATAGGGTTCTTCTTTTAATGGCTTAATTTATTACTTATATGCATAATGTTCTATTAATATTAACTTAGAAATTCACAGAAGTCTGAAAAAAAATATGACAATCTTTAACTGAGTTCCACTTAAACTTGGCCTAACGGGGACAGAAGGTGACAAAGAAAATGTTAGTATAGTTTTAGACTGAGCCTAGAGGTTTAAAAATTTATTATTTTTTAACTTGGGTGATAATGTTTCTGACCTTAATTTTTTTTCTTTATAGAGGTGGTTTCTTGGCAAGGGGTAATGTGCAGTCCACAGGGAGGCACCGTGATTTTTTATGACCACATCAAATTCAGGCCCCAGAAGCTCCAACCTTGGCTAATAAAGCCCTAAACCAGAAAGAGGAAAAGCAGGATTCTGCCCAGAGAATGGCCTTGCTCTCAGCTTCCTCCCGCAGGAAAATCAGAACAGGAGCAAATGAAGACTCTGCCAGAGGTAAAGAAAAAATGCTGGTTTCTGAGGTCGGTGTTAAAATCACCAGGGCAGTGAGATCCAGGGGGTGGCATTTGAACTAGGCCCTGGAGGAGAAAGGAAGAGAGGAGGATAGACCATGAGGAACCGGCCCTAAGCCCAAGGCAGCATGTGGAAAAGCCTGCACGCAGGTGGGGATCATAGACCCCAGTGTCTGAAGTATGGTTGGAGGAGACACTGGAGCAGATTTGTGAGCCATTCACTTTACTTCAGAAGCCTTCTCTCTGGATCCAAGACTCTTCTGGTCTGTCCCTACAAAACCTTTCTGCCCTTCCCAACCTCAGTATCCTCGACGGTGCTGCCCTCCTCTTCCAATGCACGTCCTTACTTGCTCTCCATACTCTTCCCCAGAGCCAAACTCAGATGTCGCCTCTTCCATGAAGTCTTCCAGGAACTCCCGGAAAACATTCTTTTCCACTACTGGGGAAATTTTAATAATGTGGGGGAAATACATATGATAGCAAATGTTACATGAAAAAAGAAACGCTAAGCAGTAAATATAATATAACCCTGACTTTTTAATAAAATGAGGGGGAGGGATAGAAATCAGGAACAATACCAAAATACTAATACTGTCTTAGTATGGCTACAGGTTTTTTGTTTTGGGTTTGGGTTTTGTTTTGTTTTGTTTTGTTTTTCTGGGACAGGCTCTCTTTTGGTAGCCGTAACTGCTCTTGAACTCACTGTGTCGATCAGGCAGGTCTAGTACTTACAGTACTGGAGTGTTGGAATTAAAGGAGTGTGCCACCATACTTGGCTTATTTTTTTTTATCTTTTTAATGTCTATTTATATTTTCCAAATTTTCTTTCTATGTATATAACTGTTTATGTAACAAAAATTACAAACATAAAATCTTACGATGCTTTGCAAAAGACTATCTAAACATACCCTCCAGTTCATTTACTAATACTGCTGAAGAGTCACCTCCCCCTTCTACTTCTTCTGTTTTTTGTGGCAGGGTCTCACCAGGGAGCCTTGACTGGCCTAGTGCTCACTCTGTAGACCAGGCTGGCCTCAGATTTACAGAGATCTGCCTGTTGGGATTAAAGACATTCACCACCAGGCCCAGCTGTACAGTCACGCTCAAGAAAGTATGAGACAGGAGGGTTGAGCCAGGATGGGCTGGGCTAGTAGAATGCCCTTGGACAAGCCCAGAGACACCACCACCCCCTCCTCTTCACCATTGCCTCATCGGTCAGGCCATGAGCAACTGTTGCAGAACCTACCCCAATTTAAAATGAAAGAAAGAAAGCATGATGTCCACTAACCTAAAGCTGGAGGTTTTGCTCCAATATTCCTCCCAAGGAGAGGAAGATACTAAAAATGCTGCTTAAATTTTTTTTTTTACAAAAAAAAGTATCTCCTTATAATTATGAAAAAGCTGAGACCATCACAAGGGACTGTCAGACCGTGAGAAAAGAACTCAGTGAAGCGGGTGACATTTGTAAATCAGAGGAAACAGAAATGACAGAATAAGCACAAACTGCAGCCCCAATGTGCTCTCTAGGCAAGGATGATGGGCATTAACCTGCAGTACCCACCCAAGACACGGATGGGGCTCCAAAGGGCACATCGGTCACAGGTGCCTCCCCCTCTACCCACAAGGAACCAGAGTGGAGACTAAGTTTAGACTCCAGAGCAGGGAGAAAGGGAAGGTAAATGAGGAAGATGGCGCCCAACTGGGTACCTGGTAGACATTTTCAAATCCTTTCTAAAAAAGCATATTTTTTTTTTATCTTAGGCTTGGAAAAGCCAAGCAAATAACCTTTCAAAGGCAGTACAGAGCACACACACAGTCATTTGAAAATCATATTTATGTATGTATTACCACCTAAAGCAAACCTGACAAAAGTCGAAAGGAGGTTGTGCTGATGTTCAAATGTTTTGATGTCCTGTTCTCCCAATGCAGGACTCCACTGGACCCCCATTTCTGACACTGTATAATTAGACCCCCTGCTGTATAATTAGAACCTTTCCAAATATATGTGGCTAGTTTGAAAGAACGTGGGCAGCCTTACCCAACCTAAGTCATTGTGTTATAGTTCCAGAAAACTAACAGACCACACCAAAAATGCCACACTGATCACAACCCAATGACCAAACAGCCAATGAGAAGATAAGAACTCATATTACACCCAGCAATGTTCTTCAATATTCTACGCTTTGTTCTTTGGACTTTTAAAACAAAAGGGCCAGAGGAAAGAACATTGCCACAGAGAAACACAGGGCTTCCCTGCTCGGCAGCTGTCCCAGCAATGTCCCACTAAGAAAAATGACTCTTCCTAGAGACCATGTGGAATTCTTATCTCTGTCACCTGATCAGGGAGGATGGCACAGTAAGCTATGTCCTAGAATATGTTGCTACGGGTCCCCCCAATCAGATCCTCTATGGACTTAATTACTTCTGAGATTTTGTTGTTGTTGTTTTTGTTGTTATATTTTGTATGAATGAATCTTACCCGTAAGAGTAATTCTGAAAACCTCACAATGGGATTTTGTTTCATTTCTAACCTGGTGCAAGATAGGTGAGGATGTGTGTGTGTGTGTGTGTGTGTGTGTGTGTGTGTGTGTGTGTCTGTATATCAGGATATCTACCCCTCCCATGTGGCGTGTGCATGTGTGTGTGTTCAGGTACTAGAAGAGTGAGATCCACACATGGCATTTTTTTTCAGAAACAAGGTTCAAAGAAACTTTGCTGTCTGGGGTTCAGTTTGAGTTGAAAGAGTCTGTTCCCTGCTCTGTACCCCGCTGTACCCATGATTTAGAGGCTTCCTTTCTCCATCACGTGAAAGCCTGTTATCTTTCTCTTCCCTTTACTTATCTTCTGGCTGAATACCAGGGTCTTCTTGGCCGACTTATCACTGCCATTTGTGCACAGAGCAGAATATTCGTTTTAAGGATTACAGACCAGAATCTAATCAGATCCCTACAGCAAGAGGACCTCATTAACAAAGAAACTCACGATGATCAAACTGCAGAAAATACGTGTCCGTGGCGTGCTCAGCCACAGATGGGGCATCTAGATCACACTTCATTCCCCCAGTGTTCAAGAGACCATTACAGAAGAGTGGGTGGAAAGATTGTAAGAGTCAGAGGTCAGAGGAGACAAGGATGAACCCACGTCTTCAGGACTCAGTATAACTGCTGCACCCCTGAACTCACGGCAGCTGTGGTTGCCTACACTGGACGCAGAGAAGACAAAGCCATCTGTCAACATGCCATTATGGAGACGGGAGGGGTCATAAACCCCACTCCTAGCTGAGGAACTACTGACAGTTGGTGGTTGCTGGCAGAGGAAGACTGTTCGCTTCAGGGGTGTGGCTCCCGGCAGACTGACTACGCTCCAGTGGGTGACCCACCCCATATGTATGTGGGCAGAGCTGACTGGGCTCAGGAGGTTGTTTAAACAGAAAAGGACAGGAAGTTGGGAGGAGGTCGGAGTGTGGGAGTTGATCTGGAAGGTGTTATCGGAAAGAGTTGGAAGTGGATATAATCAAAATACATTGTGTGCACGTATAAAATTCTCAAATAATTAATAAGGATACATTTGTTTAGACGATCCCAGCAGCACACTTCTTGGTCTGAGATTATCAAGGAGTTAATTCTTGGGGAATCTTCCCCGCAAGGAGATGGCGAAGGAAACAGTTCCCAGATCCAAAGAGAAGGTGAACAAGGAGTAGCTTCAAGCGTCCAACAGGGGACCACATTACCAGAAGGTACTGCCTAGGGTGACATACAGGACCACAAAGAGGCCCTCCGCAACAGATGTGCCCTCCACTAACAGACTAGCGATCAGTTTGCATGTGTTGAGATGTGAATCACTCAGAAGGCCAAGCCTTTCTCACAGTCCGCTGTATTCTGTTCCCCTGCTCTCCTCAAAGTCAGTTTCATTGGAAGAGAAAATACTCAAGAGAATCAAGCAAACAAATCCTTCCCACCACCACTGTACACCGGAGTGGGGCACCAGGAGACATCATTTCTGGGTGCTCCCCCGTTTGAATCTGGAGTCCCCCTATAAAGAACCAGTCACAGCAGACCTTTAAATTGCTTCCATAAAGTCAGGGGTTGGGAATAGTTGGCCGAACATAAGGGCAATATCTTAGCAACTGGTAGAATTAGGTGGATATATATGACTCAATTTCTTACTTTTCCCAGCATTCTAATGATATTTTGTTCTATTTGCCAGTGTAACATTAAAATCCAGACACATTTTTATATTCTAAATGTTTAAAGGACTTACTGAAACTTTATTAGCCTAGAAATTTTAACAATGAAGAATAAAATGAAATAAGTTACACAAGTCAGGCCCGTTTTGCATAGTAATCCAGTGATGATTTTTTTAATATTTATTTATTATGTATACAATATTCTGTCTGTGTGTATGTCTGCAGGCCAGAAGAGGAGACCCATTACAGATGGTTGTGAGCCACCATGTGGTTGCTGGGAATTGAACTCAGGACCTTTGGAAGAGCAGGCAATGCTCTTATTGCCTGATCCATCTCTCCATCCCCCCAGTAATGAATTTTTAATTACATTTATTTATTTGATTATCTTGTGGTCAATTCCCTCCTCCCACTATGTGGGTCCTAGAATTAAACTCAGCTCATCAAGCTTGGTGGCGGCTGCCTTTACCCACTGAGCCATCTGCTCAGTCCCATATTTCTTCTTGATTTTTCAGGTTAGTACACACGAGTAAGGGTTTCATCGTGGCATCTTATTACGTATGTGCCGTGATCCTTCATTCTCTTCCACTCAGGACTCATTTTACTAGATGCTTTTCTTTGTCTGGGTTCAAGTTTTGGGAATAACAAACACCTCACTTTTCCAGAGTTATTTCCCCTCTTTTAAAAACAAGTTCTCAGGGTTAACTGAACAGCTTGCTGAGAGTAACTAGCCTCGGATACTCCCGATATACTCACTTTTTCCTTCAAATAACTTCATTTTTTTCTCTAATCAATGGTCATGTGATATGCTTATAACTAAAGATATTATTAGTGCTTTATCTGCAATTCAGATTGTTAGCTGATATTTTGTATTTTTTTTTTACTTGGTTAAGTTGGGTTGGGGGGAACCCAGTCAAAAGTCAAGATAATTGCATTAAGCTCGGTTGCTGGTACAGGTTCAAAGTGTGCCTGCATATAGAGAATAAATGGATCAAATTTTGCTTGGTCCACTGGAAGCAAGTTACCACCACTGGACCTAATTTCATCATCACAGGGAACAAGAGGGTTTCATTCCAGGTCTAAATTCTCTGAGCATTTTGGAGATATGTGTGTTCCTTATTCCAACTCCTAGAAACACAGCTATGCCCCACACGTCTGTCCATAATGGGCCAATATCCAATGTTATATATTATATAATATCCAATGTTATATTATAATGACTGTGTCCTCCCCTCCTGTGATGCCACAGCTGTCTCCCACCCCTACCCCATTCCACCCAAATACTGGAGATGGGATCTAGAGATTTGAACATTCTAGGTAAGAATTCTATCACTGAGATTTAGCCCTCTTTGGTTTTTATTTTATTTTTTTATTTTCTAATTTTATTTTATTTTTGAGTAAGGGAAAATCAACTAAGTTGTCCAGGCAGGTTTTGAACTCACTCTCACCCAGGAAGGCCTAGAAATTGCAATTCTACTGCCTCAATCTCCTGCAATTACCAGTTATGTCGCCGTACCCGGTCTAGTAGTTGCCTTGATTTATGTAAGTGTACTTTATGAAGTTTGCACAGTGACTAAATTGATTCAGGAAAAATTTCCTAGAGCCCATCTATAGCATCAAATATCACATGGTCATCTTCCAAACAAGCACACCTCAGAGACAACCGTACTTCAAAAAGTAAACTCAGGAAAACAAAGGCATCTCAGCGCCACTGCCACTAAACATCCAACCGTGTAAGCCCAGCTGCCCACCACACTATCCACTCAGTGTCTCCGGAGTTCTAGACCACGCTGCAGGGGCTTCCATACATTACCTCATCTTCTCTTCACAATAACCCCCCACGGCAGAAAACACCCCGAATTTATAGACCCATCAGATGAGACACAAGGAAACATTCATAGCCGACTGTGCTCGCTGCTGATTGGAGCAGAGCTACAGCCCTGAGTGTCGCACCATCCTGTGGTGCTACCAACTCCTACAGAGGGGGCAGGAACTGGAAGGCAGGACAAGGCAGATGAACAGTTTTCTGACTCTAATCAGGCCCTCGAGCACTGTCCCCCAGCTCCTTTGTGTGTGTGTGTGCATGAACGTGTACATGTGTGCGTGTATGTGTGCGTACATGTGCGTGTGTGCGTACATGTGCGTGTGTGCATGTGTATGTCTGTGTGTGTGTGTTCTTTTAGACAACATTCTCACAGCATGGCCCAGGTTAGCCTTGAACTCACAACAATCCCCCTGCCTCAGCTTCCCAAGTGCTGAAATTACAGATGTGAACTACCACATCCAGCTTAGAGGTTTCTCCTATGCACTATACCCATGCTGGTAGAGAGACCTATATTAAGACACAAATAAAGCAGGGCTTAGCATCCCAAAGAAACAGCGCTCCTATCACCCGCGCTCTCACTTAACCTCTGACGTCTGTGTATTTCATCTACCGTTTAAGCAACTTTTCTTACTTGCTTGCTTTACACACAGCGCTCGCCAGTCACGGGCGTCCCTGTTCGTCTGGAATTTAGCCGGCTGTGGAGACAAGATGCAGATCTGCTGCTAGGGAAGCAACAAATGGAGACACAAGATGACTGGTTAATGAAGCAGATGCATCAAAGAAGAAGGCAGACTGGAAACGAATGGGATAGGGTGGAGTTGAGGGGTGCTCAGGCTTCAGACCCTACTACAGACTTACGGAGAAAGCTGGACTTCCTCTGGTCTGTGCAGAGAAGGATGTTAAAGGTTAGGGTGGAAGCAGGGAGGATTGGCAATGGTTGAAACCTCTCCAAGTGTCTCACAGAAAGTGGCGTTGGATAGAATCTGGAAAGAAAAGGAGTTTCACCAAGCAAAAAGAGGGGAACGTGCAAAGGCCTGAAGAAGTTATACCGCTTACATGTCTAGAGCCAGACAGATCGCTCTGCCTGGACCTCGGGCTACAGCTGGAGAATGAGAAGCTAGGCCTGCTGGGATGGCAAAGCACAGGCTATGCAAGTGTAAGAACAGGAGTCTCAGCACCCGTGGAAGTGTCAAGAGGCACGGTGGCCTGCCTGTAATCTTGGCCTCAGAAGGTAGAGACAAGTGATCCCTACAGCAAGCTGGTTGTCTTGTCTAGCTGAATCATGAGCTCTGGGTTCAAGTGAGGGGCTCTGTCTCAATACATGGTGAAGGATGATAGAGGAGCGCACCTGACATCAACCCCTGGTCTGAACACTCATGTTCATGCACACACACACACACACACACACAAAGAGGTGAGATAGAGAAAGAAAGTTAAGCTGGGAAAGTTACCCTGGAAAATCTGAAGGTCTTTGAGATGCTGTGGGTGTTTAGTGGAGCTGTAAAATATGTTGGGTAAAACATTCTTTCCAGTCAACATACAAAGCATGCATTTTGAGAACTAAGTGTACTAATGTACACACACACATACACATCCAAGGATGACATAGTTCTTATTCTTAAGAATCCTTACCCCACTGACACCTATCACTGACAGTAAATGGTGAACGCAGACTCAATGCTAAGTGTTAAGAACAAGGGGTCACTGGGTGCTAGACCTAATGGGGCATTTCTATCACTCCTTCTAAGGCTCATGGAACATCACAGAAAAGGGGCAGAAAGAAGTAAGAACTGGAAGACGGGGAGACGGGGCGCATGACAGCAAGCCTGGTCCCGTAGGCCTACGAGACTGGCCCTGTCCATTAGCACAGAGATCCACAACCGGACAATGTGCAGAGAGTGAAGGACGTTGGACTTGGTCCTAACCCCTCCCGGCGAGGTTCAAGGGTCTCTTTAAAAGAGGAAGAGGTGATGGATGACTCCAAGGAACCTGTCTTCCAGGCACAGCAGGACAGATGCCATGTGAACTCACAGAGATTGTGGCGGCACGCACAAATCCTACACGGGTTCAAGCCAGACAGGGTCCCAGCACTGAAGTGGGGGTAAAGACATGGGGTCCCACCCATAACCAAGAGGTTATTTGTATTCAATACCCTCTGGAAACTGGAAAAAAAAACACCTTTCTCCAATGGACTGTCACTGGGTCTGTCAGCCACTCTCCAGGGCAGGCCCCGTGCCCAGGAGTATTTAGGCAGCACACAACAAACTCCATGGTTATTTTGTTTTGGTTTGGTTTTTCGGTCTTATTGGTCTCTTGGTTTTTGGATTTGTTTTTGTTTTAAAGAGAAAAACAGACAAAAACATAAAGTTGAGTGAGTAAGGAAGTGGGGAGAATCTGGGAGGAGCTAGGGAAAATGAAAAGACTGGCCCACGTGGCCTGATCCCTGCCTGCTGAGCCATTCTGGGGAAGTCATTGTTTTCAGGTAGGTATTCAGTGATGAGCCCGCCAGGTTCCAACGGGGAGTTCCAAACCCAAGGTCACTTTGCAGACAGTTGCCTGTGGACTTGAACCTGTTCCAGAACACAGGCAGGCTCCTGCCTACTTGTTCATGGAGCAAGGGATGCTGGCTATTTTAAACCACTGTGGTTAGGCAGGTCTTGTGCAACTTGCAGGCAGAAGCATTGCTGATAACCTGTGTGTCTCACAAGCAATACGTGTCCTAACATGATCCTTAGTTACTGTTAAACCAAAGCCAGAGTTTGGAGCGTAGAAATGCTGGCAGGCAAGCCTTACAACCTCCAGTTTGACCCCTGGATCCCACAGTAGAAGGCAAGAATCTCTGACTTCTTCTATACATGGGCATGCTTACAAACACACACACACACACACACACGCACACACACACACACAAATAATAATAATTAATAAAATGTAAAAAAAAACCCAAAAAACATATTTGAAAATGTAGTCAGGGATATTACACAAATAAAACATGAGATTTCTCTCAGTTAAATGAAAATTCTCTTCTTTGCTAAACTAATCCTTTTAAAGAATTTTTTAACATTCCAATTTATATTTAGCATTTGAAAGGAACAAACAATGATACAAAGTAATTTTCCTCTTATGCTAAAACGAACACACTCATGATTTATCAAGTACACATGTCTTTCAAAGTATATAAAAGTTGCTCCCAAATTGAATACTTTTGGTTCCTTTGGGAAATTCCTGACATGTGAAGTACTTAGAAACAGTCAACTGTATTCATTTGAAAATTTTATTTTCCTTTAATTCCAAAACTAACTACAAAGCAATAGAGCTAGCTATAAGATCTCTAACTTTAAAATATAAACTCGCCAGCCTTTATACTCTAGTTCCCATCATTAAAAGTGGTGGCGTATGCCTTTAATCCCAGCACTTGGGAGACAGAGGTGGGTAGGTTTCTGTGAGTTCGCGGCCAGGCTGCTCTACAGAGTGAGTTTCAGGACAGCCAGGGATACACAGAGAAACCCTGTCTGGACAGGGTAGGTGGTGCTTTCTGTGCATATCGAATTGTAAGACCCAAGAACCTTAAATCCCTCTCATCTAAGATTCTTGAATTTCAAAAGGTAAAATATAGATGTAGAGATTTTGAAGCATCAAATTTCTTCCAAACGTCACAATAATTTCCACATCATAAGCACGTATCACCGTGGTCACGAGCTGTGTTTTAATGAGACAGTATCCCAGAGCCAATAGTCACTCTCAAAACTGGCAAGGAGAGAAAAAGGGTAGCTGTAATTGGTGGATAACATAGTGAGCTTATCTACCTGTGGAAAAAGAAAATCAGTCAATCATGACCAAATTTAACTGCAAAACAGCATCAATAGCTGTAGAAAATAAATCTGAAGTGTGATCATTTGAGCCCTCCAAAGAAAGGGCCACTATGCCAGAAAAGCTGGAAGTGAAAAGTTACCTCGTCGCCGGTCACCAAACAAAAACAAGAACTTCAGTTGAAAACGCTGGCCTTCTGTTTTGTTTTCTTCACTACAATTTTCAAAAGTAGCAGTCTAGTCTTAAACTGAAACCACAGGCATCTAAGGCCCATTGGAAGAGAATTGAACTTTTCTCCTAGATAAGCATTTGATGGGTCTTTCCCAAGTCAAATGGGCAGAACTTGGGGAAATCCAAAGACCATTCAATCTAAATTTTACATGGGCCTCCCCACTCTCCACATATTTTCACAGCTCTAAAATTTAATACTAATATTGCCAAATAGCTGTTTTAATTATTTTCCCCAAGATATAGATGATAAAAAGAAATAAAGCTGACCACAGGCCTTGGAGAGACAGTTATAGTCTCCCTTTGTTAATTCAAATGCTCCTTTTGAGAGTTAGCAGGATTTCTCTTAGACTGGAAAGCAACACCAGGACCGGTCTCTGTGGGTTCCATACACCTTGAAGTGAAGAGACTGGGTAGGGATTTTAATACACAAAAGCTTATAGGTTGCAAAAATGCATTCCTGTGTGCTTATTTTAAAAAGCATATGTCTCATTTGCTACAATGGACCACACTACTATTATGAACCTACATTCACTATTAGATTTTAAAGCCAACAGTGTCGTAGATGTTTCTCTGAGAACCTAAGTACAGGAATAAAATGACGATATTGATTTAGAGATGTAGGAAACTATGGTACTGCGGATATGTAAGGGCTTTCTGGCTTTACCCCTCATATTTCCTGTACAGATCTTTAATGCTATCTACCCCGTCAGCATAAGCAGGGCCAGGGCCGCTACCGACATAAATTCAGTCAGTTACTGTCCAAAGATATGGAAGCTGACAAAAGTCAGGTTTTATCTGGAGAAAAGCATTGTGGAGCAAATTATATGAAGGGATTCGTTGCCGACAAAAATGGCTTTACATCATTTAAATTTGGTTCTAAATATACGGCTTTCCCTTCCCCGTTCCTGGGTAGGAGGGCTGATTCCATGTGTTCTTAGATGTCCCCACTGTGGTGAGCACTGCCTTCAGCTCATGGTTGGAGTAAAATAAAGAAATTTTTGTGGCAACCAATAAAAAAAAATACAAGAGAGAGAGAGAGAAAGAAAAGGGTTTGTGGCAAGGTGTATGTCCTCAGTCATCTAACTTGAAGACTATCTTATAGTGAAATGTTGACTTCCTTATGTCGCGTGTGGAGTGCTGTACTGAGAAAAAAAGGCAGAACAGCTGTACGGACCTACTGTAAAGTGAGAAAACCCGTAAGCCTAGCCATTAAAACCCCGCCCTCGAGTGCTGAGGGCTGGGACTAGGGGTCGTAGAATGCAATGTTACTACTCTGATCCATATTGAACTTGGCAGAAAACCTACCCGCAGGTGTACAGTGATTAAGACAGTGATGGAAGGCACTTTGTACTCCTTATATGAATGTATCTGTTTGAGATTCTCATTTTCTATCTCAAAGATACGGGTATAATTGTCATACCACCCCAGAAAGAGAGAATGTCGACTCATAGTTCATGAATTCTTAGCCGGCTTCATATACTTGTTCTCTAGAGGGTTGAGGAAGGGCACACTTCACGCCTCCACCCTGCAGCCCAGCCTATGACTGTGACTCCGTAGTGTGGTGTCATCTTAGCAGAGCTGGCTGGTTACAGCGGGCAGATTCGGGGTTGAGTCTCTGCTCGAGAAGAGATGCTCAGAGGCTTGCCCCAAATTGCCAGACCCAACAATGGCCAAATGGCATCTGTGGTCAAAAGACTGTATAGGGAAAGGACTGTGGCCCCAGAGCTGCCAAGGCCCAGCCCAATGTTCAGCTTCAGGGAGGAAAGACTGTATCTGGGCAGGGGATGTGGTTCAATGCCGGAGCACTTGCCTAGAGCATGCATGAAGCTATAGGTTCAATCCCCACGCTGTGAACAAATGCACACACATGCACACACAGACACACATACAGACACAGAGCGGGGAGGAAAGGAGAGGGATGGAGAGGGAAGGGAAGGGATGGAGAGGGAAGGGAAGGGAAGGGAAGGAAAGGGAAGGGAAGGGAAGGGAAGGGAAGGGAAGGGAAGGGAAGGGAAGGGAAGGGAAGGGAAGGGAAGGGAAGGGAAGGGAAGGGAAGGGAAGGGAAGGGAAGGGAAGGGAAGGGAAGGGAAGGGAAGGGAAGGGAAGGGAAGGGAAGGGAAGGGAAGGGAAGGGAAGGGAAGGCTACATCTTATGCTCAGGAATTGCACACACCACCTGTTGCCTTTCACTGCAAGCTGGAGGTGTCAGCTGACCCCTGACCCGCCACTCTCCTCTGTAGTCTGAATTGATCCACTCTGTACACAAAAGCTTCTTTTTCTGGTGCCGTCAGAGGTCACACATAACTGTACGTAGGACACTAAAATGGAACCCTGGGAAGTTGCTCTCCCAACAGGGAGCTGGCCTTGGGTTCACAGAAGAGGATTCAGAAGGAAAGACTTAGAGCAGTGATCACAGTCTCTAGAAGGAACCTGCTCAGGGATCCGATGTACCTCCAAGCTGCCATCTTGCCCATCAACATCAGTGGAAAGTCAGCATTTCTGTCTAACCTGACGTCACAAGAAGCAGAACTTAATTTCCTCCATCCCGTAATGCTTCCTCCGTGCTACTGACAGCCTCTGAGGCTGATGTTCTTAGTGTGAAGTCTATAGGTTCTGAATACTTAGATACACATTCCTGAGCTGTGTGTCAAATGTCCGTGTTCGGATATATGTGCTTTTTCTCAGAGGTCTTTGCTTCTCATTAGATCCCAAAAGAACTGGCAATCCCAAAACTTATTAAGAAACATTCTTCGGGGCTGGAGAGATGACTTAGCCGTTAAGAGTGCTGACTGCTCTTCCAGAAGACCTGGGTTCAATTCCTAGCACCCATAGGACAGTGCAGAACTGTCTGTAACTCCGGTTCCAGGAGATCTGACACCCTCACACAGACATAACACCAATAATAGGCAAAACACCAGTGAACATGAAATAAAAATAAATGAATCGTTTAGAAAGTAAGGCAGACTCTTCTAGTCAGGCTAGTGGCTCACACCTGTAATCTGAGCACTTCATGAGGAGTGGCAGACAACCACCAAAAGTCTGAGGCCTCACTAGACTACAGAGTGAGCTCCAGACTGCAGACCACTGAGAGAGACTCTGTCAGGAAGGAAGAAAAATAGAAAAAAGAAAGAAAGAAAGAAAGAAAGAAAGAAAGAAAGAAAGAAAGAAAAAGAGATAATGAAAGATAGAAAAAGAGAAAAGAGAAAAAAGAAAGAGGGAGGAAAAAGAAAGAAAGAAAAAAGAGGAAGACAGAAAGAAAGAGAGGGGAAAAGAAGGGGATTGGGGGAAGGGAGGGAGGAAAAACTGAAAAGAAGGAAAGAAAGAGAAAGGAAGAGAGGTGGGTAGATGGGTGGGGTGCAGGGAAAGAAGCAGAGGGCTGCTCTAGGGCATAAGCCAAACCTGAGACATGTGGGCATGAGAGTAGTCAGCAGGTGCTTACAGGTCTGACTCTAAACATTCGACACTTCATAGCCAATAGACCCTGTTGGGAAGATGGGCTCTCGGCTTGTTCTTGATTTATCACATCCTATTCTGAGAGATTAGAAGCTCTGGTGATGGGAAACGTGAGGACGGTACACTAAAGATTGTTTGAAAGTGTATGACAGTCACAGATCCTCTGAAGGCAGGCAAGCAAAACAGACGGTCTCGGGGCCTCAGCTACTGCAACGTGCACATCATTTATTTCTGATGCTTATTTTATGATGTAAATGTGTCGGTACTATTGTGAGTACAGGAGGTCTCTGGTTGTGTTACTACTCCATTTTATCAAAAAATGATACCTTCTCTCTTCCTTTAATATAATATTATCACTCACCAAGACCCCCAGTAATTTCTGGCATAATCACCCCATAGTCTCCTGTAAATCTATTCTCTCTCTCTCTCTCTCTCTCTCTCTCTCTCTCTCTCTCCAAGATTTCTCTGCAGTTTTGGAGCCTTGGAGCCTGTCCTGGAACTCTCTCTGCAGACCAGGTTGGCCTCGAACTCACAGAGATCTGCCTGTCTCTGTCCCCTGAGTGCTGGGATTAAAGGCGTGCACCACCACTGCCCAGCTTGTAAGTCTATTTTTAATGACTACCTCCCAGTTGGTTGAAACCAAAGCATTCATGGGTCTTCAAACTTGCCTGGGTGATTCAAATTCGTACCTAAAGCTGTTTGCTTATGAAGGGGAATTCTGTGGTACTAACTGCATCAGGGGAGTACAGTAAATACAGCCTCCGGTTTTAGGTTATTTCGATAACAAACAATTAACTTCTGACTTCGAGCTCTCTGCTGATATATCTTCGTAAGATAGACTCTTGGACTATGAGCCTCCAGCCCCCGGCCTCACCCATAATACACACACACACATACAAGCATGCGCGCGCGCGCGCACACACACACACACACACAGTGTGTTTCCTCTAAACTAAACTATAACCCTTCAATCTACAGCGTCTCCCAAACAAGGACCTATTGCCTGTCCACATCAGACTCACCAGAAATATACAAGCACATTCCTGCCTGCCTCCTTCCTAACAGACAACATGAAGGAGACAGCCTAGGACGTCCCCATCCTACAGGTGATTCTTGGACACACACGTCTGAGAACCCACAACTCAGAAGAACTATATCCTCTCCAGTTTACACCCTCATTTTAAAATCAAACCCGAACTATTTCCACACACACTTGGCCACCTCTGAGACCACTACCTCGGCCTCTTCCTAAGATGGGTTTTCTTCTCGGTCTCTCTGGCCTCTTTGTCTCTTTCATTGTATCTTTCACCTCTTTTATTATTTTCCTCCTACTCTGTTGGAACTTTATTCCACTATAAGTGAAGAGCTGGTTCAATATTTTTCCTAATAATTATCGCAGTGCATCCTCCCCCCCAATACTCTGACGTTGGACCAGCTAGCTCTCTTGGATGAGTTTCTTGCTTTTGTTTTTCTGTGTTGTTATTGTTTGCTTGCTTTGCATTCGGACAGTTTTGCAGGAGGCTCAGCTGTCTTCCGGCTCTCAAGCCCCCTGCCTCAGCTTCCCAGGTACTGGGATCACAGGCATGCAGCACCTCTGACCTTAGAGTGTTGCTTTTCTATTAGCTGGTTCTCAGTCTACGTAAGGAAGAGCTGTGTCCAGAAACCGTTTAGGGCCTGAGTGTGCAATGACATTGGCCTCGTCTACAGGGTGCTTGCTCAAGTTCTCGGAGCTCAAGAACTTCCTCCAGTCTCAGCTGCTCAAAGGAAACCCGTCAGCATCCACAGCTCTGCATGGCCCAGATCCCAGCCCCCGTTACCATGCTCTGCCCAAGGGACCATCCCAAGCTTTGCAGGTTAGCGGCAAGGCTCGTGCGGCACACAAATTCCCTCGCCCTCTCCTATTTTCTCCAGCTTTTAAAAATGCACACGCACAGTTACAGTGAAGTAAAAACAAACTCTATTTTAGCATTCTGACACACAAAATACTTTCACTTCTTTCTTTTTTTTTCTTTTAAATTTGCCAGCTATAGTAGTGAATGCTTCTTTTAAAAAAAATTTTTTTTTTCATGTTCATCAGTGTTTTGCCTGCATTTATGCCTGAGTGAGGGTGTCAGATCCCCTGGAACTGGAGTTGCGATGTGTCATGTGGGAGCTGGGAGTTTTACCCAGGTTCCTCTGGAAGAGCAGTACTCTTAACCACTGAGCCATCTCTCCAGTCCCAATGCCTTCATTTCTAATGGCTCGCCTTTCCCGTTCATCATAAAAATCAGCATAGCAGCTAAACTTTTCATCATACTTTTCTGAGCAGCACGTTGTGTTTGCCGATTTGGTAATGTAAATCTCCCGTGACTGGTTTCTAACTAACAACACAAGATCACTGAACAAGGAAGAAGAGAGGGCCACCTAGCATACAGTCCTCCAGCACACTCATCAACAGGCCCACAGCTGCCAGGGACCTGAGCACCTTTCAAAACTTCTGGAAATACTACAGTCTGTTCTTACAAGTCGGCACGGATTGATTCTAGAACACAAGGCTATCCGCTGGTACTTTCCAAAAAGCAATTTTTGTTTGTTTGCTTTTTGTTTTCCATGACAGAGTTTCTCTGTGTAGCTTTGGCTGCCCTGGAACACACACTGCAGATCAGGCTGGTCTCGAACTCACAGAGATCCGCCTGCCTCTGCCTCCCAGAGCTGTGATTAATGGAGTGTGCCACCACTGCCCAGTGCAATTATTTTCCATGAAAAGCCCTGAAAAGTCACCTTATTCTTACCTGCTCAACCAGTGAGGGTTTTTGTCAACAGATTATGTAAATAACGAATAAAACATAAAAACTGAGAGAGTGATACTTTGTTTTGGGGGGCTTGATTAACCACCAACTCACTGACCGTGTTTCTCACGACATCATCGTCCGTGAGGTCATGTATGCCGCTGCCCAGTTACTCCAACAGTAAGCTGGATGGGTGGCAACGCACACTCGCAGGGGTGTGGTGAGAACAGGGCCTGTTACCTCACCAGGCTCTGCCCTGGTTTTCTTTTCTAGGAAAAGGGGAAGAGGTCACTGCTGACTCTGGTTTTACCAGAAATCAATTGGCAAGATAAGAAGGCCCCAGCTTACGCCAGAAGATGCCATGGGATATTCAGAAATGCTCTGGAAATTTCTTCCCAATTTTCTATTCTACAGGAAAGGAAGGAGAGGAGCTGATTGGTCACTTTCTCCATTCCCTTTTACAGAAAAAGAAAGAGGCGAGATGATTGGGCACTTTCTCCTTGCTAGCAAATGTCTTCCTTTGAGCTCCTTAACACAGTGATTCTCAACTTGTGGGTCGTGACCCCTTTAGGGGTCTCATACAAGATACCCTGCAAAGATATTTACATTACGGTTTATAACTGTAGCAAAATTACAGTTATGAAGCAGCTACAGAATAAGTTTATGGTGAAGGGTCCCCACACCACGAGGAACTGTCTTAAAGGGCTGCAGCTTCTGGAAGGTTGAGAACCACTGACTTAGCGGTTTTAAAGAAGACGCCTTATAAGAATAGGATTGAACTAAAAAGGCCCTTGATCCAGTCCTCTCACACCCAGAAGCTTATCTTAAGGAATAAATTCAGGACAAAGGAAAATCCTCTCCTGTATTCGAACAGCAGTCACAACAGAGAGGACAGTCCCACCACAGCACTGTCTCCAGCGACCATATTGCGTTTGGGGCCTGGTAGGAAAGAGAGAGCTTCATTTAACAGTTCTGAGATAGCCTCTGTAAAGCCACTGGTTCCTTGTCATCTCAGGGCTTGTGCTTTTGATCACACAGATTCCTGGACTCAATTCCAGGGCTATGGTAAGATGGGTAAGAATGAAAGCTGCCCCCAGGGTTTTGAGGTCCAGCCAGAACCAGACTAATCGACCTTACGACAGCTATCCGCGTCTCAGAACAGCGCGACAGTTCCTAGTGCAGACTGCCCAGAGACTGGTCAAGCAGCTGCTGGGCGAAACGGCAGACCAGGCCAGAGGCCGGGTGCTTCTGACACTCCCTGCTTTGCTCCCTAGACATCCCTTCCATCGCTTAAGGCCTCCTTCTCTCACTGACCAACTCATCCCCTTCCAATTCCCAACCAGGGCTCCCTTTCTGGCTGTTGTCCCTCCCTTTCTCTAGTTAGAGCCCCTCGAATCTCTCCCCTCCATTCTCAGAAGGTCTTAGAAGGAAAGCAATAACGCTATTTGACTTATCTTGACACAAAATTAAGAATCAGCTTCGTAATTAGCATACCAGCTGTCACTACACTTCTAAAAGGAGGCCTTTCTAATCCAGGTGAACCCGTCATTTAGAGAGGAAAGGAAAAACCGGAGCTTCAAACCTGGGCTTTCACCGAACCTAAGCATCCAAACCCTCAAGCAATACTTCAAGACCTCGTGGTCAAAAGTATCCCACTGAGGAATGGATTTTCGGTTGGATCTTGTTGGCATTGCAACTAAAATATTAAAATTATGTGATTTAACTCAAACTGGGCCAAGAAATAAACCGCTCTCTCTGCCTCAGATTCCAAGAACCTCTGTAATTCCACCCACAGCCTTCAGACATCCATCCAGATGTTCACAAACATCTGCAGCTCCTCAGAGGAGTTCTCTAGGCAGTTGGAAGAGCTGGTGTGAGAAGGCTTAAAACATCTGTTTCTAATCTGTTCTTTTTTTCACATGTGGACACTATAAAATATCTAAACCCTGTGTCTAGTCTATAGCTGGTGGTCAAGATGCTAATTCCCCCCTGAATACAGGTGACAATGGTGTGGCTTGGGCAGTGGGACCAGGATGTAACTCTAATGCATGAACTGACTTTGTAGAGCCCATTCTCTCTATATACCTTCTATATATATACACCTATCGATACCTTGCTTGCTCAGCCTAGGCACGGGGTGTGGGGAGGAAGTGGGAGACACAGAACCTTGATCCTGCCTCAGTGAGGGGACAGGACTTCGGTCTTAGCTGACTTCCCAGGGGAGGCCTTAACCTCTTTGAGGAGCAGAAGGGAGGTGGGATGGGGAAAAAGAGGGGGAGTAGGAGAAGAGGAGAGATGGGGAACTGGGGTTGGCATGTAAAACACTTAATTAATTAATTTATAAAAAGTTAATTCCCAGCCTTTTACCTGTCACCCCAATTTCCCTTAAAAGGAATACTGTGTTTAATAGGCAAGTTTGTAGATAGCCTGCTCTCAGGCCAGCAATCAACTCATTTTCATTTGTGTCCATAACCAAGTCTTTACAAGTCCTAAGGGCCGGCCTTTGAGAGTTGATTGTAAGCTAGACACTAAGTTAAGCACCTTGTATATTTTATCTCGACAACAACCTTTTGAGGTAACAATTTAAATAGTAACTTATCTGAGGTTCCCACGGCCCAGAAATAGTAGAACCAGGGCTCAACATGGGTCTTTTGGCTCTTGCTCATCTTCTGTGTTAAATAGATTCCAGTTTTCGTGGTTCAGGCACTATTATAACATACTGTCTTTCTAAAGGAATGTCCCTGGAAATGATAGCTGTGTGGCCAAAGTGGCTCACACTCTCCACAAGAAAAGTTCACAGAATCTTTGGAGAAACTTTTTATAGGGTCAGAGACTTGCTTATCCACCTAGTCAACCTCCCGTGAGGAAAGCCACCCGCGGTACCCAGATGATCGGAAGTCCTCTTAAAATGTGAAAAACAGGCACGGAGGTTTCCCACATGCCTTTCTCTGCATCCACGATGTACTCAAGAACAACGTTAGAGGCCCAGGAGGTATCGCAAAACAGTTACGAAAAAGCAGAATGTGGCCCAAGGATGCAAAGCTGATCAAGCCTCCCTGAAAACGGCTAAGGGAGGCTAGAAAGCTACCCAAAGCAGTCTGTTCTCAGTGAACCCGCCATTTGACCCACATCCTGTCTTTCTAACCCTATTCCTCCTGCAGTAGATAAACTGCCTTCTCTTCGTGGGCCAGTTAGTCTCCTCTTTATGTAAAGTCCATACGGTCCTCCAGGTCTAAGACAACCTTCCTTTTCTCCATCTGCTGAGTTCCCATCCCTCTGAAGGCCCCACTCCTCCTGGCTGCTATAGCTCACTCCTACACCCTTCTTGAAACCCCTACAGCCCTGAGAACCTCTGCCACCCTGCTGCCTCTCCTACTGTTTCCCAAATGGTACTTTTCACTTGGACTTCTAGAGTCTAAGGTCCACCACGGAATGGGTTTCCTTATATTTCTCTTCTCTCAGGCACAGCATCTTAGAATCTGTGAGTGATCACCAACTACTTGCTGCTTGAATAAGTCAATCATGACTTTAACTTAGTAAAACGCCTTAAACCAGTGATTTCCCAAGTTTTTGCTGTTGTTTCTGATGTTATTGCTACAATAACATCAATTATTAAACCCAGGCAATCAATTGGCAGTGGGAAACCACCTCAGATACTAAATTTAAATTTAATAGAAAGGTCTAGAAAGGGGTCATTAGCATTGAGGCTAACTAGATAACAATTCTGGATCCAAATATAGATATTCTTTACCTAACTAGATAACTTTAAAACTGTTGCCTGTAGAACAAAATTGGAGGGTTCTTCAATTTCTTTCATCAAATGCCACTGCGTGATGTTTAAGTGCCCACATGAGCAAGCTCAGCCCCCCAAAGAGGCATTTTCTATATTTGAGAACACGTCGGAAATCCAGAAAATCACATTTTTAATGCTTTAGGACTATGTGTGACCTTCCAGGCTTCGTGGGCACACACCTGTAATCCCTGCATTTGGGAGGTGGAAAGTGACTACAGATTGGCCAGCCTAGGCTCCACAGGGCCTCACCTCAAAATAAAAACAAAGCAAAATGACAGGGAAACTTCATTGTGTCTTGCTAAGACTTTGGAGAGGGGATACACAGTAGAGCACACCCCCACCTCTAAGTTTGGGCTACGCTTTACAATGGATTAAACAAGGTAATTACAATGTATAGCTTTAAGAAAAAGAAACTCAGCAAAATTACAGAGATCACCAAATTATAGAGACCCCGGGACACTGAAGAATATTTTTTAGAGAGACAAAAGCCTTACCTGTTGTAGAATGCCAAATGAGTGTCTCAACACCAAGATGATTGACTCCGGAAGTCTCAGTTGCTCCCCATAGCCATGGAAAGGCTGATGTAGCCAAACCCTATCACTACCTTGAGTTCCTCCTGGGATCCAGCTCTCTCCTCCCCAAGGCTCCCACTGATTCGCGCTGGAAGGATTCCACCACTAGACGGGAAGAGTCCAAGTCGGAGGTGTCGAGCCTCGGTGTTCGAGGTGACTAAGGCAGCAGGAACACTCCGAAAGTGGCAAAAGCGATTACCAAGTTCCTGTGCAGAAGTGAGTTTCCTGTCACCGGCTTCTCCGCGGAGGGGTTTTGTCTGTGTGGGTTTAGGGGCGTGTGTCCATGTGCGTCTCCCCGCCGTGAGACTGAAACCTACCCAGCCGAGAGGCAGAAATGGGCTTTTGCTGCATGGCTGGGTTTGTGTTTGACATATATATATATTTTTTTATCCTTCCTGGATCATTTCTCTCTCCCAGTTCCCTCCAGTTTCCAACCCCAAAGCACCTACGTACAGGTGAGGAGAGGAATCGGGGGAAACCAGGGTGAACCTTTAAGGAAGTGAAACAGAAGAAAAATGATCTCGCTGCACTAACTGGTTTGGTTAATTCAAGCTTAGGTACCTTAAAACTTAACTTCCGGGGGAGGATGCAGTCAATAGGTAGAGGACTTGCTTACCCCTGGCTTTGATCCCCTGTATCAAACAAAACTCTACGTGGTGGCACACACCTGTGATCCCAGCATTCAGAAGGGTGAGAAATTCAAGGTTGCCAGGCACGATGGTGCACACCTTAATTCCAGCACTCAAGAGGCAAAAATAGGTGGAGCTCTGTGAGTTCAAGGCCAGCCTGGCCTATATAGAGAGTTCCAGAACAGCTGGGACTACACAGAGAAACCCTGTCTCAAATAAAAAAAAGGGGGGGGGGAGATGTTGTTCAAGGGCATCCCCAGTTACACAAGGAGTTCACGGCCAGCCTGACTGGAGACCGGAGGTGGGTTCTGTGCTTCATTCTGCTTTACTAATAACGGATTGCGTTGCTGCTGTCAGTCACCGTTTAAAGGGAACAGCTCCAGCAACCGCCACACAGCAGCACCTGTGCTGGGAGGTACTGGCCTCTGAGCTGTTTTCAGACTCCTCTGAGTTTCATTATTTGCCTAAAAACACAACCGTATTTGTACCGTCCCTCTGTGCTAGCCAGATGTAGAGACCATCTGCAACAAGGCAGACTACAGCCAAATCCCCTAAGTCAACCCTTTAACTCTCCTGATTTTTAATGCTCCCTCCCATGCCATGCCCAGGCACCCTGAGTCCTGACTCACGGTAAATGCTACTGCCCAGGGTAGTATCTTTCTCCAAATCCCATAAGAACAAAGCCAACAACATTCAAGCCAACAAAATGAAAGGGTGCTCAGTGCGAGGGTGCAGCCCGGGACACAAGTGGCCTTGGAACACTACTGTGACCTGACGCTGTGTGTAGCGAAATGCAGACAACCCCAGGCAGGCAGAGTCTACCCTTATGGCACTGAAACCCTCGGAAGGGTTGGAAGACAAACAAAAATAAGCCAATAGAATCCATAACTCCAAATTACAGCAACTTTCACAGCGGAATCCGAGGCATTAAGCCCAATGGCAAGACAAGAGATGCGTCCTAGAGGGTTGTGAGCGGTACACACGGAAGATAAAGTTTGGAACTGTCACACAGCCCTGACTGAAAATTAGAATGTCTGAGGTGTTGCTGCTATCAGCCCCAGGGTGCCACCTACAAAGATCTCATTCTTTTTCATGCCCACCCCTCAGTTTTTTCGAAGTGAAGCTATGGCTGTCATGAACAAGAAAGAGGCAGGCTGGGGAGGGAGGGGAGAGGGTCCCAAACACAGGCAAATGGCACAAAGACCCTCAGGGAGGACAAGATTGGAGAAGTGAAATGTTGGAGCACCTACCAGTTGAGAATTGGTCCACGCCTTTAGTCCCAACACTCGGGAGGCAGAGACACGCAGATCTCTGAGCTCAAGAACAGCCTGGTCTACAGAGCGAGTTCCAGGACTATTACACCGAGAAGCTCTGTCTCAAGGAGGGGGAAAAAGAAGGAGGAAGAGGAGGAGGCGGAGGAGAAAAGAGAAGAGAAGAGAAGAGAAGAGAAGAGAAGAGAAGAGAAGAGAAGAGAAGAAGGAAGGTTAATGTATCTGAGGCATGGTATGGAGGGAGGGAAGGAAATAAACATGATTTACAGATAGACACACAGAAATTTCTTAAAGGGACCCAAGTAGCAACTTATAGCGAAGAAGAACTTAATCTCTATCGAACACATGATCTCTGCCCAGAAAATGCCCTGTGGGAAGCTTGGTCACCACAGGGATATTATTAGGCAGGCAAAACGCAATGGTTTGTGGATAGTTCCTTCTTTGCCCCCCGAGTTTGTGAGTCTAAGGCTGAGAGCAGCTCCTCCAGACACAATCACCTTCACCAGGTGAAATGAGTCGGAAACAAGATGTCTCTCAGGAGGGTGAAGTAGAAGGATCAGGAATTCGTGGCCAGCTTGGGGTACACAGAACATTTCTAAGCCAGTCCGGTTTAAAAGACCCTGTTTCAAAGTTAAATAAAGAAATGTACGGGTGCTGAAGTGAGGCCAGGAGAAACCAAATACGAAAATTAAGCTTCAACAAGGGGTTGGTTAGGATAAAACAGAAAGTGTCTGCAAAGTGGCTCTAAGCATTATGGCAGTCAATATGAAGCAGAGAAACACACACAGAGAACTCAGCAGTCTCTGGATGAAAATGTGCATGTAAAACCATGCTCCAGACAGCAAGCCCAGCACTCCAGATGCTGAGGCCAGAGAGAGAGTTCAAGGCCAGCCTGGGCTGCAGAGTAACAATGTTTCCAAAACACAAAAGCAAATCAGCAAAACTAGATACCTAGCTGGGGATGATGGTCCCCTACCTCCCAGGTGCTGAGACTACACAGATACTGTGCCTCTGGGTTATGGAGGAGACGATGTCACAGAGGAAGGAAATCACCATCCTTAAACAGCCAGCACAAGTTTTGTGGGTTGACTCCTCAAGGCTCTCTCAGGCCAGGCTGACTTCATCTCGACACCTTAGGGAGCCCACAGGGACAGCCATGACAGACCACTGATATACCAAGTGTATCTCATCGGGCGGCTCCAGTTCAATCCAGAAACGAAGATGAACTTCAACTGTGCTTTAAGAAAGGCATCACCAATGGTTTTTCTCACCCAGTTTCTAAAAGCTTTGATACTCCAAAGCATAAGAGTTCAAAACGATCCACCTATGGGGGAGGAGGAGGGAACAGTGGTTTTTCTCGGGTTACCAGTGAGATGTGCCACCTCTTGGGAGGTAAGAGGAACAGGACAGTGGCAGCTACCCCCATGGACCACCTCTCCTTCTCCAGAAGATGTGGGCAAGATGTACCGCAGCAGAACCTGGAAGCCCTAGGCTTCATCCCCTGCACAGGGCCTTCACAAACGTGGCCATGGCCCCAGGTCAGGCAGGGTTGAGGGTGTACCAGATGTACCCAGCCTGGAAGGAACTGGGAAGCCCTTGCCGCATCCGGCTGCAAGGTTCCTCTTTCCCATCCCTGGACTCCTTGACTGACCACACTTCCTCTCTGAAAGGCCTGCTCTCCCTGCCTGGAGCAGTGTTACTGTCTCTCTTTCTCTTCTTTCTGCTCTTTTAACGGAGTTAAATGTGACTGATAAGGAGGAAGCCGGAAACGTACAAGTACAGATAACGGACACATACACACACACAGCCGCTGTCTCTGGGCATCACTTCTCATGCTTCAGTCCAGCCTGGAGACAGAGGTAGGGGACGCACTAGGGGCTCAGAGTGACAGGAGAGAAAGAAATATTTCACTCAGGCAGAACTGGGCCACAGTGGGGAAGGAGGGGCGGTCAGTAATACAAGGCCAATGGTCCATTCTCTTAGGCATCAAGTATCCCTTCCCTGAGATTCCTAGACAAATACCCTAAGTGGTACAGTGAAGAAGCAAAGACTTGGGCCAGTGAAATGGTCGAGCAGGTAGACACCCGCCACCAATGCTGGCAGCTAAATTTGACTCCAAGATCCACATGGTTAAAGGAGAGAACTGACCCCTGCATGTTGTCCTCTGACCTCCATAAATAAGCAGACCACCACACAGACCTCCATACATGTATCTGCATACATGTGCCCACCACCACACAGACCTCCATACATGTGTCCACCACTACACATACCTGCTAAACAAATAGTAAAAATGAAATAGTTAATTTAAACGAAAAACATTTCAGAGTCATCCTCAATTGCACAATGAGCTCATAGCCAGCCTGAGATACACAAGCCCCTGAAAGAAAAAAAAAAAGCCAAAGACTTTCTCAAAAACACCTTCAGTTGATTTTCAATGTTCTCTGACAGGGCCAAAGGGGTCTCAGTGTTTCTTCAGAGGCCTCCAAGCGTGAGAGCCTCTTTCACTGCAATTTTAAATAATGTGCCGTCTGACTCTGCATTCTGGACTCGTAAGTGTGGTCTGGCACAGGCTTGCTGCCAGCTGTCATAGAAAGAAAGGCCTCTTGTATGTAACAACCGTCGTTTGTGAAGAACGGTAGATTTTGGAAACCTTCAGTAGGAGTCATTTACTGAGCTATTCTGACCCTGTGTTTGTATAACACCTCTTTTTCCTAGCATGACTGCATTACCCAAAATTATTTTGGTTCAGCGGGGAGTGTTCGTTCACACCAAATGATGCTTGTGAAGTGCCACTTGGTGAAACAGCTTTCTGGAGGTGGGGAATACACACAGAATCTTGTTTTCACGAACCCAGTTTCCAACCTGGGCATTGGCCATCCTGGTACTGTCCAAACAAAGCTCCATAGGTGACAGTATTAAGACAAAAATACCCATTCCTTCTGAGTGGGAGATTTTCATGACAGGGCTTATAAAATGTTAGCTCTACTTAAAAGAAAAGATCTGAATTGTGATATGTCATTTTCAGCATAAAATTATACTCACACAAAATACTCTTTAAAATTCTAAGTATTAAAAATATCTTGAAATACCGTAGGCTAGAAATCTCACGAATGGCTTCCTCCGTGCAATTTCTAACTCGTGACAAACCACGGGCTCCCTGACCAGATAAGAATACCATTTCAAACACTGTCTCGTTTCCCTCTTACAGGCATAACCATAAACCCAGCGTTTCCCCTGCTGCTATGTTCATCATCTGTTTTTATTTTAAGATTTTAGCGGAACATAGCATATTGCTGTTTTGTTGCTGTGAATACTGGGTTCTCAGGACACCGAGCTGCCATTTTTTGCTCCAGTCGGTTTGCCTCATCTATCTGTGTTTATCGAGCAAATATTTACATCGTGGGTCTTTTGTTTGCAGAGCTCTCCTCATCGCAATGCAGTCAGTTGCAGAAGATGAAGGCACCCAGAAGGGTTGCTCGGGCTAGGGCTCCACAGTCAGGGTTAGCCTCTTTCTGTGAGACCGCTTCTCTTCCAGGCAGCCCCGGATGCCCTCTCCTTCCCCACTGCAGATAGTAATCAACAGTCTTAGAGCCCTTGCAAAACCCTTCAGGGACAGCTCGACAGGCCTCAGACGAAGCCAGGATCTCTACGTTCTATGCACTACTTGTTTTTGACACAAAATAGCCAATTGCTCACCCACCTTACTCACGGGATAGAGTGGCTCATGACTGGGAAAGTCAAATCCCATCTATAAAAGTGAAGACTGGCGACGTTTTTAAAGAAGGGGCCGTGGGCTCTGAGAGCAAATCCACAAGAGACAAAAGTGAACCGTGAGGGGAGTTAAGAGAAGCCTTTGGGATCCAGTGCATGAACGCCTAAGGCGCTACTGCAAACGCATGCCCCACATCGTCGGTTGGATTTGTCTCAGCAGGAGGAAGACGGCAAGGAGGCCTCCTCTGCCTCTTCTCACGCTCGCTCCGACTGAACTCGTTGCCTTGATAGGGATCTTCAGTTTGGGCACAGACATCACAGGAGAACTGCAACCCGGCACATCTGTTCAGAACATGGGGTGCAAGCCTTGTGGTTCCAGGGCACACCACTTACTTGCCAGTCTCAGAGTGACTGATCTTGGTGCGGTTCTGGAGGGAACAGCTTGAAGTATGCATAAGGGCAGTTGGGAAGCGAAGAGAAGGGTAAACTTGGGTTCAAACCAGACACATTCTAAATCTCAACTCCACACGAAGAACAAGTCCTGACCATCCAGCAGCAAAACAGGTAAATTCTTAGCAAACCTGGACGGACTGTGTAAAAACACAAAATAAAAAATATGCCTAGCCTGGTTCAGTGAGCAATGCCTCCAACCGCCAAATCCCAGCAATAGGAAGGCTGATGTGGGTAGTTCAAGCTGAGGCCCTTATTTACGTGGTGAGACCCATCTCGTAACAAAGTAACTAGCTAAAGCTATATAGTTCTTGGGATGCAGGGCTGCACCCTCCAGCGGGGCTGCACACTCAGTGGGCGCTGCTGCTACGGCCACTCTTGTCCTTTGACTCGTGTCTTTACCCCAGCTTAAACATCAGCTGTTGAATTGCAGGATCAGAGAAATTTTGGCGGTTCCTAAATTCTGGTGAGGATAAATAAACTCACACAGGGCTCCACATCACAAACAAAACCGTAATGTTGCAAATCTACTGTCCACGGGCTAAAGGTAAAGGGGCCCAGAAACGCTCAGATTAACTTTTAGTAATGCAGTGATGAAATCTCTTATACATACTCTGAACATCACGGAACATTTCAGACTATCTCCTGATGTCAGCGCACTATAAATGCTTTGGATACTGTTCTCTCTCATTGGGCGAATATTTGCTTGACTATTTCGCTTTACTGTTTATCGGACACTGTGTTAGACACTAGGGAGTCAGCATTCACCGTCACCAGCAAAGTTCAACCACATCTTCTGAGTTTGTCTACGGGCAAGGGCAGCCGCAGACACCCGTAATTCAAGGACGCTTTTATGCTACAGTGTGATGATGACTAGGGCGGAGAATAAAGCAAGCATGGAAAGGGAAGAGGTTGCACGTGCCAACCGGGCAGCCAAGAGAGTCCTTGTGGGGAAGAAGGCAAAGGCTTTTTGGAGCCATCTTGTGTGTGCCCTTTTCCGTGTAGGCGGACCTTTGACATCAGCAGTGATCCCTAAGTTAGCTGTAACGTTCATGGCTGGGTCCTAGCTTTCCACATGCCACCAGGAACTGGGCTCCTCGCCTGCCATGTCCCCTGACCCCTCAGCCATGAATAGCAGCCCTTCCTCAGCAGCAGGGGCCCCAACTCATGTTCACCCCACAGTGCCAGCCCTCCTCTGAACTCCCGTAGCCCTTCACGTTTCTGAGCCTTTCTTTTATCTCTTCTCCGAATACCCAAGTCTTTTTCCATTAAGAGACTGCTGGCTTTCACCTAGTTTAGAGGAACTAGAGCAAGGCTTCGGGTGCCTAGTGAGCAAATCCCAGCCAGGGTCACAAGGCTATTTTCTTCTTCAGCTTGCTAGACGCTGTCTCTTAGATTAGTATGAGTGGCCACTGCTGTGCTGTTTGTTAAGTACCTAACCAGTGTGAGTTATGCACTTTCCATGAATTTCCCTACTTAATCACCCTGACAGCTATGAATGGGGACCGTATCGGAGTTTTCCATCTTCACAAAGGAAGAAACCGAGGAATAGGGAGCTTAGGTATCTTGCTTAGGGTCACAGATACAATGTGGCACAGCCTGTTTGCACTGCTTCACGATGACAGCCATTTGAATTTGTCTATAATCTGTAATACCTTTGACTACAGGATACAGCCATATCCATTAAATATTGCGAATTCTCTCACATTAGATGGGGATCCCACCTCTCAAATTTGTCTCATCCTGTATTCAAAAATGAGGATCAGTTTTAAACTTTAAAACTACTATTATATGCCCACTTCATGCCTGCAATCCCAAGACTAAAAAGGTTGAGGCAGGAGGATGGCGAATTTGAAGCCAATGTGGACTACACAACAAAGCCCTGTCTCAAAAATAATAATAATAATAATAACAACAACAACAAAAACCCCACTATTGTCATCACTGAGAGCAAGTTCCCATTGGTCCTTTAAACAGGCTCTCTCCCTCCCTCTCCCCCACCCGAATGCCTCTCACTTCCTGCTCAAGCACACAGAGCACTACTTGCAGAGATACTCAGTTTGGGGTGCTTTTCTGATGAGCTGTTGTCACTTTACAACAAAGCAAGAGGAGTGTCGCCTATGACCGAGTACTTCTGCTGTGTGACGACGCCCTTCATTTGCTCTCTCTGAAAGTTCTGGAAGCTTACAGGCATGCATTGGTTCACACACAAGGCACACCACCGCCTTCTAAAAGTCACACAAAAGTAGAATTGCTGTGGACTGTCGACTCCTAATCTGAACAGGTAGAGCTCTTGAGGGTAAAATGCGTCTTGTATGAATCTCCTGCCCCAGGTTAAGCTCTTGTCTTAGAAATATCCACTAGCCGGCAGCTGGAGAGATGGATCAGTGGTTTAGAGCACTGACTGCTCTTCCAGAGGTTCTGAGTTCGGTGCCCAGTGCCAGGCGAGCACTGAGCAGCTCAACCACCTGTAACTACAGCGCCAAGGGATATGATGCCCTCTTCTGGTCTCTTGGGCACACACACAACACACACACACACACACACACGTATGCACGGTTACACACGCATAAATAATATAAAAATAAATTTTAAATAAAAGAAATGCCCACTTAGTCAATATAAATGATAAATATTGAATCACTTAGATAAAAATATGAATTCGCTTTTTTATACATGCAACCTCCAAAAAGGGAAGTCTGTATTTATTTATAAGCTAAAACACAAGAAAATCAGAGCACATCCTGAGTTTACAACAGTATTTTTACTTGGTTTGCTGTTGTGTGTATGTTTTTTTGTTTGTTTAAGACAGGTTTTCTCTGTGTGTTCCTAGCTGTGCCGGAATTTGATATGTAGACCAGGCTGGCCTCGAACTCACAGAGCCCCACCAGCCTCGGGCTCCTGAGTCCTGGGATTGAAGGTGTGCGCCACCACACCTGGCTGAACAGTAGGTAGTATTTTAATTACGTGTAGCAAGTCAAAAGTGTTATAGATTATAACATGTGCTATAGTCAAAAAGTCATATAGATTTCAGGCCCTGCCTGAATGTAGGCTGTGTCTTTACAGATTCCATTCACCAAATTAGAATGCTTGCTAACTCGCTTGCTAACTCTTCACCCTGGCAGGCAATTGACTCCTTCAGCTCTGTTTGCTTCAGGAAAGAGTTTCTGTCTGACCCACTGGTGAATCTGGAACCGTCTGGAGCTTCAGAAAACTGAGTTCAGATCAACCTACCCATTCTTTTCATTTTTATTTTATTTTTTACGGAGACAGGGTTTTTTTGTGTAACGGTCTTGGCTGTCCTGGAACTTGTTTTGTAGACCATGCTAACCTCAGACTCACAGAAATCCTCCTTCCTCTGTCTCTTGAGTGCTGGAATTAAATGTGTGCTCCACCACCACCCGACTTTTATTTTTATTTTTAATCAGTTTGCTTTTTAAAAATTGGTGCTGGGAATTGAACCCAAGGCCTTGTGCATACAAGGCAAACACCGAGCTACATCCTGCTCCCCTAATTAGCTTTTTTTCCCTGGAGACTCCCATTTGCTTAATATAAATGATCCATGTTGAATCATCTTGGGAATTCTGGTCTCTTTCTTGCTGCTATAGCCACTGTGGAGGGAAGTATGCACCAGAATATCTGTACATTTTTATAATCGCAATTCAGCCTGTAGATAAAATACATAACCAAGTAAAACAGAGGAGCATGTCATCCAGCTGACATCACTTCTGGGGAGCGCCAAGGGCTCAAGGACCGAGTCCCTCGTGGCCTCTACTTTCTTCTGGAAGACGCTGATCTCAGTCTCTATGCTATTACCTCACTCCCAGGAAGACAATATCGACCCAGTAAATCACAGAATCGTTAGTGACAGGGGTGTGTGTACACACAACGTCCTTACTGTTCACGGAAATGAACGCCCACTAAGCCTTTTTTATTCTTTATAACTCCATTGAGCAAGTCTACCTAAGTTTCTTCTGTAAACCCTTAGCGTTGCTTCATCCCCACTGTGCTTTGCGTAACAGTTAGTGATTTTAGAGCGGTTGATTCTCCGAGGAAAATCACTGAACCACAGCGGAGTCCAGCAAAGTCATCTTCCCGTTCTTTCGGCCTCCCCGGGGTCACATGGTTCCAACCAGATGTGAATGGCAGCCCTCAGACAGATCCTCCCTCCGTGGGAAATGCCAGAGGTTCAGGGGTTAAATCTGTTGGAAATCCTGCCTGAGAGTTCCCTTCGGGTGGCAGTCAAGGCTGGAAAACTCTCCTGGGCTGTCTGCCCGTTATCTTCTTCTGGGAAGACGAAGAAGCATTCAGAAACAAAAGAGTGGGGTTTCCAGAAAACTAATTCGGTGTCTGAGCTCAGAAAGAAAGAGGTAGTGGGAAATGCTTGATGCTCATTGAGAGAAAACATGTTTGTGGCAGGTGCAGTCAACGATAGCACGACAGGGTTGCAGACTTAGCCCGCCTCTGACTTATTATCATTACCTAAGCTACTGTGGATGTGTACACTTCATGAGTAGAAGGAAAAGCAGTACTCGGTAATTCTCATAAATGGGCACTGTTTAAATTGCACTTGGAATTTCAAGACTACATAAATACCTGTCCACTTTATTTCTTTAACTGCATAAATCTTTTTGAAATTGCTATTAAAATAGTTTTTCCAAATAAGACTTTTCATTTCTTAAACGTGTACCAAAAATACATGAGTTTTTACCATTTGAACAACCCATCGTTGCGATGCTCATTATTCAAAATATAGTGGATTTCACTAATTCCTATCTTTTCATCTTTTAATTATAAAATATCTTATGTTTCTTAAAAAGTCCCTTGATGGGATTATATTAACATCCCTAAGTTTTCTTTTAGCGTCCTTTAAAACTTTACTTCTCAATTTAGAGGTCACTTTTAGAAACCTGACAAGAACACCATAAACTAGAGAAAAACATTATATCCTTTGGTCTTTATTTTGTAAATGAAAAATCTGAACCTCAGAGAGGCTGAGCAACTTACACAAGACCACCCAGCCAGAGAGAGAAGACTGCGGAGACCACTTGACTCCTATCGAGTTTGCCCTCCCCCAAACCAAACAACTCTTCCACATTAGCTCTTTGTAGTGAGAGGCCAACTAAATGGAAAAGAGGGGTGCAAATTGACCTTCAACCTCTTCAACAGAGGTCATAGACTTACTATATAAAGGTAAGTTATGAAGTTATCTGTTCAGTAAAATCCAAATTTTTTTAAAGATTTATTTTGATTTTTTATTTGCGTGTGTGTGCACGCATACACGCGTGCCTGTGGGTGTTGGGGGGTGTGGATGTGAGTGCCCACAGAGCCCAGAAGAGGCATTGGCTCCCAGTGAGGTGGGGTCAGGCAGAACAGCAGAACAGGCATGGACGAACAGCACACGCTCACAACTGTTGAGCCATCTCTCCAGCCCCCAGTTCCCAACTATAGATGGAAATAAAAACATATCTATATGTCTGAAGGCTAAGAATAATTATATAGAATAGCAATAGGTGAGTTGAGGATAATTCCTCTCATTTTTCTCCTTGGTTTTGTGGACTCTGGACATTCTAAGTGAACTACTGAGAACAAACTCTATGACAAGACAGATGAATGGTAGAGCCCGTGTTTAATGCTGTCCACATCTCCCGTGTTCTCTCTCCGGATTATCTACTGCATTTTTTTGTCACTTCTCTTTTGTTTGTTTGTTTGCTTGTTTGTTTTGTTTTTGGTTTTGCTTTGTGGGGTGTCCCTGCCACCTCAACCTGGAAATTTTATTATTTTTTTTTAAAAAAATAGATGTGGTTTCAATGTAAAAAAAAAAAAAAGAAGAAAAGGGAAAAAAGAAAGAAAGAAAGAAAGAAAGAAAGAAAGAAAGAAAGAAAGAAAGAAGAAAGAAAGAAAGGAAGGAAGGATAAAAAAAAAACAGAGCAAAACTAGGGGCTAGAGATGGCTCAATGGTTAAGAGCACTGACTACTCTCCCAGAGGATCTGAGTTCAATTCCCAGCCCCCATGTGGCAGCTCAACCAGCCTCTAACTCCAATTCCGGGCAATCCGACACCTTCACACAGACACACATGCAGAGAAAACTAAATATTTTTTTTTAAAACCTCCTGTGTGATAAGCCCAGGGCAGTATTTATAGAATGTGTTTTTCCATTCTGGTTCCCGTAGCATATACGGTAGGTTTTGAGAACTCGACCCCAAAAATCCATTCTGTGGTTCTCATCATTTCTACACCATCTAAATGTTTAACACAGAATACCACTTGCCAGACTCATTTCTTCTTTTCCTTGTTAACAAAAACTCCCTTTGGAGATGTAAAAAAGTGCCCCATACCAGGAGATGAATCATGTTGTTCAGTTAAAGATGATAAAAAAGAATCTTTTACTCCTTGGTTTCCCAGCTTCCTTTGCAGCTAGGAGGGTCAATGTTGGAGAAATCTTCTTGCTTGCTTCCCAACCAGTAGAACCCAGGGGGTGTGAGCAGAAGGCCCTGTCATTTTGTTGTCTTGCTAGGAGGGCTACGTGAGATGTGGGGTTCCAAGGACTAGCGAGACAAAAGAACTGTAGAGACCCAGAAGAAGCCTAGCATTGCTGACCTGTGTGCCACTTCTGATACTTTTTGTATCTGAGATGACAAAATGGCTCGATTATCGAAGTCATGTTTCCTTGTTCTCATAACTGAAACTGAATTCCTTTTAATTATGTACTTATAATAGCAAAACTAACAACAACAAAAAAACAAATAAGGAAGGTTTGAAGTCAATGCTACCAATATCTTATAAAAGATATAAGAATAAAATAAATGAAAAACGCTAATTAAATTAAATAAAACTTTAAAAAAGAAATAAGAACTTAGCCAAACCCCAACCTAAATAACCAACAATGTAGAATGATGTTTAGAAATGGCTGGATTCTTTTACTAGGTCATTGTACAGGTTTGGTTGTTTCGTTTTGAGTCAGGGTCTCCTGTACCTGAGGCTGACCTTGAACTCATAGCCAAGAATGGCCTTGAACTTCTGATCTTCCTGCCTCTACCCCTGAGCACTGGAATTACATTCAAGTGCCAGTTCAGCTGATTTGATCTATTGTTGGGGATTGAACCCAGGATTTTGTGTATTCTAGGCAAGCCCTCCAACTGAGCTACATCCCCAGCCCATGTGTAAGCATTTAAACAGAATAGTAAGGTGCTGAGTAGTACAGTTAGGTAAGCTCTGAACTACTGAGCTTGACTAACATGGGCAAGACCCCTGGGTTAGGCTCTGAGCACCACAGATAATCATAAATAATAATAAAAACTTCACGATAGTTAAGAAAATCATATGCCTAATAAGAGCTGCTTGGGAAGGGAGACGACGTGGAAAGAGGAGGAAAAGGAAGCAGGACTGAGACTGTTTCCCAGCACTTTCAGAACTGCTAAAGAAACTGGGGGAGCTGGGATTGACTGCACCGTGCTCGTTCAGCCGCCACAGCGGCTGCATTCTCACATTGAAAAGTCTCAGATAACTGGGCATGATGGCTCCCGCCTATAATCCCAGCTGAGGCAGCAGGATCACCATAAGTTCATGACCTGCCTGGGCTATATAGTGAATTCTAGGCCAGCCTGGACTACAGAATGATAGCCTGTCCCAAACAACTAACCAAACCAAAACAAACCAAAACAAAAAGTAGCTCTGCTGGACAGAAAGAAATTCCTCTTTAAATCCCTGCAAGAATTTTTATCAAATTTAAGAAAGCGTTTCACTCCCTCCTGTCTACAACCATGGCAAACTCCTCAGCCCATGCTTTCAGCTTGGTCCTCCACCACACGTCCTATCCCAGCTGCTTCAAACACGCTCTTCCTTCCTCTGTGCAGGCTCCTGGCACAGTTTAAAAGACCTTGATTTCAGAGCAATTCAAACGCTAGAAGAAAAGGTTCTGAACATTTTCATCATAAAGAAATGATACATGCTTATTCGTATAGTTAGTGCAATTGTGTGCATGTGTTGGAGTACTGCATGGTACTTATTAACATGCATATTTTAAATAGTTTATGCATCAATTTAAAATCAATTAACAGCAACCAATCCTCTGCCTGTCTCCTCTTGCATGCATGCCACCTTGCTCCCGTCAGCTTCCAACCTCCCACCTTCTTGAGACCAAGAGCCATGCCTTTGAGTAAGTTGTGGAATCCTGATGAAGGGACAGTTAATGATATGACCAAACACACCATGAACATACAGATCATGTTGGAAGACTCAGGGGCAAAGGAGGTGATGACCCAGTTTCTCTACCAATTATTAATACAGCAATATTAAAGAAAGGCAGTTCGGGACAGCACCCACTAGAAGGATGTCCTGCCCTTCTGTGGATGGTGAGAACCCAGGAAAGTGAGCCGAGGCCATCGGCATCCCCTGGAGGACCAAGAATTCCTAACACTGAGCAAGGAACACTTCTGGATTTATCCTGTCCACAAACTACTCAGACGCCAAAGGTTGACGCACCATACGAGACCGTGAGAAATAACACGATGCAGAGAATTCTTGAGGACCCTGACAAAAGCTCCAACATCAAAGTGGCCTTATGTGACAGCAAAGAAGGCCTGGCGCCCAGGGTGAAGAGCTGTTCCCGAGGCTGTGGCACCACAAGGCCTGGCGCCCAGGGTGAAGAGCCCTTCCCGACGCTGTGGTGACAAGGACTGTTTCAAGTATCAACTGCACTGCTCTATTTTAAATTGTGAATATTGGACATTCAGTGGACAGATGAACAAATTAATCACAGTAATAGTAATCAATCATATTAGCAAAACAGAGTCTCACCAAATGCGCAGTTTAAGAAGAAAGTACCCATGCTCTCATGTACATTTTAACTCCCTTTCTTAATCATAGAACATTATTTTTAACCAACCGCATAGAGCTCAGGGTGAAGCTGCCATGTGGCACAAGTCTGGAATTATAACAGTCAGTAAGGAACACATCCCACCCCCACCCTATCCACTTCCTCCACCCCTGGCAACCTCCCCCACTCCTCCCACCACCTCCCCACCAAGTCACTGTCAGGACTGTTCTCCCCTTCCAGCCATTCTCCTTTGGAGGTCAAGTTTGGGCAAAGACCTCGGACCATGAAGTGAAAAACCACAATTATACTTAAGAATACAGAGAACAAGGCAAGTGCAGTCCCTAGGGCCCATGCCACGTCTGTTTTTGCACACAGTGTTTCCTCTATTCCAGAAAAAGAATCATACAACACACATTGTTTTTCAGTCTGGTTTTATTTTATTTTAACCGGTGGGTACAGAGCAGATATTGTTCCGGTTCTGGGAAACAAATTCGGTCACCCTTTGAGGGGCATCGTAGGTGTCTCACGGTGGGGAAAGTTGAATTCACCGACCTGGTCTACCTTGATGTCAGCTCAGCTTCTGGCTGGTAGGAAGCACTAGACTTGTAGAAAACAGTGTAACACTTGAATGGAATTGTGCACGAGAAGTATTCCTGTAGAAACCTCTAGAATGTTCCTTTTATTTACATGCCTTGGTTTCCTCAAGTGGTAAATGGGTACCTGACACATTACTGAGAGGATTAATGAATTAGTGCATACCAGCCACCCCCTTTGCAAGCCAGTATTTCTAGCTCTACTGTTTGAGCTGCTATTTTGGTGATTTTAAGGACAGTTGTTCAAAATGCTTTTGCATTTAAAGAACCCATGACCGAGTCCCTCACTTCATGTACACAACCCTTCCAGACGAGCTTAAGTCTCCCATCACCTGCCCACCTCACTAGATAGGAAACTCCCCGTCTGATGACAGAGAACCGAAGGCAGCAAATGAGAAGGGAGGAGGAGCACACAGGAAATCAAACCCAAGAGCCAGCTGCAGACCGTCAACAGCCTGCAAGCAAATAGAAGATCACAAGCAGAGGATTCTGGGCCTTCATAATAAGCCTTGCCCCACAGCACTCCCAAGCAGCAACTGAGCAAACCTGTCTGACCCCACCTCATACAAATCTGCTGCCCCTGTTAGCAGTCATGGGCTCCCAGCCCTGGAGGCCCCGTTGACCTCTACAAACCTGAGGTTCGTCTTGGGTGACTTTATGCTGTTCACCCAAGCACTCACTCGGTCCTTGTGGAGCGACAGCAGCACAGGAAGATGGCTCATTGTTTTCTCGATGAGGAAATGTGTCCGTGTCATGGTAACAATCATTGAAACCCATCAGAAAGCGCACCCTGCCATCAGAACCATGAGTTCTTCAACTTAGTTCTTCGAGCTCTCCCAAAGTGTTGGGCCTTTCTTGGACAGAAAGCTGGGAGGTTTAGGTTTTGGAGGTTTTTGTTTTGTTTTGTTTTGAGACAGGTTTTTGTTTGTAGAACATCATTTTCAGGTGTGTTGCTTTTGTTTATGCTGCATTTGTTTAGCTCTGTGAAGCTGTGATTCTTTGCCTGTCTAAACACCTGATGGTCTAATAAAGAACTGGATGACCAATAGTGGGGCCGGAGAAAGGATAGGCAGAGCTGGCCAGCAGAGGATAAACTGAAGAAATCTGGAAGGGAGGAAGAAGAGCAAGAGAACAAGCAGAGGAGGACATCAGGGGCCAGCCACAGCCACACAGCCACACAGCCACCCAGTCACCCAACTACACAGCCACACAGCCACCCAGATACACAGTCACCCAGCTACACAGCTACACAGCCACACAGCCACACAGCCACACAGCCACCCAGCTACACAGCAAGCCACGGAGTAAGAAGGAAAGATAAATATACAGAAGTAAGAGAAAGACAAAGCCCAGAGGCAAAAGTTAACAGGTTACTTTAAGTTAAGGTTTAACTTAAAATAAAGCTGGCTAGAAACAAGCCAAGCTAAGGCCAGGCACTTAATAACTAAGAATAGGCCTCTGTATGTGACTTCTTTGGGAGCTGGGTGGAGGCCCCCAAAGAGAGTCGAGTAAACAGCAGATTATGACTTTTCTCAGTTGTTTTTGTTCACGTGGTCTTTTTCTGGATCTTCTTAACAGAGTTTCCCCAAGTTACCCAGACTGGGCTTAAATTCACGACACAGCCCATGCCTCAAACTTGTGATCCTCCTGCCTCAATCTCCTGACCTACATCGGGCCCAACAGTTGTACATATTTCTGAACAAATAACTCAGCCCACATTACTTTGTATTATACTTTGTATTCTTTTATTACAAGTTGTCTATAAACGTCTATAAGCTAAATGCTTAATTATTGTCTTCCCCCTTCTCAGTTCATTGTAAAGCACTTAATTGAGGCAATTGATTTGAATCTCAAAGGACAAATGGATCCTAGCAAACAGCAATGCTATGTAAGGCCTTTGAAGGCGAGCTGCTCTCTGCATCAGATGCTGGAGGGAAGCGGAGACAATGCTGAGGGCCTCCTTAGAGAGAACGCTGTCCTAGCCTTTGCCATAAGAACTCAAGGCGAGGAAGTACGAGCGATTAGCCAGCACGTACGAGCGATTAGCCAGCACAGGAAGCTGGTGAGGCAGTTCTACCAGTAAACTGCTTACCATGCAAGCATAAAGACCTGAATTTGATATTAAGAACCTATGTAGAAAGGCCAAGCATTGCCCAATACAGCGGCACACACCTTTGATCCCTGTTTTCAAAAGGTACAGACAGATGGGTCTCTGTGAGCTTGAGACCAGCCTGGTCTATACAGTGAATCTCAGAACAGCCAGGGAGACATAAGGAGACCCTGTCTTAAAAAACCACCACCAACAGTCAAGCAATGTGGCATGTGCTTGTAATCCCCAGTGCTGGGTAGATCCCTGAGGGGTCACTGGCCAGCCAGCCTAGTCTACCTGGTGAGGTCTAGGGCAGTGAGAAACCCTGTCTCACAAAAACAAAACAAGCTGGACAGCATCTGAGGAATGATCATGAAGGCTATTCTCTGGCCCGCGTGCATGCACGCATACACACACACACACACCGTATATTCCCTCATCGAGCCTTGCTCTCATTGAACAAGAATTCTTAAAAAACAAAGCAACAAAAAAAACTGCCTTCCCCCTCCTTCCTTCCTTCCCTTTCCACGCTCTGCACAGTCACCTACTCCATCTCCCCAAAGTCCCCACTGGTTTGCTTCCTTCCATAACCAACACGCCTAAGAAGTACTACTCTCAACACTGAGCATTAGCTAGACATTGCCCAGACCCCCTCCTCCCAACCAGACTGATTTTAGAGAAAAATTCTGGGAGGCAGAGAAGAGGGTCAGCCTGCCCTGTGGTCTGCGGCCTAAACACAGTGTAGCATCCACACTGACTGGGAATTTTAAATGCACGCCTTTTCCCCAGAGAACTCAAAAATCTCACTCACTCTGTAGGGGAAAACGTGAAATCTTAATTACTCGGGCCTTTATGACGTTCCCACCCGTGTCGTCTGCCGGCCATTGCAGTGATTCATTGATGAATTCTTCTGTCCTTAACTGGAGTTGAGGAGAGGGAGTTGAGATTTTAGATTGGCCTTGGCAGTGCTGTTTTTAGAGCTTCATGCTCTCACCGCTTAGATGCTGAACAATGATCCAAACAAAGGAAAAGACATGTAAACATAAGAAGGAATCTACACATTACCAATGACAAGAACGCGACTCAGCAAGATTGTTCAGCAATAAGGAAGCGATGTTAAGTGTCTTAGTCAGGGTTCTGCTGCTGTGACAAAACACCATGACCACAAAGCAAGCTGCGGAGGAGAGGGTTTAGTTGACTTACACTTCCAGATCACACTCCATCGTCAAAGGAAAGTCAGAACAGGAACTCAAGCAGGGCAGGAACCTGGAGGCAGGAGCTGATTCAGAGGTCATGGAGGGGAGCTGCTTACTGGCTTGCTCCATGTGGCTTACTCAGCCTGCTTTCTTATAAAACCCAGGACCACCAGCCCAGGGATGGCACCACCCATCATGGACGGGGCCTCCTCCCATCGATCGCTAACTAAGCACCACAGCTGGACCTCATGGAGGTATCTCTGATGACCCCAAACCAGCTCGTGCATTATGATACATGTAATAGAGGATATTTGTAACCATTATAATCACTTTTGCGAGCATCAGAAGAGAGCGTGTAGGGACAGTAAGATGGTTCAGCCGGTAAACACAGTTATGATGACCTGAGCTCTTTTCCCGGAATCCATGTAAAGGTGAAGGAGGGAACTGACCCCAAAGTGGTCCTCTGACTCTGAGTGCACCCATGCAACATATCACACACACACACACACACACACACGCGCAATTAAATATATTATTTAATCCTCATTGCAAAAGTAAAGACAATTGCATCCAATAAGTTAATATTAACACTTTTAATTATTTACTATTAAAAATAAAACACTATATGCGCAAAAATGTGAAGCAAGACACTAAGCACGGACTCAGGGGTTTTATTCTGATCATATCACACTGCTAATAGCCACAGACTCGTGCTGCTCCTTTGCTGGAGAGGCTCACCCTGTATTTCTGTGGTTTGTGTCCTTTGGCCTGTATATCTCCTCTCCCTCCCGCCACCCCATCCATGGCAACACTGTTTTATTCTCTGTCTCTATCAATCTCACTTTCCCCCCATTAACTTCATACTGTAACTGAGATGGTACAGTGTTTTCCTTTCCATGCCTGGTCTGTTTCATTTAGCCTGAGGGCCTCCAGGTTCACCTGTGCTGTGGCAAAGGGCTCCTCTTTTTAGAACATTGTATAATGTTGTGTTGTACATTTACAATTTTTTTTCTGTGTCTCCATTTTCATTTGTTGATGGACACTTAGATCGTTCCCATATGTTAGCCAGCACTGCAGTGAGATGGGAGTGCAGATGTCTTGGCAAAGCAGTGATCTCATTGGTTTTGGGGATATGCCCAGAAGTCAGAGGGATAGCTGGATCCTGTGGGAATAACATTTTAATTTCCTTTAGATGCCTATGGCTGTTTTCCTTAATGACTGGCCAGATCTACTACCCACAAGTGGTATCCTAGGGCTTCCCTGGTGTAGGATGTCCTTCTGTATTTATGTTGCTTTCATTGGTTGAATAAAGAAATTGCCTTGGCCTTTTGATAGGGCAGAACTTAGGTAGGGAAGACAGAACAGAATGCTGGGAAGAAGGGTAGTATGGCAGATACCATGGTTCTCCTGCCAGAGACGGATGCTGGTTAGACTCATGCTGGTAAGCCATAGTCAAGTGGAGATACAGATTATTAGAAATGGGTTTAATCAAGATGTGAGAGTTAGTCGATAAGAGGCTAGAGATAATGAGCCAGGCAGTAATTTAATTAATACAATTTCTGTGTGGTTATTTCGGGTGTAAGCTAGCTGGGCGGCGGGACGCAGCCCGTTACCTCCCTACTACACTTCCCTTCGTCTCGCCCTCTTCCACCCTCATTATTCCTTTTCCTTCTGAAGCAATAGGGAAGGCATTATTTGATTTGGTTTGGGGACAGGTTCTCACTATATGGTTTTGACTGCCTGGAACTTCAGATCCTCCTGCCTCAGCTTCTCAAGTGCTGGGATTATAGGTGTGCACCACCACACCCAGATTCCTGGTATTTTTGTACTATTCAACGGTTTACCTCACAATCTATTGCTTCTGAAATCAAAGAAGCGAAGAAGTTGATGGCTCAAAACCACAAATCTGTGCTGTGTATATTTTGTCCCCGTTTCTGGAGAAAGGAAAGAAGGAATGAGAAAAGATGAAAGGGAAGGAAGAAGGAAGAGAGAGGAGACAGTTAATGCTGAGGGAAGCATAGGTGATGGGCAAGATACTTAGCGTGCAGTCCGAGCTCCCCCGGTGAGCGCACAGGGCCCTAAACTAACCTTGCCTGAGTTCTATCGCATTCTAACATGCTGTTAGAATTCCACAGCATTTGGATGTTAGAGGAACGTGAGGAGACACAGAACCCTACCCTTCATCACCACCCACAGTTAAGAGATAACCTGAAGCTAAGCCCAGATTTCATCAGATAACATGAAACTGCTTTTCTGACTTGCTTACATGTAGACTGTCCCCATCATTATGAGAACATGCCCTAGTCTTGTGGCTTGGATGGATTTGCTAAAGGGACCAAGACAGCCTAAGAGCTAAGGCCTGGGAACAAAGGGTGTAGCTGGCATAGTGTTTGCCTAGCATGCACGAAGGCCTGGGTTTGATCGCCAGTGCCTCATAAACGGGATGGGTGGTGCATGCCTATAATCCAGTCCTCAGGAGGTGAAGGCAGGAGGACCAAAAGTTTAAGGCTGTCCTTGGCTAGACAATGAGTTTGAGGCAAGCCTGGATTACATGAAACCCTATCTCAAGAAATAAAGGAAGTAGACAATAAGTGTCTCAGTGAGCATAAGCATTTGTGACTAAAGTCTAATACCTGGAACCCCATGGTGAAAGGGAGAAGAGACTTCTGCACAGCGTCCCCTCATCTTCATGCCCAACACTGTCCTCTGGCCTGTAGACACCCTTAGCCCGTGTTACTTACCTGCCGTTTACCTCTACGGACCTTTCAGCCTCTTTTTAAAGTCATGAACACACATATTTATCAGAGTTGCCACTGATTGTTCTACTGCTTGTTCTACAAAACATCACTGGGTGTATTTTTTTGAACTTCGGTGTGTTCATTAACTTAACACAAATGCACCCTGTAATGCTCTCAAGTGAACTGATCCAGATCTACAGGAGTGTCTGTCTATGTCCAGATCTACAGGAGTGTCTATGTCCAGAGCTACAGGAGTGTCTACGTCCAGATCTACAGGAGTGTCTATGTCCAGATCTACAGGAGTGTCTATGTCCAGATCTACAGGAGTGTCTATGTCCAGGTATACAGGAGTGTCTATGTCCAGATCTACAGGAGTGTCTGTCTATGTCCAGATCTACAGGAGTGTCTATGTCCAGATCTACAGGAGTGTCTATGTCCAGATCTACAGGAGTGTCTGTCTATGTCCAGATCTACAGGAGTGTCTATGTCCAGACACAATCACCATGTTTCCACATCCTTCAGAAATCAGTCACATTCCCACAAGCATGTAGAATCAAGTTGCCTGGAACCTTCAGTTATCATCAATGCAGAGAGAATGTGGCAGAAACTGGGGTGACCATATTAGAAAAAACAGTTCTATTACATTCTCTCATTTTTTTCCAGCTACCATGTTGTGAGGGAACCTGGCTACCATGGGCACCCAGGTATGGGAGCGCTGGAAGATGGCTTGAGCTAAGATCTTGGGCCAAGTGCTAGACTTTTCTGTCATGTGACTCATCAGGTAACTCCAGATCCTGCCTCAAACCCTCAGTTTTCCCATGAGGCCTCAGTCATCATAGAGAACAGACAGCTCCCACTGTGCTTGCAATCTGTGTCTCCTCCAAATTCCAGACACATGGAAGCTATGAACACAATAAAACGTTTATTTTATGACAGTAAGTTATTGGGAACTTTATTACATGCAATAGATAACTGGAATAGAATTAGTTCATACTTTCAAGTGACTGTACAATATTCTTTAGTAAGACTATAACACAGCTCAATTGAGGATGCCCCTTGTTTCCAATTCTTGTGCTGTGAACGTTAATTATTGCAATACACATCCTTAAAGAAATACTACTTGGTAAAGAATGCCAGGTCCTGGGATCCAGACCCAGGTCTTAATGATTACACAGCAAGCTCTCTTAGCCAGCCCCCTAGAATGTTTTTTCTTAAATCCCTTCCAGTAACTCTACCTCTTGGATTTTGCGGAGAAATTCTGCAACTTTTACTTCCAGGTTTTCCCTAAGTCTCAATTATCATAAGAATTTTTCTTTAACATGTATAATGTATATTTCTAGTCATTGAATCAACATCATCTGTGTATAATACATTGCATATAATGTGTGTGCATTTATATTTGTGTGCATGTTTATATGTATTATGTAGGTGTGCGTGGTGGTTTGAAAAAAAATGCCCCCCTAAGGGAGTGGCATTATTAGGAGGTGTGGCTTTGTTGGAGTGGGTGTGGACTTGTTGAAGAAAGTCTGCCATAGTGAGGGTGAGCATTGAGGTCTCATATATGCTCAAGACACACCCAGCGTCTCGGACCACTTCCTGTTCCTTGCAAGTCAAGATGTAGGACACTTAAGTACATCTTCAGTACCATGTCTTCCTGCACACCACCAGGTGGCATCATGATGACAACGGACTAAACCTCTGAAACCGTAAGTCACCCCAATTAAATGGTTTCCTTTACAAGAGTTGCCATGGTCATGATGTCTCTTCACAGCAATAGAAACCCTCACTAGGACAATATGTATTCATGCACACATATGCACATAAAATTCCAAGTCTCATTGCTACTCATCCTTTGCCTTTCTCATAATCTGCTGTTTGGCCAGAGACTTTTCACCCTTTCTTCATATGGGCAAGTGTGTATGACTGTTCTTAGAATCTTTTCATTTCTGTCATTCACAGACAGGTGAATGATGCTTCACTGAGTGCGGTGGTTTAAAAGAAAATGCCCCTAAAGGGAGTGACACTATTGGGAGGTGTGACCTTGTTGGAGTAGGTGTGGTCTTGTTGGAGGAAGTGTGTCACTGTGGAGGCAGGCTTTGAGGTCTCATATGCTCAAGATACCACCCAGTGTCTCAGACCACTTCCTGCTGCCTGTGGGTCAAGATGTAAGAACTCTCAGCTTCTTCTCCAGAAACATGTCTGTCTGCATATTGCTTTGCTTCCTGCCATGAATAATGAATGGCACTAAACCTCTGAACTGTAAGCAAGCCACTATAGTTAAATGTTTTTCTTTATAAGATTTGCTGGGGTCATGGTGTCTCTTCATAGCAATAGAAACCCTAACTAAGTGGGGAAAGACTCTTTGAGTTACTTCCTGGCTTAGATTTAGCGCTATGATTCCACTATTTGATGCCCTTTATTTCTCCAATCTGGAAACATGAGATTTTTCTCTGACAGGCAGAAATTTTGCCAAAATGTTTATACGTGTACTTTTCTCCCATCAGTCCTGCCTAGAATTGAATAAACACAATCTGTGAGTGCAAGGTTTTATTCAGCTCAGAAAACATGCTTCTATCAAGTCTGGATTTTCCCTTATTCCCCTGGGACAGCTGCGACTCTTGGCTCTCAGGACCTGCCTGTCTTCCCTTCACTAGCAGCAGTTCCAGTCTCAGATAAACACTGGAAGAGAGATGATGCCCTGCCTGAAAATACTGCATCTTTTCAGACACTAGCCCAATTAGCTGATGTGTGATGCTATAAAGCATCCTGGAGTAGAATGAAATGCAATACAATTTACCCTGGTCCCAGCATGTGTACTCTATAAATATGTATACTCACCATGTAGACCCATTAGAAATAAAATGTATTTAGCTGGGTGGTGGTGGTGCACAGCTTTAATCCCAGCAAGGAGACAGAAGCAGGCAGATCTTTGAGTTCAAGGCCAGCCTGGTCTTCAGAGTGAGTTTCAGGACATCCAGGGTTTTACAGAGAAAGTTTGTCTCAAATAAATAAATAAATAAATGAATAAATAAATAGAATTTATTTCAGAAAAATACATGATTTGTGTACTAGACAATTTTAGTATTTCTTGTTATATGTCAAAATATACATCTACAATACCTACTTTTTAGAATATGTACTTACATATTTTTTGTTCTTTAAAGATTTATTTTTATTAGTTTTAAATAAGTGTAGATATGTGTGTGTGCATGCACATGGATGTGTGCATATGAGTGTAGCTGCCTGTAGAAGTCTGGGGCATTGCATTTCCGGGAGCTGGGGTTACAAATGGCTGTGAATTATCTGATGTGGTGCTGGGACTTGAGTTCTGGTCCTCTGGAAGAATAGCAAATGTTCTAACCACTGAGCCATCTCCCAGACCCTGCTCTAACCACTGAGCAATCTCTCCAGACCCCTGCTCCCATATTTGTCTTAAAAATGGGATCACATTGTGAGTTGTCTTTTGCATCTTGCTTTTTTTTTTTTTTGCATGTGTGATGTAGGATGTCCTGTATATGTGTTGCTTTTATTGGTTGATGAATAAAGCTTTCTGAGCCAATAGCTTAGCCAAGTAAAGCCAGGCAGGAAACCCAGAGATATAGAGTAGGCAGAATCAGGGAGACGCCATGTAGTTGCCAAAGGAGAACACACCAGAACTTTATGAACCTTACCAGTAGGCCACAGCCTCATAGCGATACACAGATGGATAGAAGTGGGTTAATTTAAGATGTAAGAACTAGATAGGAATACACTGGAGTCATTGGCCAAACAGTGTTGTAATTAATATAGTTTCTGTGTGATTATTTGGGTCTGGGCAGCCAGGAAATGAACAAGCAGCCTCTGGTTACACATGTGCGTGTGCTGGCACAATGTGTGTACACTTACACACATGAAGGCCTGAAGTTGGCCTTGGGTGTCTTCCGATTGCCTTGCACTTTATTTACTGAGATGGGGTCTCCTGCTGAGCCTGGGGTTTGCCTTGGAGATGCACTGTCTCTGCCTCCTAAGTACAGGCATCCAGGCAGCTGACCTGGATGCCCAGCTTTTCTAGGAGTTTTGGAAATCTGAATTTTGGTCTTCATGCTTGCATAGGAAGGGTTTTACACACTGAGCCATCTCCCCAGCCTTGCTTCTATTCCTTTCAAAAACATAGATGTTCCAGCTGCCTACTTCCAAGAAAGAAAGGGGGGGGGAGATTGGAGTTAGCTTAAATAAAATCAAAGGCTGTGACTTCAGACTCCAAGGATAGGAAGACATAAAAGAGCCAAGGGAGAAACTGTACTCAGAAATTGTAGCTAATAATTCCATGAGTATAATACAAAATTAACAAGGTACTTTAAAACAGATTCCCAAGTGCTAACTGCTGGAAACTAATTTTAAGGGAAAGAAATTAATTTTGCAAAAAATAAATAAATAAAATAAAAAAGACCAGGTCTGAGTGGGTAAGAAGGCTACCTAAGTCTAATAATCCAGGTTCAATCCCTGGGACCCACAAAAAGCCATTCATGGTGGCTCACACCTGTAATCCCAGCACCCCTACTTGAGATAGGAGGACTGCATAGCAGCTCAAAGATGGTGGGCTAGCCTGAGGTAAGCAGCAGAGCAGCAGAAATGGTAGCCCAACTCCACAAGCTAGGAGAGAACCCACAACCAAAAGCTGTCCTCTGGCCCCCACATGTATGTTGTGGAATGTCCCACACACCAATGATAAATGAAATACAGAGCCAAACTGTCCCTGAGCCTAAAACGCTAGTGACTTCTTGCTGTGGACTCAACCACTTCCAAATCTTAGCACAGAGACTAACGGGAGCCAACCTGAATCCTCAGTAAAACTGCAGCATTGCAAAGATGTGCATCAGCTTTTAAAGTGTGTATGTGTGTGCGCGCACGCGTGCGCACGCATGTGCATGTATGTATGATATGGAGAACGGAGGGGCTCATGTGTCAAGGTGAGAGGATACTTTGTGAAGTGGGTTCCAGAAATCAAACTCAGGTCACCAGGCTTGCATTATGGGTCAGCAAGTGTCTTTGCACACTGAGTCATAGTGTCTTTTTTAAAGTATATATTTTTTATTTTTTTCATTAAACTCAGATGGGAAAAGAAACAGGAAAAAAAAGGAACTTCAAACAGTGACGCCCCACTGCAAAGTGATTCAAAGAACTGGAGTGCATCCATTTCTCATGCTCTGCCAGCTTCCCCTCGCTCTTCAGTGAACACACAACAGTCGAGTACAGAAAGATCCCAACAAACCCTTCCTCCAAGCGCCACTGCATTGAGCCAGATTCAATCAATGTGAAAGATGGGGACCGTACGAATAAAGAAAGCATCTTTTAATTCACCCATCCTCCCAGCAGGCTTTCAATCTTGCACTTGGCCACACTGTCTGTCACCGTTCTGAAAAATGTGTAGAGAGTGAGTGACCCAGAAATCTGAGATTGGTTCTCTGACCTTCTCTGCTCTGATGGCAGCCATCTCTGGGATATGTCACAAATCAAACTGTTGAGAACAGAAGTGTCCTCGTCGCTAATACTTCAAACTCTGGAATTCTCTCCCTTCCCACCTCCTTCCACTTTCCTTCAGATTCTGCCTTTCTGGGGTTGTTCTTCTTCAGGACTCAACTTCCGTTTCCCTGTATCCCATTTGGTTCCTTGCCCAGTCCAGATTTCTGCCAGCTGCTTCACCCTCAGACATACAGCACCCTGAATTGATTTCAGCCAGCCACTTCACCCTCAGACATACAGCCCCCTGAATTGCTCCTATTATTGGAGTTTGGAGGGAAATCCCTTGTTTAGCAGATGACACTTTGTTTAGAAACAGGGTCCCTTCCTGGGGTTTTAGCTCACTGATAAAATAACTTAAGAACGGACTCAAACAGAAGCTCAAGCTTGAGGACACTTTTATTAGCATTTAGGGGAAAACTCCCAGGGCAGTAAACTGTAAACCTTGGCAGCTTCACAAAGGAGAGTGGAGGAGGCGGGTCAAAACTATGCCATCTTAAGCCAGCGTGGAGGTCAGCTGTATGGTGGACCAGCAGCAAGCAGTGCGGTGGCAGTCCAAGCATTAGGGAAATCATGCTTCAAAGGGAAAGTTGGGCTTTTCTGGGCAATTCAGAAAAGCAGGCAGACTTACAAAGCTGTTAATCCATGGGGACTGGTCGGGTTGGGTTTGTTTTCCTTGCCAGTTAAAGAAGCAAAAGGCAGAAAAAAAAAAAAAATCTTGAAGGCAATAGCAGGGGAAATCTTCAGACACAGCAGAGTGAACCAGTAAAGAAAGGCTTTTGTCGGACAGAAAGGCCATCGGCAAGGCAGGTGCTCCAGGAGCCCAGGTCCATGAGGGCTGGAGGTCTTAAGAGTCTTTGAGGGGTCTTTGTCCCCTAACTTAGGGTAAACATGCCCTGACCTGGCTTTGAACTTTTCAAGGGGATTGGATAGGAACAAAAGCTTACTAACTAGGTTTGTTTTAAGCTACCAGGCTTTTGTCTCATGTCAGGAGGTGATCCAGGGGGAGAAACAGATATGCTAATTAGGTTGGTTGTGGTAGGGAATATACATATGTGTATATAATGTACACATTTAGTGCATGCATACATCAAAACACAAAGTTTATGCCTTAGGCACATTTTTTTTTGTCATTACCTTAATAAAACTGAAGACTTAAAAATGGGGGTAGGGGCTGGAGAGATGGCTCAATGGGTAAGAACGCTTGTTGTGCAGGCATGAAGGCCTAGGTTTGCATTCCCAGGACCCACGTCGGCCAAGCAAGTATGTGCGTGCCTGAAAAGGGTTAGTGATCTAAGGCCCAGCAGGGGTGAGAAAGTTGACTTGATTGAGAACACCTTCAGGCTGTTAGGATCCAGGGAGCTTCTGGTAGATCAGCATGCCAACCACCTTGAGACAGGTGGGGACAGACCAGCAGAGGGAATCTTCCAGCCCCAAAGTTCCCTTTTCTGCCCTATAAGCCCCTCAAGGCCCCTCTGCCCTTCATTGTTCTGATTAAAGGACAAACTGCTTCGGAAGAGGTCAGTCTCCTCTTTTATTCCCATGTTGGTATCAATCCTGGTCTATCACCGCCTATAACCCAAGCACTAGGGGCAGAGATGGGGATCTTAGGAACTTTCTGGCCGGACAGCCAAGCTAAGACCCCGTGTCAAAAAGAAAGGTGGAAAGTAACAGATACTCCTCCTCTCGCTTTTGTGTGTGCGCACGTGCACACACACACACACACACACACACACACACTTAAACTCAGAACACAGCTACTGGGGGGCGGAGGGTGGGTGAGGGGTGTTGCTTTTTGACTATCATGGGTTCTATGTCTTTAGGCTACTGATATGTGAAAACCAAGGATTAAAACTTCTGCTCATGGCCAAGACGATCTTCCTTGCATCCTTCTGGAGTGGGAAGACAAAAGTATGTCATTTATTCTCATCCCTTCAGGGATAAAGTCCTTTAGGGTGCTAGTTTTTTGAGGGTGTCTCTTATTAATCCCAAGTATTCTGGGCTTTGTTGTCAGTCTCAGACCCCAAGTTCAAACTGAGTTGTGATCAGAGGCACCGAATGAAAGGGTATTTGCACCCAGTTCTGGCAGAACCCTAACCACTTGCCAACTATGCCATGTTTTAGAGCTAATACTTTCACTCAGATCTGTAGTCGTCCCCAATCCCCCAATGTGAAGTCCAAGTATATACAAAACATGTACATATCTCTCATATTAGACAGGTCAGGCTGCTGTAGCGATCCCAGAAACATGATTAGGCTTAAGAACCCTTCAAGGAGCATGGACTGAAAGCCAAGTCACTAAGTCTTTCCCTAAGGAAGCCCACAAGGCTGCAGGCCTCAAGTCCTCTCATGAAGAGAGCAGGACTTACTCCCACAGTTAAAAGCTATTAATATTTCTCATTTTCTTTAGAGGGCATCCTAGATTTCTTAGGCTTTTTTTTAAAAAATGTGAACACTTTAGATAGAATGTCATTCCTAATAGAATGTCACTAGCTAGACCATTGACAGAATGAAAATGCGAGACACACACTTAAAGACAAGGTGTTCAAAAGCAAATGGGCTTCTTAGACATGTTTTCACAGCTTCTTGTGACACGTTTATCTGATGCCAGGGGAAAGAAAGCATATTCAGTACTATCTTACACTGCCTTCTAAACACATGGCCACTCTATCACCTCCTGCCACAGCCTGCGGCTGTCCCTGCGTCTGTCAGGAGAGAAACCACTGGTGGGTCATGGCCCAGCGTTGTTCCACTCCTTATGTAATAAATACGCTTACCGTGTGAAACCTCAGTAATATTAAAGAACTACTAATTCTTTAGTTGCTAAAACTAAATAATTTCTAACAAATTCAAGAAGCTGAGCTTGCCATGGGTGCTCCAGAACCTCAGCAAAGGCGAGGAACAAAGGCTGAACTCACTGAACGTGGACTGAGATACAGACTTTCCAAACGTTTCAACCATTTCCTTACAGAAGGATGTATCATTAGACACTTTAAGCAGGAGAACTGTTAAGTTCACCCGCCATCTGCCCAGCAGCGAACTTCCTCCCTGCACAGTCCCTTCTTTCTAGGCAGCCCCTGGAGGTCCCATTGCCTAGCCTGTAGGACTTGCTGCAAATCGCGTGCACTAAATACTGAGCTTTTGGACATGGATGTAATTAACAGGGGAGGCACAAGGTAATATGCAAATGGATTAAGCATTATCACAAGAAATAACCTACAGGCCTCACCTAGTCGCTACTATGTTGTCAAATCAAAAGTGATCCTGTTAGCAGTTAAATTATGAACCCCAAAGCTATTTCCTCAGATATATTATTAAAATTACCAAAATACTTAAAATCAAAACAGATTAACATTGTGGGTTTTCCTTATTACTCTTCAGTATTTAGCAATTATCAACTGCTTGCTAAAGAAACAACACATTGAGAACTAATGTCTACATATTTATGTATCATAGTAAAAATGACAAGGCAGAGACTACTCATTCCTTCAATTTCATTTTATTTCTTCCAAGAAAACGCTCAAAACTTAGCTGACTATAGGGCAGGCAGTCTGAAATGGGTGCCTTCTCAGCCTTTCTTGAAGGTACATGTGACCACATGACTACATTCTGGCTAATAAGATGCAAACAGATGTCCTACAGCAGCTTCCAAAAACAACCTTCCAGAATGCTGGTGCTGCCTACTGCACTTTCCTGTTCTTCAAATGAAAGTGGCTGGAGGCCCCAGTATGGCAGAAAACTACAAGGACTCGAATCCTCCAGAAAGCCTCATGGAAGAGAGAGCTCACACCACTCCTGGGTCTTTATTGCTGGCATCTAACATCAAGAGAGAAATAAGTCATGATGTTGTGTCTGTAGTACTTGGTGCCCCCTAAACGCTGGCTTTCTGTAGATAAAGGACAAAGGCAACTTCATAAATGGGAGATTTTCAAACATGCTAACCAGCCACCCTGCCCTCTTGTTGTTGTTTTTTTTTCTTAATTATTCTTGAGACAGGGTCTCACCACAGGTGTCTCTTCTGAAACGAGCTATGGGGACCAGGCTAACCTTGGAATCATGCAGATTCACCTGCCTATGATGCATCCTGACTGCTGGGATTTAAAGGTGTGATCACCATAACTACCTCACTTTTCTTTTTTTAGGACATATGCAGCTGTTACACACTAGGGATCAGTTAACTCTTCAGGTCCTGTGTGTCTCTATCATTTGAACTGGGGTAATACCATCTATGTAAGAAGAGCCCCTAGAGACCCATAAGTAAACATGTGTGAACATGTTAGGCACTGTAAGTCACATGCACACACTAACTGGTGGTGAGAACATGAGAAACCAAAGGGTAGACACTGTCTTACACTGTATCTTCAGAACAAGTGTTCAATAAATACTCACTGAATAAATATTTTAACATCCTTGATAATTGATAAATTACTCTGCTTTTTGAGCTGAATAAAGCTGATGTAAAGAATATTATTTGTGTTCCTAACAGGCATAAATATTAGCTCCTAATTTTGATGTCAGACGATGCAAGGGTGTAACACGGGAAGGCTGAGCTGCTTCTCTAGGCTAAACGTGAACCAACCCTCTCACAAAAGCAACACAAGCTGGCACAGTTGTACAGAAATGGAAACTTTATGACACTGTTCCCAGAGAATCACAAAGATACATGCAAAAATATTCTTTAATATAAAAGCCACTAAAGCTACCACATCAAACGAAAGATTTCCTCACATTAGACTGTGACTAAAGCATTTTATTAAATTAAGTGTGTAATTTGCAAATGGTTTCATAAGAAATTTTAAAAGCAAAGTTATAAACATGTTCAATAAAAAGTACAGAGTTGACAGCAAAAATCACGTTTTTATAGTACAAACAAAAACATTGCTTCTGCTATATACTGTCTGAGCAGCTTATTGTCTATCTCCAACCGCTAGCTGCAGTGTGGCACAGTAATGAGACGTCTGGGGTAAACTCAACAGTAACAACAGGTTCATCATCTGACCACAGAAGCCACCGCTCAGCTGTGAGGACACATGAATGAACGTCGTCGCCATCTAACTGAGGTCATGAGGCCTTAGGACAGAGGTTCTAGCCTTGCTTCTCTATTCCCAAGTAACACTGTAAACTTAAATTACACTTTAAAAAAATAAGCACCATTAACATACATTCTACATCACCTTACTTTTCCTTTTAAATGGCACTTGGTTTTGGCCACACAGACATTTAAATCTGTTTTCTTACAAGTAATTAAAAATAAGCAACATTTAAGCACAGCACAGAGCATTATCAAATGTCACTTCATTGCACAACGGAAAAGCACTCGGAAAAAACAGCACACATTATTTTTGTCTGTTTCAAACATTTTCTTGAGAGCAGCTAAAACACTGTCAGAACAATTTCTTGAGTTTCAAAAGTTTCCAATTGCCAGCTCAGAAATAACTAACCTGGTCATCACTCGTGTCCTTCTAAAGCAAGCAGAACACTTGAATTTAAAGAGAAAAAGAACAAGCAAAGGGCAGGAAACCACCCAAAGGAACTGGAAGCTTTCCTTCTCCATACATGTTAGAGTACAGTCATTTCAGCTCCAGGTTCCCCCATGTAATATGGATGGTATTAAAAACAGGACTAAAAGTAGTGCGGGAATACTAATAAACAGAAGAAAACTTCAACTCGAAAATAACAGCAACATGTGAAGAGCTAATGAATGTCAGAAGACATGCTCAAGTTGTCTCCCAGTAGTCAGGAACGAGCTGGACGGTCCCTAGGCCCTGGCCCCGCTGCGTTCTCACAGCGGTGCCCTGTCAAGTCTCTTCTCACATGGGGCTGACACCAATAACAGACTATTAGATGTATATAACTGCTACCGAGATCTTCCAATTTTTGGAAGAAATCCTGTACTTTTAAAATGCTTTAAAATACTAGGTTTACAAAGGGTTCTTCTAACCTGGATTATTTCTAAACCATCTTTATCTCTGACATACAAAATTTAGAAGTGGGGAAAAAAAAATCTGATGATCCCCAAAATATCTACCTTTGGCTGGGACATGAGATTCAGAGATTGTCAAAAGGAAGATCAGAAAATGTTCTTTCATAATTTTAACTGCTTAAACAATACCAGATAGTAGGGGTGGGGAGAAATTTTGGGACTACAAATATATATATTTCAAGCTTTGTGTATTTATAGATAATAACTAAGGAATATGAAGCCAAGCATGGCAAAGCACACCTAGAATCTTAACATTTAGGCAGGTAAGGCAGAAGGATTGTGAGTTTGTGGCTGACTTGCTGTGCGTAGTGACATCAAGGTCTCTATTAGGTCACTCCATCACACAGAACCACGGCTGAACTTCTCAGAATCAGGCCGTGCACAGCATCAAGACAGCTGCTTCCCCTTGGCCTCCAACCACAGTGCGCCAGGCTTGTACTTCTCTTCATTGCTCCCTTATTAATTATAATCACAGTAATATAATAAGACTATCTCAAGTACTCAAATGTGAGTTTTTTTTAAAGATGAAGAATATAAAACACAGAAAAAGAGTATGTAGCTGCACACACTCCAATAACCACAGGTTTAATACTGTTTCTCACTGTTTAAATCGTATTAACCTGAAAACAGAAATAAGCTTCCTTCATTAACTGATTATGGTTTTTGTACTAAGTTATAAAAGGGAACTGCTTTTTTAATATATATAACACCTCTGAGCATTACCAAAAACAGTATGAGACACTACTGCAATTTTTAAAACAAATTATTACAAGTCTAAAAATATAACTACTTGAATATCAGTAATCACTAACCATTTGTAGGTAATAAACATGGATTTTTGTTTTTATGGCAATAAAATTCAATGGTAAGGCTCTTATTTTAAAAGCATGATTCACAAGATATAAGAATGTGGTTTTGAGTTTTACTCTCGTTAACATATCTGTTCTTTGGGGGCTCATTCTGTCTGTTAATATTCTTTCAGTGCAGGGCGATGCCGCATTCCTGATGAAGGTGATTTTGTAAGCCAAATAAAAAGCAACATAATTGTTTGCAAACACTGTATATGTTGAAAATACTCTGTATATCCAAAGTTAAATTTATTTTAACTACTATCTCATTATAGAAAAATTACACTTCACCATACTAAGTTTGTATAAAGGAAACCAGAATTTACATACTAACAGGACACTGGCCCAACAGAAGCCAATGAGACTTTTCTTTCAGAAAATTGGCTCCTTTTCAAAATAAAGGTAAAAAAATCTTTCTAATTACAAGAGTTTCTTTTACAGTTATACCAAAGAATGTTTTCACACTTATGTCAATAGGATTTTTAACTCACGAAGCTTAGAAATGACATCACAAGTATAAAACACAGCCACTTAGCACTGTCTGGAGTAACGCACAGATGGGTCCACAAGCAGTCCTGTAAGCAATCTCCTCCTCTGCACTGAGAATGCAGCTTAGTCTCAGACCCCGCTTTCCTCCCAGGAAATGCACAGCACAGAACAGCACAGAAGGGAAGGGATCAAGATCACAGACACAGAGGAAAGGATAACCGAGTGTCCGCCCATCTGCACAGTACAGCAACGTCAAGTGACTCTGTGTGACAGGCTTCGTGGCAGAAAGAATCCGTGTTCTGCTGATCATCTTCCCCCTTTACTATTTTGAACACAGTACTTTGAGAGCCAGGAACCAGGTTTCAAAAGCACAGTGCCCCTCAAAGGTGTCTACAGGACTTCTCTAATAGGAAACGGTTAACACAAAGGCAGCGTTTCCGTTGTTCTTGTTGCTTTGTGTTTTCTCCTAAAAACAAACTAGAGTACTTAAGACTTTTAAACTGCAGGCGATAATTTCTTAGACATATTAAAATCAATAAAAATTCTTTTTAATGTTTTAACAAGTAACAGATTGGCATTTGATACAGTAAGAAAACTTCCTTGGATTCTGAGAAACCTTTTTCTTGTTTTATATTCCTAATAAAACACATTTGAGAGTAGAATTGACTGAATTACTTCAGATAAAACCAATTTCAGCCTATAAATCTTCATGCCTCTAAGTCAGGGCTTTTAAATTTTACTTTAGCATGACCTTCAAGCACCCTGGCTTAATTTCAGAGAACCTGTGGAAATGAGAAAAGAGTTATTTAAAATGTAAACATTTCAAACTTCTTTAAAAAAAACATATCTTTTAATCAATTCAAATGACCTATACTTAAACTTATTACTAACACTGTGTCTTTCATTAACATCAAGACCTATATCTGTGTTTGCGATCCCCATGATTTATGGGCAAAGCAAATACAATCCTAAAGCTGCGGGTTATTCCTAGATCACTGGTCAATATAACTTACAATTTTTCAAAACTTCTCAATCCTGAATCTGACCTTCACGAGGAAGAGCCTGCTGTCTGTAAGAGAAGATGGTGTATTCCATTGTTTCTGGGCATCAAGAACACACCAAGGAGAGCTCTCTGATACAGCAGACAAGTCTCATTCGTCTGGCCATGCAAGGCTGTAAACTGTCCTGTGTCAACCTCAAGAGGCACACCAGTAGCTGAGACAGTTGTTAACATGACACAGCTCTAGGCTAACCAACTCAAGTTCAGAACTAGCCCCAAGAGACTTCTAACTTTCATCAAGTAATATCTCATTGCACGACACATACAAAGTCTCACACTAATTGAAATTGGAAGACTGGAAGAAAGGGAAGAGACTTAGGAAGTGGTATTCTCAAAGAATCTAAACTTATTATTTTTCTTGTCAGTTTCTATTATAGACTACAAGGGAAAAGGAACACTTCATATCTGTCAATAAAAAATATCAATGCATTTACCTTATGAGGACATATCATTCACTTAGAACTTCTGCTAAAGTTTAAACATACCCAAATTATAACTATTTCAGCCAACGTCCCACAGATACACTCTGTCTTTCAAAATGAGCAAGTCTTAAGACTCTCTCACGTATCTAGTTCTGTGGGGTAGGACATTACAAAGGACAGCAAGAAGATTTCGTTTTTCTAATTTTAGATTATAAAATGACAGAAAGTCTTAGCAGATCATCACTGACAAAAGTCTTATTTTCCTTTGATTTCTCATTTACCAGACAAAACAAACCTAGCAAGAAAAGCTATCCTTTAATTATTGATCTGTGACTGAAATCAAATAGCTGGACTAAGTAGCTACTTTAATAACTTTGAATATAAGGACAGTAGAAGTCTGCACTCACCTGAAACTGTGACTTGTGAGGTATTTAATGACAGCTGGCTTGATGCGAGCAACTCCTCCCTGGCTGTGGTTTCCTCGCCCCGTAATCACAGAAAGGTAAGGCTTACCACCATTCTGCTTAAATTCTATTAAAATAGGAATTGGTACAGTTAAAATAATTTTCTACATTCTCAGTGCAAAATCTACTCAAAAGCATGTGAAATTACTTTCATGGTGTTTCAGGAGATTAAAATTTTGTTTTTAAAGCACAGAGAGACCCAAAGCAGCTTATCACTGAAAGACGTAAGGACTAGGCCTAGCAGCACACACTTGACAGCAGAGGCTGAGAGACATAGGTTGTAGACTTGGAGGCAGCCAGAGTACAAGATGAGTTTGAAATCACTACACAGTGAGACTCTACCAAGAAAGAAAAATAGTAAGCTCAAGTTAGGAGAGCAATTTCCATCCTCTACAAGTCTTTCTGAATAATAATGACAACAATATTAATTATATCTAAAAGTTATTACACACATGGACTCAGACAATGCTTTACAAGACATATTTTTGTGAATTAGAATCTCCCTAACAACCTTATTAATGAAATACTTTAAAGCCAACCAAACCAGCTTCTGTATGAAACACAGTTCTGCCACAAATTAACTGTGTATGGCCATGGGCAAATTAGTTGGTTTCTTGGTGCCTGTTTCTTCTTCACATTAGGAAAGGGAGATAATAACAGCCATTACTTTACAGATTATCTTCCAGGTACAGCTGGCTATTAGCAAATCTAATTTTAACATAGCCCTACTATCAAAGATAATCCACTGTTATATTCTTCCCAAAAGAGAACTTTTTAAAATACTGACTGTCTGTCTGTCTGTCTGTCTGTCTGTCTCTCTCTCTCTCTCTCTCTCTCTCTCTCTCTCTCTCTGTTTTTTTGAAACAGTGTTTCTCTTTGTAGCCCTGGATGTCCTGGAACTCACTCTGTAGACCATGATGTCCTGGAACTCACTCTGTAGACCATGCTGGCCTCAATCTCAGAGATCCACCTGCCTCTGCCTCCTGAATGCTAGGATTAAAGGTATGCACCACTGCCCAGTGACACTGATCTTTTAAAGAATGCAGTAGCTACTTCATATTTAACCCTGGGAAGGTAAATATATAAATTCTGAAATCAACAACAGCCCTATAGAATATCAACAACAAAACCAAAAAGTCCTATTAATAATAAAGTACTTAATATAATAAATTTGTTTCTCATTCATAGTCGAAGTTTTATCTTTAGTATAATATATATATTATACTAAATAATGTTCATAATAACATTATGAACATTTCACATTCTGTTCATTACGTTACTTTAATAAAATAGAACCAAAATATTATTTTTCAAGTCTCATTATATACAGGGAATACTTGGCTTATAATTTTATTTATTTATTTACGTATTTGAGACAGGGTCTCACCGTATTGCCCTGACTGACATGGAATTCACTGTGAACACCAGGCTGTCTTGTAACTTACAATGATCAGTCTGGACCACCAGACCCAACTAGCTCGGATTTTAAAAGGCTATGCTGTTAGGACAGGAGAGTTATGAGTTCAAAGCCAGCCTGAGCTGCCTACACAAGAAGGGCCTATCTTGAAACAAAATGAAAGCTTTCGTTTTAATTTTCTTGAACCCATTCTCATCACTTTCACTTCTGCCTCAGCAGGCAGGTCAGTCCCCATCACCTCTCTACTAACAGTTCACAGCTGCTCTGAAAATGCTCTTCAGGTGATTCACAAACTTCAAACCCTTTTGGAGCAGCTCAAAAGAGACTTGTCTAGCTAATGTACATGCTTACTGTCTAGAATACAGACTGTTTCTGATATTTATCACCCTGAAACAACTCTTTAACTTAGTCTTAAGTACATTCCAGATTGCTAATAACTTTAAATTAAAAATGCTCAAATGATTCCCAAAAAAGAACTCCTCGAAAGAATTATAAAAGGCCAAGCAGTGGTGCACACCTTTAATCCTACCACCTGGGAGGCAGAGGCAGGAAGATCTCTGTGAGGTTGAGGCCAGCTTGATCTACCTAGTGAGTTCCAGACCATTCAGAAAAACTCTGTCTCAAAAAAAAAAAACCCACACAATTTTCATCTTATTAATCACAGTTCTCCAATTACCTGAAACATGTCATGGAGCAATCTTTTTGTTTTGTTTTGTTTTTGGTTGAGACAGGATTTCTCTGTATCTTTGGAGCCTGTCCTGGAACTAGCTCTTGTAGACCAGGCTGGCTTCAAACTCAGAGAGATCCAGCCACCTGTCTCTGCTTCCCGAGTGCTGAGATAAAAGGTGTGCACCACCACTGCCCGGCTGCGATTTTTTTTTTAAATTACAGTTGAAATAACATTTCATTCAGCTGATTTACATTTCAGGTTTGTTTTGTTTGTTTTTTCTCATTTAGGCCCTGGCTGGCTTTGAATTCATGGTGATTCTCCACCCTATCAAGAGCTGAGATTACAGGTATGAGCCACCATGTCCCACTTGATATGTTTGCTTCTTTTATTTTCAGACAGAATCTTACTATACAGCTCTAGCTGACTTGGAACTCGCTATGTAGACCAGGCATCCTCAAACTCAGAGATCCGCCTGTCTCTGCCTTCTGAGTGCTGGGACTAAAGGTATGCACCACTGTGCCAATCTGATCTATGTTTAAGTAGCTATAAATCCAAAGGTTTTCCTTCCCTTTATTTTTCTTTACTTTTAATTTTAAAAATTAGAGTTCTTTATCTGAGATTTCCAGTCTTTATTTTGCTGACTGTATTTCATGGTAATGTTCTTGTTCCTCTTCCCCATGAATCCCTATTACTAACTGTATCCAGACTCTCAACTTTCCAGTTTATGCGAGGGTAGAAAAACTTCACAGGTGGGTAGGACTTCACTCACAAGGCACACAGGACACAGATGTTTCTATTCATCCGCAGTTTATTAAGTGCTTTTATATGATGGCTAAAACTAATGCAAAGATACCCCCAGACTCCTCCCCAGCCCCAGACAGTTCTACTCAGCAATCCTGCCATCTGGTGGTAAGGGATGGACATGCACAAGCATACACAGATGGCTTTGGCTTCAGAAAACTATTTGCACCTTGGATCTGAACAAACACTACCCTGGGCAAGTTACTGAAGTCTCTTTTCTCCTATAAATTTTTATTGATATAAAATTCACATAACATAATATTCTTCATTTTCAAACTTTACAGTTCAGCTGGGCCTAGTGATGAATGCCTTAGTTGCATGTACTTGGGTGGCTGAAGCAGGATGTTCAAAAGTACAAGGTCAACCTCAACTACACCAGCCTGGACAACTTAGTGACATCTTGTCTCAAAACAAAATAAAAACCTCTTATTCGGTAGTGTTTGCCGTTTTTGGTTTTTAAGCATATCAACAATGCTACAGCTACACAATCAACATTGTTGCTTCCAGTACTCCCTCCTCTCAAAAGAAAACCATGTGACTGTGAGCAGTTACTTCATATTACCAGTTCCAGCCCAAGCAATCACTAATATTTCTGTCTCTAAGGACATTTCATATAAATGTCACTTTTTGTACTGGTCTTCTTTTATACAGCATTCTTAGAAGTGCATCCATGTATGAGAACTTCATCTTCATGGACAAGTAAAACCCCTTTAAACAGATCTACTACATTCTGTTTACATACACACATGCACGCACATAGGAAGGGAGGAAAGGAGGGAGGGAGGGAGGGACGCAGGAAGGGAGGGAGGGAGGGAAGAAGAAAAAAAACATGCTTGAACCTAGAAGGCATTTCGCTAAGACTAAAAGGAAAGACTGTATATGAGGTCAGTTCCATGTGGAATCTGAAAGGTCAAACTAGAAAGATAGTAGAGCGGTTCAAGGCCGAACAAGAAACAGAATGTGGGCCAAACAAAAGGCATAACTTCTCAACTGCAGGAATGAGTTCTGAGATCTAAAGTACAGCGTGACAGCTATCAACATCGCTACACTGTGACAGATAAGTCATCATACCATGGCATCTGCTTTGCTCTTAAAGTAACCCCTCACCCACTCATTGTCTTACTTTTCTATCCACTGGACAGAGACACTGTAACCATGGCAACTTATGGAAGAAAGTTTATTGGGAGTTTACAGCTTCAGAACTTACAGCCATGACCACCATGACAGTAAGCACAGACACAGTGCTGAGCAGTAGCTGAGGGCTTCCATCATTATCCAACAGTAAGAGCCAGAGAGCTAACTAGGAATGGTCTGGGCTTGAAACATTAACGCCTACCCCTACAGACACACCTCCTTCAATAAGACTACATCTCCTATTCCTTCCCAAACAGTTCCACTAATTGTAGACTCAAAATATATGAGGAGAGAGGGGCCACCTCATCCATACTTCTGTAAGTAACCCCAATAAACTCACTAATTCACCAAGTAAGCCTTGGTGGAGGTGGTAGCTTTTCTGTCATGGATTCTCTATCTGGGCTGAGCATTTGTTTTTATCTCCCGGAGTCACACAACACCATCTCCCAACGCCAAGATTCTAGTTATTAAAAGTACTGGGGTACTGGACTGGAGCAATGGCTCAGCAGTTACAAGCACTTGCTGCTCTTACAGAGGACCCAGGTTCAGCTCCAGCACACACAGAGGCTTACCACTACCCATAACTCTGACTCAAGGGGATCCAACACCCTCTTCTGACCAGGCAAACAAATAGTACACATATTTGTGCAAGCAAAATACTCATATACATAAAATAAATTTTAAAATATTTAGGTACTGAGGTAAGAAGACTACAAAACAATTTCAGCAAACAAATACAGAATTTAAAAACAATTATAACTTGATGGATATGGTGGCACACGCCTTTAATCCTAGCCCTTGGGAGGCAAAAGCAGGTGGATCTCTGAGTTTGCAGACAGTATGATCTAGAGAGAGTTCCAGGACAACACAGCTACCCAGAGAGAAAACAAAACAAAACAAACGCAAGATTGTAACTCCATCATGTAATCACCAATGCAATAATTTACTTGGCCAAGGGCCATCAACAGATGCTAAAATCATTAGATAAAGTATTCTGAGAACCGTGATTATGAGTCACAGAGTATCAACCACAGAAGACTACTAAGTAACTGCAACAAGTTAAAGGTGTATTTCAGCCACAGAGGTATCTGATAGAAGTCCTCATTTAACTAAGGCATCCAACAACCTCTTCAATATTAGAACAAAATGGCCGTGACTGTCCCCTGATCTATTCACCAAGAACAGCTGACACATTACCAATGTAACCAATATAGTTTTTAAAGAAATCTTACAATGTAACCTAGGGTAGCCTCTCCAGTCACCCATGTAGTATATAAAAGTCTTTTAATTAAATTAAAACTGAATTGTCTAAAGAAAAGGAAATAATTATGCACATTTGAAATGTAGGGCATAAACTGGAGCATGCATAAATGTCAATGGCTGGTGTGGGAGAATTATCTGTATTCTGCCAATCAAGTATTTTAATAAAACGCTGAGTGGCCAGGCAGGAAGTATAGGCGGGTCAACCAGACAGGAAGTATAGGCGGGGCGATGAGAACAGGAGAAGGCTAGGAAGGAGGAAGTCCATTCCTCCATTCCTTCCCAGACCACCGAAGAAGCAACATGTGAGCTGACAGCTGAAAAAGGTCAAGCCATATGGCTAACACAGATAAGAATTATGGGTTACTGTAAGATGTAAGAATTAGTTAACAAGAAGCCAGAGCTAATAGGCCAATCAGTTTATAATCTTATGGAGTTCTGTGTATGATTTTGATTGTGGCTTGCCGGCTGTGGGGTACTAGGTGGGACAGAAACCCCAACAAGCTGGCCCCTTCATGCTACAAATGACACTGAAGAAAAAAAGAAAAAGAGAAACAAACTATTCTACATTATAGCAAAGTATATAGGATAATCAACTAAACCGTGCTATACTTGACTAGATCCTGTAGAGAAAGAGGAAGGAAAGGCACAGCTATGTAGGACAGGATGTACAAAAGGTAGAAAAACTAGTATGGCCTGTGTGTTAGACAATGTTACTTGTGATGTTTAATGTCTTAAAAATAAGAGCGTAATGGCTAGCCAGGAGAATGAATCATCCTTAAGAGATACAGCTGCTGAGGTATTTAAAGTTAAACCACACAACATCTACAACTTATTTCCAAATGACCCAGCAAAAAAGCCCCCCTTCAGGGGGTGGGGAGAGAGCTGTTTCAAAATCCTGCTACTACTGGGGGTAGTGTGCACACCTTTAATCCTAGCACTTCATTCAAAGGCAGAGACGGGTGGATCTCTGTGAGTTCAAGGACAGTCTGGTCTACATAGAGAGTCCAGGACAGGGAGACCTAGACAGAGAAACCCTGTCTTAAAAAAAAAAAAGTTTTTGGGGCTGGAGAGATGGATGGCTGATGGACAGTTCAGCAGTTAAGAGTAAAGAGTACTGGCTGCTTTTCCAGAGAATACTGGTTCAATTCCCAGTACCTACATGGCAGCTTACAACTGTCTGTAATTCCAGTTCCAGGGGGGTATGACACCCTTACACAGATATACATGCAAACAAAACATTAATTCACATAAAGTAAGAATAAATAAATCTTTAAAAAGTAAAATACAGAACTGTCACACAAACACAAAGACCTGAAGTCAATACCCAGTATCCATGTAAAGCTCAGAGCAGTGAGCGGTGCCTGACTGTAATGGCAGCACTGGGAAAATGCAGACAGAAGGGTCCCTCGATTTGCTGGCTATTCAGTCCAGGGAAATCAACAAGGTCCTAGTTTGGTAAGAAAGCCCATCTCAAAAAATAAGATGGACAAAACAGAAAAGGAATTGTATATACTGAACAGAGAGGTATGTGCATATATAGAGGAGATATTTTAATGGATAGGAAGGATACAGAATAAATTTTATGATGTTGATTTCCATTAGAAAAGAAAGGAAGAGAAAGAGATTGAGAAAAGTCTAATAGAAAGCATTCTAAAAACGAGAAACAGTAAAATGCCTGCACTTGTTACGGGATTCATTGGTCTGCGGGCATTTCTTATATTATTCTGTAACCTCTTCAACATAGTTGCAATGTCTCAGAATAATTTGATGAATTTTTAATCTTATATATCAATCCTACTTCGTCACAAGTGGTAGGTACTGAATTGATAAATGTATAGATAAAGTATGACAATGCAGGGCATCTCTATAATTCGAAATTTCTCCAGTAATGACAAACAGATGACTTCCAGTATTAGTGTCTGAGATAACTCAAATAGATTGAGCCTTCTATGAAGCACTACCAACTGATGATGAAAATGAAGCAAGATGTTATACTAACATGACACTTCAATCCAGGACACTGAATGGAGTCTGGAAAAAGATCTCTAGCTGAAGATCATGGAAAGATGCAGGATTTATGAAATTACAGGTGGAACCTTTCCTCCTGACCTGTGTGACTAGACACCAGTGGAAGAAAGGAGCAGGGACACTGCAGGCACATAGTCTGCCTGTCTGTGGGAGCAAAAACCCTATCTCCTTACTACTTACTTTTGTATTGAACAAACTCTACTGCAGACAATAGTCAAGACAAGTCCCATTTATAAGTCACAGAGGATTCCCACATTACACTGTACCCTATTCTTTAAGAGATATAACAAAGGGATATAAATAATTCCGAGAAGGAAATCTTAACATCACAGATAACCCGTCTGCACAGACAGATCCTCTGCATGCGGCAAGTCTATCAACACTAAGTCATGAGCACATTCCTACCTTCTGTTTTCTGCTGTAAAACTGCCGTCAGGTGCTCTATAGCTTCATCCACATGCAGCCCATGCAAGTCTAAGACATTCTGCGGCAGCAGAGAGGCATTGACTTTCTCGAAGATCTCCACAGCAGCAAGGTGATTGGCTTCTTTCATCTTCTGCTCGTGAAGACTGCCCTTTAATCATAATACATCACCAATAGCCACTTATGGTAACTATCACTTAGTCGAGTGGATCTTAACCTTCCTAATGCTGTAACCCTTTTAACAGACTTTCTCATGTTGTGGTGACCCCTAACCATAAAATAATTTTTTTGCTACTTCATGACTATGATTTTACTACTGTTATGAATCATAATGTAAATATCTGATATGCACATTTCAATTCGTGATACATAGGTTGAGAACTGTGCCCTAAATAAAAAAAACAGAACATCTAACATCTTGATGTAACAAGCCAAAGGACAAAGTTGAACCAAACTTTGGGAAAATTCAGTAACTAAATAATATGGTTCTTAAACTACTCCACTGCAGTTTGTAAAGTAAAAATAAAAAATTCTTAAACAAAAATAATAAAAGGAAACTTAACAATATTTAGCTCAAAAAAGAACCAAATGGTTTAATGCTTGATTAATAAAGTGTATTCTTTGATAATCCTGGGCCACAACTTGATGCTCCCTTCCAACACCTTCTTCTATCCGCCCCACAAGGTCTGCTGCCAGGCTTCAAAGGGTTATACGAATTTGACACCTTCTAGTCAACAAAAGAGTAAGCGTGTGAAGCCACAAAAATGAAAAGGATACTTCTTACATTACCATGCAAAACAAGCCCAGCCCAGAAATTTTATTCTCTTGAAAAATATTAATATCCTTTCCTCTTTGTGAACATAAAAGTGATGGTTGGAGGCTAGGGGGACGGCTCACATGGTTAATTTTGCTTGCACAGCAAGCTTGAAGACAAGAGTTCATGTCAATGTATCAACGTAAAAAGTTGGGCATACGCGTATTTGTCTTAATCACAGCACTAGGGGAAGAGTAGATTCCGGAGCTCAAAGGGCAAGCCTCTAGTTCACCCTGTCTTACAGTAATAAATGGAAACTGATAATAGAAGATACCTGGTGTCCTCCTCTGGCGTCTGTATGCACAGGAATATGCATTCAAACACTCCTGTGCTCATACCAAATACATACACAAAAAACACAACACACACACACAAATAAGTAAGCAAATAAAATGCCTTATTTAAAATCCAAACATTATAGACAATGTAAGAAGACTCATGTGATTCCAGTCTAAAACAAACTTTTCTGCTTTCTTTCCTTCAGGAAACTTCATGTTCAGACATACTACTGAATAACAAACTGCTCAAGAGATCACTAGATAATCTGATTTAATCTAAAGAAAAAGAGAACAAGTCATAATTCCCCAGCCTAGAGGTAAATGGCCATCCTCTCAGGAACTTGGAAACCTAAGGCACAAGAATCACAGTTCAAGGCCAGGCTGGATAATTTTGTGAGACTCAGTCTCAAAATAAAAGATAAAGAAAAAAAAAGAAGAAAAAGCAAAATAGAGGGCTGGATGAGAGCAAGCTCACACTGGTGACTGGAGAGTGGCTGCAGCCCATGAAGCTACACATACACAAGCAATGACAGGACGAAGCAAAGCAGGACTCTTTCCTATCAGCCCACTTTATACTCTCTACATTCCTTCCCAAAACTTAGGGTAAGTATCAGTAGTTCAGACTACTTGAACTGGTAAACAAACTGTCATCAGGTTTCCACCTCACCTGCTGGGCATAAAAGGTGGCCACATTCTTCTTGCCCATGCGGTAGGCTTCCTTGGCCTTGCTGTAGCACTCCATCCTCTTCTGCTGGTGCAGGAAAGCCTCCGCCCTGTAGTCATCATACTCGGGGTACTCAAAATCCTGGAAAGACGAGTCCCCTGCCGTATCATCAGTCTCTCTCAGTCTCTTTGCCTAGAAGAACACAACACGTAATACACAAATAAAATTGCAAAATGGATGCCTATCACCAGAAAATGCACATATGTGTGAGGCAGTCTTGATGGTAAAAGCCTGTAATCCTAAATTAGCTGGGAAGCAAAAGCAAGAAAATCAAACAATCAGATGTGTCGAGGGTGGTATGGTCATAAACAGGGAGGACCATCAGGACACGCTTGGCTACACAGTAACTGGAGGCAGTCTGTACATGAGACTGAACAAAAGTAAAATTGGCCAGGCATGGTGGTGCACACCTTAAATCCTAGCACTCCTGGGTGGCAGAGAGTCAAATCTCTCAGTTCAAGGCCAATACAATCCAGCCTGGTCTATGGAGAGTTCCAAAAAGGGGAGAGAGGAAGGGGGGAGGAGGAGAGAGAGAAAGAAAAGCAGAAAAAAGAAACAAAATGAACAACTAGACATCTTTTTTCTCCAAAGAGATTTCCTCAGTGTCTACATTGTAAGCCAAGCGTGTACTACCATTAGCTTTCATGTCAGGAACATTACCCCTTCTTTAATCACTTTTAGGAAACACTGAAATGTTCTTCAAAATCATTAAAATGTAATCAGGACATAAATCAAGCCAAAAGATAGAAGGTAAGATAGAGAGTTGTAGGAATGCAATCAGCACAGAAATCCAAGTTTTAGTTTGTGGTTAAGCCTATTCCAAAGGTTCCAAAGTCTTAGATAGTGTTGCACACCCTCCTCTCAGCACTCAATGGCAGAGGCAAGGGTTCGAGTTCATTCTTGACTACGTAGGAGTATAAGTCAGCTAGATATACATGTCTTGCTTTAAAGAAACAAAAAGTTTCAATGTAACAATGAGAATTTTCAACTTATGATTTTTAAAAGCCAATTAAAAACAAATAATTAGAGAGAAAGAGAGAGAGAGAGAGAGAGAGAAGTCACTCAGGGGTACAGTTTTACCGCCCCCTTGGGTCTGTGCCATGCCAGGAGACAGCATCACCACTCGCTGTGGGCCCAGTGGATTGTGGTAATAGCAAGGGCCTCCAGAAACTATCCAACCAGTGGAGCCTCAGCCTCAGCCTCAGCCTCAGCCCCACCTGCACCGGGACCAGTGATCGCTGGAGACACAGTTCTATCTGCACCTGGAGGAGTGACCACCTGCCTGCACCTGCCTGCATCTTGAAGACAACATCTGAGTCTTGGGCCCATTTACACCTGGAGGAACAATCACCAGAGGCTCAGCCCTGCCTGCAACTGAAGGAGCATTCAACTGAGCCACAGTCCCAAGCCACACCAACTGAAGGAAAAGAGATCTCCTGAAGCACAGGTTCCACCCAAACCAACTGGAGGAAGAGACAGGTAGACAAGAAGGTTAGAACACACTCAACCACACAAAGAGCAGCACAGCACCACCAGAAACAAGTGCTTCTACAGCAGCAAGACCTGAACATCCCAACACAGATGAAACCAAATACTTAAAAGAACATTATGAAAATGACTGAGACCCTTATAGAGGAATTGAAAAATTCTCCTAAAAGAAATGGAAGAAAAAGACAAACAAAAAATTGGAAGAGATCAACAAATCCCTTAAAACCAAGAAAAGGCAACCAAATAGGTGAAGGAAATCGTTAAAGACTTAAAAATTGAAATAGAAGCTGGGCGGTGGTAGTACACACCTTTAATCTCGGCACTTGGAAGGCAAAGGCAGGTGGGTCTGGTCTACAAAAACTAGTTCTAGGACAGCTAGGGCTATTACACAGAGAAACCCTGTCTCATAGATAGATAGATAGATAGATAGATAGATAGATAGATAGATAGGTAGGTAGGTAGGTAGGTAGGTAGGTAGGTAGGTAGGTAGGTAGATAGATAGATAGATAGATAGATAGATAGATAGATAGATAGATAGATAGATAGATAAAACAATAGAGGCGATAAAGAAAACACAAACCAAGGGAACTCTGGAAATGGAAAATATGGGCAAACAATCAGAACTACTGATGCAACCATAAACAGATTACAAGAGATGGAAAAGAGATTCTCAGGCACTGAAGATACAATAAAGGAAAAAGGAGTCATTGATCAAAGAAAATGTTAAATTCAACGAATATTAACACAAAATATCCAGGAAATCTGGAACACCATGAAAAGAATGAACCTAAGAATGATAGGGATAGAAGAAGAACTCCAGCTCAAAAACACAGAAAATATATTCAACAAAATCACAGAAGAAAACTTTCTGAACATAAACAAGGACATGTCTATGAAAATACAAAAAGTTTACAGAACATACCAAACAGACTGAACAAAAAACAAAAGTTCCCTTGCCATATAATAATCAAAATACTAAATGTACAGAATAAAGAAAGAATATTAAGAGCTGCAAAGGAAAAAAAAACCAAGTAACATATAAAAACAGATCTATCAGAATTACACCTGACTTCTCAATGGAAACACTGAAAGCCAGAAAGTCCTGGACAGGCATTATGCAGACATTAGGAGATCATGAATGCAAGCCCAAACTACTACACCCAGCAAAGCTTTTAATTACCATAGATGGAAAAAACACAAAATATTCCATGACAAAACCAGATTTAAACAATACCTATCCACAAATCTAGCCTGACACAAAGTACTAGAAGGAAAACTCCAACCCAAAGAAGTTAGCTGCATTGACAAAAACACAGGCAATAGATAATCCCATATCAGCAAATCCCTAAAAAGAGAAACAAACGCACAATACCACCACCAACAACAACAACCACAAACAAAAACAAAACCAAAAAAAACCCACAAAACCAGGAAATAGCAATCACTGGTCATTATTATCCCTTAATATCAATGGACTCAATTCGCCTATAGAAAGACACAGGCTAATAGACTGGATACGAAAACAGAATCCATCCTTCTGCTGCATACAATAAACATATCTCAACCTCAAAGACAGACATTATAACAGAATAAAGGGTTGGGAAATGATTTTCCAGCCAAATGGACCTAAGAAACAAGCTGGTGTAGCTATCTTAATATCTAACAAAATAAGAATTCAAATTGAAATTAGTCAAAAGAGATGAAGAAGGTCATTTCATATTTGTCGCAGGAAATATCCATCAAGATGAAGTATCAATTCTGAACATCTATGCCCCCAAATACAGGGGCAAACTCACTTAGAAAATAAACACTACTAAAACTTAAATCATACATTAAGTCCCAAACACTACTGTGGGAGACTTCAACACCCAGCTCTTACCACTGGACAGGTCTGCCAGACAGACTTAACAGAGAAATAAAGGATCTAACAGATGTTATGACTCAAATGAGCTTAACAGACATCTACAGAACATTCTATTCAAACGCAAAAGAATATACCTGCTTCTCAACACCCCATGGGACCTTCTCTAAAATCGACCACATACTCGGTAACAAGACAAACCTCAACAAATACAAAAAAAAAAAAATTGAAATAACCCTTTGTATCTTATCAGATCACCACAGCTTAAAGTTAGAATTCAACAACAATACTAATTTCAGAAAGTCTACAAACCCATGGAAATTGAACAATGCTCAACTGAATCACCAGGGAGTCACAAAAGAAATAAAGAAAGAAATTAAAGACTTCCTAAAATTCAATGAAAATGATAGCATAACATACCCAAACTTAAGAGACACAATGAAAGCATAATAAGAGGGAAATCAGTAACACTAAATATCTATATAAAGAAACCAGAGAAATCCCACGCTAGTAAAATTAACAGCATACCTGAAAGTTCTAGAACAAAAAGAAGCAAAATCAACCAGCAGGAATCAAGGCTGGAAATCAAATTGAGGGCTGGAATCAATAAAATAGAAATGAAGAATCAATGAGACAAAGAGCTGGTTCTTCAAGAAAATCTACAAGATAAACAAACCTTTATCCAAACTAACCAAAAGACAGAGAAAGAATATCCAAATTAACAACATCAGAAATGGAAAGGGAGCTATAACAACAGACACTGAGGAAATCCAGAGAAACATCAGGTCATACTTAAACCTATACTCTACTAAATTGGAAAATTTAAAGAAAATGGACAAATTTTCTGGATAAGTACCACATACCAAAATTAAATCAAGACTAGATAAATAATTTAAATAGACCTATAACTCCTATGGAAATATAAAGTCATCAAACGTCTCCCAACCAAAAAAAGGTCCAGGGCCAGATGGTTTCAGTGCATAATTATACCAGAATTTCAAAGAAGAGCTAATACCAATAGTCCTCAGATTATTCCACACAATAGAAACAAAAGGAACATTGACAAACTATTTATACGAGGCTACAGTTACCTTGATACTCAAATCACACAAAGACACAACGAAGATAAGAGAATTACAGTCCAATCTCCCTCATGAACATCAACGCAAAAATATTAAATAAAAATCTGAAAAATCATCCACCACAGCCAAGCAAGTTTCAACCCAGAGATGCAGGGATAGTTGAACATATGAAAATCTGCCAATGTAATATACCACATAAACAAAGTGAAAGAAAAAAACACAGCCTGGAGGTGGTAGTGCACACCTTTAATCCTAGAATTTGGGAGGCAGAGGCAGGCACATATCTTAAGTTCAAGGCCAGCCTGGTCTACAGAGTGAGTTCCAGGAAAGCCAGAACTGTTACACCAAAAAAAAAAAAAAATCACATAAACATCTCATTAGATGTTGAAAGCCTTTGACAAAATTCAACACCCCATCATGATAAAGGTCTTCAAGAGAGCATGATGTAGGAGAGTCTTCTATTTATCTGTTGCTTTCATTGGTTAATTAATAAAGAAAACTGCTTGGCCTGGTAGGTCAGAACATAGGTAGACTGGGAAGACAGAACAGAATTGTGGGAGAAAGAAATAGAGAGCAGACACCATGCAGCCAGTCGCCAGGTCAGACATGCTGAATCTTTTCGGGTAAGCCACGACCTCGTGGTGAGATACAGATTATTAGAAATGGGTTGAATCAATATGTGAGAGTTAGCCAATAAGAGGCTGGAGGTAATTGGCCAGGCAGTGTTTAAATGAATACAGTTTCTGTGTAATTATTGTGGGTAAAGTTAGGCCCGCTGCTCCTTATTACTACAAGAGCAGGGATATAAGGAACATAATAAAGGCAATATACAGCAAGAAAACAGCCAACATCAAACTAAATGGAGAGAAACTCAAAGCAATCCCACTGAAATCAGGAACAAAAGAAGGCTGTCCATTTTCTCCATATCTATTCAATATAGTACTCGAAATTCTAGTTAGAGCAATAAGACAACAAAGGGAGATCAAGGAGATACAAATTGAAAAGAAGTCAAACTTTTGCTATTTGCTGATGATATGATACTATACATAAGTGACCCCTCCCCCCCAAAAAAATCAGTAGCCTTTCTATATACAGATGATAAAAGGGTTGAGAAAGAAATCAGAGAAGCGTCACCCTTTACAATAGCCACAAATAACATAAAATATCTTGGGGTAACTCTAATCAAACAAGTTAAAGACCTGATGGTTTTGCCTTTAAGTCTTTGAAGAAAGAAACTGAAGAAAACATCAGAACACAGAAAGATCTCCCATTCTCTTGGATAGGCAATCTCTTGAATTAACATAGTAAAAATGGCAGTCTTACCAAAAGTAATCTACAGATTCAATGCAATACCCAGCAAAATTCTTCACAGAGCTTGAAAGGACAGTACTCAACTTCATATAGAAAAACAAAAATCCCAGGATAGCCAAAACAATCCTGTACAATACAGGAACTTCTGAAGGCATCGTAATTCCTGACTTCAAGCTCAACTATAGAGCTATAGTAATGAAAACAGCTTGGAATTGGCACAAAAACAGACAGGGGAACCAATGGAATTGAATAGAAGACCCTGATATCAATCCACACACCTATGAACACCAGATTTTTTTTAACAAAGAAGCTAAAACTATAAAGTGGAAAAAAGAAAGCATCTTTAACAAATAGTGCCGGCATAACCGGATATCAACATGTAGAAGAATGCAAACAGATCCACATCTATTGCCAAGTACAAAGCTCAAGCCCAAATGGATCAAAGACCTCAACATAAAGCCAGCTACACTGAACTTTGTGGAAGAGAAATTGGAAAGCAGCCTTGAATGCAGTGGCACAGGAGACCACTTCTTAAATGTAACATCAGTATCACAGACACTGAGAGCAACAATTAATACAAGGGACCTCCTGAAACTGAGAAGCTTCTGTAAAGCAAAGGACATGGTCAACAAGACAAAACGGCAGCCTACAGAATGAGAAAAGATCATCACCAAACCCACATCTAAGAGAAGACTGATCTCCAAATTATACAAAGAACTCAAGTAACTAGACATCAAATGACCAAATAATCCAATTTTAAAAATGAGGTACAGATCTAAAGAGAGAACTCTCAACAGAGGAATCTAAAATGGCTGAAAGACACTTAAGGAAATGTTCAACAACCTTAGTCATCAGAGAAATGCAAATCAAAACAACTCTGAGATACCATCAGGTGTTATGGATAACAGGAAAAAAGCTAAACAAAGGAAATTAGATTCACAGTTCTTGTTTTGAAAAGAAAAAAAGAGGAAGCACTGTGGGATAATGGTCTTGTCCCTGTAAAGATCTACAACTTGCACTGATTTAAAAGACCACTGACTGGCTAGTAGCCAGGCAGGACAACCCAACTATAGGCGGGGCAACCCAACTAGGAGAATTCTGGGAAGAGGAAAGGTTCAGTTGCCACCCAGACACAGAGGAAGCAAAACCAAAGTCCAATCGAAGAGTGGGAGGAGTGAAAATATGAGCAAAGAGGTCAAAACCATGATGGAAATACTCACTGAAACAGCTTACCTGACCTAATGGGAGTTCATCAATTCTGGCATGACAGGGAAGGAACCAGCATAGGACCAAACTAGGCCCTCTGAATGTGGGTGACAGTTGTATGGCTGGGGCAGATTGTGGGGCCACTAGCAGTGGGACCAGGACTTATACCTACTGCTTGTACTAGCTTTATGGAACCCATTCTCTTTGGAGAGATACCTTGCTCAGCCAAGATATAGTGGGGAGGGCCTTGATCCTTCCTCAAAGCAATATGCTAGACTTTGTTGACTCCCCATGGGAAGCCTTACCCTCTATGAGAAGTGATGATGGAGGGAACGGGAGGAGGGGAGGAAGTGAAATGATAGTTTCTTTAAATACATTTTTTAAAAAAGCAAGAAATCCTCTGGGGATTGATCCAGCTAAAGAACAAAGAGTACTCTCTCCCCAGTCCCAGTGCTGTATTGAATTTATGTAATAAATGCCCTTTAAAGAAAAAGAAAAAGAAAATGCTGCACTGAGAAAAGATACCAAGTCACTTGGCTAAGCATAGACAAGAATTATGGGTTAAGAGAAGTTGTAAGAGCTAGTTAATAATAAGACTATGATAATAAGCCGAACAGTTTATAGTTATTATAAGACTCTGTGTATTTCTTTGTGACTGAAAGACCAAGGTGGGAGAGAAACTTTCATTTATAATTTTATACCTGTCAAAATGGCCAAGTTCAAAAACTCCAATGATAGCTTATGCAGGAGAGGATGTGGAGTAAGGGGAACACTCCCCCATTGATGATAGGAGTGCAAACTTGTAGAGCTGTGGAAATCAGTGTAGGGATTTCTTAGAAAATTGGGAATCAATCTACATCAAGACCTAATAATACCACTCTTGGGCATATACCCAAAGGATGTACACTCATACCACAAGGACATTTGCTCAACTATGTTCATAGCAGCATTATTTGTAATAGCCAGAACCTAGAAACAACTTAGATGTCCCTCAACCAAAGAATGGTTAAGGAAAATGTAGTACATTTACACAATGGAGTACTACTCAGTGGTAAAAAAACAATGACATCTTGAAATTTGCAGGCAAATGGATGGAACTAGAAAAAGCCATCCTGAGTGAGATAACCCAAACCCATTAAAAAAGGAGGGGGAGGAGAGGAGGAAGAGGAAGAAGAAACGACGACAACAGAGGAGGAGAAGAAGGAGGAAGAGGAAAGAATACCTCATGTAGTTGGCATGACCAATAGTAAAAATCATAAATATGAGTCAGTTTCAACCTACCGTGAGCCACTGTGGTCAGTTAGAAAAATCCAGTAACCTTTTAGAAAAAAACCCTGTACCTATAATCTCAATAGCATGGAGGCCAAGCAATTTTACTGATAACAGTATAAGCTATTTAGTGAGATCCGCTCTCAGAATCCAAACATGGCAACAAAGTGTGTTTGTAATGTATACACCCACATGTGCATGTGATGTAATTATCCAACAGATCCTTAAAGAAGTTTCTAATGCAAAATACAAGATAATGAAAATAATAATTATTCAAACTGCCTATATGTTTTCCATTAAGGAAGAAAACTATTTTTTAAGATAATATTCTCAGTATATTCAAATGTCTTTAGAATATCAAAAACTAATGTTTAACAAATGAAACACAGAGATCTCTAAGCCAACTCAGTCTTCACAGATTCCTTTCTTCACTGTTTGCAAATAGTGATCTACGTCTTAGATTTATCTCTTTTGTTTGTTTTTTGTTTTGTTTTCCTTGTTTGTTTTTTTTTTTCAAGACACAGTTTCTCTATGTATCCCTGGCCATCCTGGAAATCGCTCTGTAGACCAGGCTGGCCTCGAACTCACAAAGATCCTCCTATCTCTGCTTCCTGAGTGTTCAGATTAAAGACATGTGCCACCCCTAGCGTCTTAGCTCTATCTTAAGAGATATAGGTTTCAATTCGCTTCTTTTGAAACTTTAAAAGTATTATGTCATACATGTCCTACTATGTAAGTTAGTAAACATTTTATGTGTATTCAAAATGAAAACTAAACAAAACCATAATTTTCAATACTCTAAAAAATGCTTTTATTAATATAATTATTTGATTGAGGTTACTTACTAGAATGTAACAACGTGGAAATTATCATTTCGCTTAGAAATATTACCAAGAATTGTATTTATAATGTACTCTATAAAACAATCTACAGTGTCACATAGGTTTAAAATCTTAAAGTCTACCACTTATTTATAGTAATACTATGCTGTGGGACAATAGTCTGTAGCCTGTCAATTGTATTTTAATAAAATGTTGATTGGTCAGTAGCCAGGCAGGTAGTATAAGTGAGACAACCAGACAGGAAGTAGAGGTGGAAAATGAGAACAGGAGAATTCTAGGAAGAAGAAAGCTTGGTCTACAGTCCTGATCTGGCCACAGAGCAAGCAAGATGTGACTACCTCACCGAAAAAGGTACCAAGCCACGTAGCTAACATAGACAAGAATAATGGGCTAATATAAGTTATAAGAGTTAATAAGAAGCCTGAGCTAATGGGCCAATCAGTTTATAACTAATGTAGACCTCTGTGTGATTTCTTCAGGACTTAACGACTGCGGGAACCAGACAGGACAGAAACCTCAGTCAACAATACTACAAAATAGTATATGAATTATATAACACACATATAATCTCTAATTGATAAAAATAAGGAAAGAAAGGTTTGCAAAAACTGATCAATACATAATTAACAGTTGGTTATATAATTTCCTCACTAATATTTTGCTTAGACCCTGAGACTGCAGAGAGTTGAAACAGACATCACCATGTTCTTCAAAAATTTAATTATGAGTCAGGCATGGCGGCCCACACCTTCAATCCCAGAGACATTCAGATCTCTGAGTTTAAAGCCAGAATGATCTACATAGAGAGTTCCAGGCTAGCCAGAGTTACACAGAGAAACCCTGTCTTGAAAACATACTCAGAGATCCACCAGCCTCTGTTTCCCAAGTGCTGGGACTAAAGGCATGAGCCACCACCACACGGCAACAAATCATATTTTCATATAAATTTATTTGCCAAAAGAGCACAAGATCCAATTCCTCCATACCTTCTTCTCTTTTGATTTCAGTGCAGTATGAGAAGTGATATTCTCATTTTGGTGACCGCATTCTTGAGCGACAACTGTTTTCACAGGGTCTCCTTCAAGAACACAGTTTAGAAACTGTACTGTGTGTTCCAGTGAATAGCTGTTTAAATATAATGTTAATAAAAGAAAATGAAAGTTCTGTGGTATAAATTCAAGCAATTTCTAAAAATATAAAAAATGGGCTGGAGAGATGGCTCAGTGGTTAAGAGCACTTGCTGCTTCTGAGGAGAACCCAGGTTTTCAAAACAGCATGCAACTTTAGTTCCAGAGGAGCTAATGCCTTCTAAGCCTTCTGTGAGCATCAGACACACAAGGAGTATACATATAGGCAAACACTCAGATACATAAAAAATATTTTTTAAAAAAAATTTTAAAGTGTAAGAAATTGCCTTATTTTAAGTTTTTAATATTGAAACCTAATGTACTTGAAGATTCAAGAAGAACCTCTAGGAAATCTCATAAAAATAATAATTGTGTCCTATTTTTTTTTTTAAAAGATAGATCTCACAATATAGCCCTGGTTGCTTTGGAACTTGCTACAAAGACCAGGCTGACCTGAACTCAGAGATTTGCCTACCTCTGCCTCCTTAATGCTGTCAAAAAAAATTTTAAATAATACTAAGGATAATAAATAATACTAAGGATCTTTTTTATTTTATTTGCATGTGTCTGTGCACCACATGCATGCCTGGTGCCTGCGTGGAGCATTGGGTTTCCTGGAACTGAAGTCACCCACCGTGTGGATGTTGAGAGCCACCATGTGGGTGTTACCAACCAAACCCTGGTCCTCAGAAGTACAGCTCTTACCACTGAGTCATATCTCTAGTCCACAACTTGCAAAGTTTTTAATAATAATAATAATAATGGGCAGGTACAATAGATCAACAGACAAAGATTCTTTCTGCCACACCTGATGCCCTGAGTTTGATTCCCAGGATTCACATGTTGAAAAGAAAGAGCCACGACTCACACATGACCTTCTGACCTTCACACTTACTGCTTGCATACACAATAAATAACTGAATGAATGAATAAGCAAAAAACTCAGGTATTTAGAAAAAATATGTTTAACCTAATTAAACACTACACAGTACACACATTCATAAAAACAATCTATGACTCATTAATATGCACATTTTTGTGTTTATATACCAGTCAAAATTAACTGAGCTGGGGATGTGGCCCAGTTAGTAGAGCACTTGTCTAACATGCAGGAAGTCCTGGGTTTCATCCCTGGAATTGTTTAGAACTGGCCATGAAGGCAGATACCTGTAATCAGAAAAAGGTCAGAAGTTCAAGGTCATCCTTAGCTATATGGCAAATTTAATGATAGCCTGGGGATGCATGAGACCATTAGTAGATTTTAATTTAAAAAAAAAAAAGATGTGTAAGGTCCTGGATTCAATCCCTAATATCAAAGTAGGAGGAGGGAGGTGGTAACATGATAACTCAGTTTCTTTGAATTATTTATTCTGGAGCCAGGCTTATATAGTGCATGCCTGTAGCCTCCATGCTGAGTTCCTGGATTTATCTGAGGCATATTAGCTGCATTGTTTCTTTTTTTTTATCATCTATATCCCCATAAATCTTTTGGGGAATTATAAAGTTTCAATTTCCTTCCAAAATCAAACACAGATAAAACACCCCCATGCCCATATTTATATTGTAACAAACTGAGCACCAAGAGGTTCTAGTTTAAAAATGAAAGCAAAGAACCGTCTGCTCCAGTCCCATGTTATCTGAGCAGGTTTCTCATGGTGAAAAGGTAACAAAAAAATTAAGGAAAAAAGAACAAGGAATACAAATGGCTAGAAATTTTCACTTTCTGTATATATTAAATCTAATAATTATTTAATCAGAAAAATAAACACGAGATTGTTTGGGATACACTTCCAGTCATTAGAGTAAAAATCACAGTCAGTCCATCTAGCACTCACTTGTGATCTTTGAAAATGTCCATCAGGAAATTTTGGTTAATGGCTGGAAATATTTTAAAGAGCTGCTTCTCCTTTAGTTTAGTGGCACAGTCTTTTTCAAACATAAGTGTCTCCCTTTTCTAAAACGAAACAGAAAAGAAATCACCCTGAAGATGAAATTTATAAGCCAGATAATACTGAACAAAAGTCTAATTAGTTTGCTGCAAAAACACCAACAATTTATAAGCAATCACAGCCTTTCCTCACCGATCAGAGGCGGAAGTTAGTAATGTAAGTATTCTTACACTACTTATTTATATCCCATTTTTGCCAAATATTCAAAGGTGCTCAGAAAGACACATAGTTCCATATATTCAGATACATACACAATCTCAAAACAGTCCACTATATGATATAACAAGGAGAAGCTACATATACAGCCATGAACCATGTAACGGTGCTTCAGTAAATGAGGACCCTCATATTGATTGGTATATGCTGTACCATACAGCTTAAGGCCATCTAGGCTGGTGTAAATACACTATGATATCCATACAACCAGTCACCTAATGATGCTTATTTGGGACATTATTCATCATTAATCAGTATAACTGTCTATTAAAAAATAGGATATAAATAAATGAAGTCAAAGATTAGAGAAAATAAAGGCAAGAATACAGGATAAAGCTAGCAAAGAAAATTAGTATATAAATCCATGCCATAAAATCCTGTAGAGTTGCTACAAATTTAGTTCTGAGCCCCCTTAGTGGCCAAAGCAAAAGGGAAAGAAACGTTCTCAGTGTCCATAAATTTAAAACAAACCAGTTACTCAGGAGAAGTACAGCTTTCTGGTACTGAAACCTGAGAGAAATGTCTCCCCTGAGTCCTCATTAAGGAATACTGTGTGCTGCTGTGAACGTCCTCACAAATACATTCTCCTCAATGGGCAGAAACTACAATGTATAAATGTTGTAAGTTCAGGTTGACAGGAAACCTTATAGCTCCTAATTACTTAAAACTTTTTCACAAATACATTTACTCAAAAATAACCGATGTGTATTAGTATTTTTCACAATCCATGAAGCTGCTACCCAGAGCAGTACTCCAGCCAGGTAGAGCTGCACACACCTATAACACTGGGAGTTCAAGGACAGTCTGGGCTGTATGTTGAGATCCTAGCACAAAAAGTTAAAATATAAATAAATAAATAAATAAATAAATAAAACTGTCAGACTAAATAAACTTTCTAAAATCCATTCTTTCTCTGCCCGCCCACCCCATCTACGGAATGCACTGCATGCTTCTCTCTTTCTACCTCTTCCGTTTAGACAGGCTCTTCACAGTGATCTTCCTATCTCCACCCCCAAAAGCAGGTCCTAGCACACTAAAATTTTAAAGAACTCTTTACAACGGTGTTGGGAGATAAGAACTCAAGTATTCATGCTTGGCAGCAAATATTCTTACTCAATGAACCATCTTCCTAGTCCCTAGAATTCTTCCAAATTCTAAACTAAGATTATGATAAAGATTCTTAAATTAGCCAGGGAATAATGGTGCATGCCTTTAATTCTAGCACTTGGGAGGCAGAGGCAGGTGTATCTTTGTGAGTTTCAGGCCAGTCTGGTCTACAAGGGTTAGTTTCAGGACAGGCCCTAAAGCTACAGAGAAACCCTGTCTCAAAAAACCAAGAGTTCTAACAGAAACTATGAGTTCTAACATCAATGAACTATAAACTTAAGATCTCATCATCCTACAATTAATGTTCATGTTTTAGTCCTTAATATATATGATGTCTGCTTTGTTATTTCTTTTTTCTAGAGCTATACAAAAAAGTGTTTTTTCCTTGGAATAGTGAAAAGAAAACATCAAGAAATTCCCTTACTGAGGCTTCATCTAAAGTGAGGATTCCTAAAAAAATATTCTTTGGACCAAGTTGTCTACTTTTCTCACATAGCTCTGGCTGTCCTAGAACTCACACTGTAGACAAGGCTGTCCTTGAACTCAGAGATACGCCTGCCTCTGCCTCCTAGAGTGCCAGAATTAAAGGTGTGTGCCACTGCCACCCAGTTCTTGTCTACTTTCTGTTACCCAATTTGTTTAAAAAAAGGAAAGGAAAAATTACTGACAGAAAAAAAATGCATTAAATTGTAAAGTCAAAAGACATTCATTTGTTAACTACTAAAAAGATTATGAGGCAGGTCAGAAACAAAAGGTAAGTTTCAGTGATAGAAATGGCATTCCAGCAAAACTATTACATTATTCAAGCCTAAAATCAGGCTTTCCTATTTCTTTTAAGAGATGGCTCAGAGGTTAAGAGCACTGGCTGCTCTTTCGGGGGTCCTGAGTTCAATTCCCAGCAATCACATGGTGGCTCACAGCCATCTGTAATGGGGTCTGGTGCCCCCTTCTGGCATGCAGGCACACATGCCAACAGAACACTATACATAGAGAATCCATTTCTCCAGCCTACTACACATAAATTAAGAAGGCTATCTGAAACCACAGTAAAACTGTAAGATACTACTTGAAGCTACTTTACACACGGGTGTGATGGCAGGAACTTACAAAGAACACCTTCGCTGCTCCGGCACCTAGTGCTGTGCACTGCAGCCAGACACACAATGAAGTGGGAATACACCTTGGTCCCCACTTAAGAATCACTTTGCCCTTAACTGGACTAAGTATTTTTTAACTGGACTAAGTATTTTACTTTTTAAATTCTTTAGTTCTCACTTTCAAAATTAAAAAAGAAAAGAAATATGAAAAGTTGAAAAGAAATATGAAAGAATCAAATAAACCAATGGCTTCAAATAAGTACACTGAAGTAAAGAGCAAAAAGTAAATCAGATTTAAAATAAAATTTCTATTTGAACTCTAGTTGAAGAGTAGAAGGAAGAAAACTGAATTGTAATACAAATTCTGAAGCTTCTGAATTTTTTCTCTAAATTTTATTATTTTAAAATTTAAAGATAGGCACATCCTTAAAAAGCGATACAATTATTGTTACTAAATAATGTATGACACCATCTCAAAGTGAAAGATTTCATATTTTTCTATAAGTATAAGATTACAGAAGTAAATGTTAAAAACTAACAATAATAGAGCTTGCAAACTCATACTTAGCATAGAAGACCTGTGTATGTCAGAGTACTAACTAGCAGGAAACAAAGCCTCACCCAGATTCTACTTAAAATATTTTTCAGTTTTAATACTGGCTTGAGACAGGTTAAATATGAAGTCCAGAGCAGGAGACACAGAATTAAATGAAAATCACATGCTAAACAACACCGCAGAGACCACAGATTAGTATCGTGCCAACCCATACCAAATCATGTTTCTCCTGTAAGGCGATTTCTTCTGACATTATTTCTCGCAGTGAAACTTTTTTTGTCTGAGTGTTCCAGGGATCCGGTGTTTCGGGTGCCGCTAAAGTCTTCAATAACTTTTTGCCAGTTTTCTGAGATGATTTTTGTTCAGAATTATCAAGAACAGCAGGTCCAGTCAGCAAAGGATCTATAAGAATAATAAAGTGGTGTAATATTTTCAGCAATTGATGTACAAATTAAATATTAGTCACAAGACAAAAGAAACATGAGATTTTGAAATCCTTTTCAGCTTCTAAATATAATACGACTGAAATTTCAAAATAAATCTTCATATAACTACAAGCAAGAAATGATAATATAGGAATATTTCAAATGAGCAATGATCGAGGTGTAACTAGAAATCAGCTCAGTGCTTCCCATTCTTTTCTGTCACTTTGACTCCCTCCCTCCTCAGCAAAACAGTGCTGGAAGCGTAAATGCTGGGTAGTGAGCAACTGGGAGAGCTCCGCTTAAGCCCGCTCTTCTGTTCAAAGACCTCAGAAAAGCAATATGCTGACAAATATTAACAGACCAGAGGCATATTATAAATACGGAGCAAATTATGCTGAAAATAAGGGACAATCCACAAAGTTCATAGTGATAGGCGTCACCAACTAACCCTTCAACATCTCCAGGGTACAGACACTCTGCTCCAGCCCCATCTCTCCGGGGTACAGACACACTCTGCTCCAGCCCCGTCTCTCCAGGGTACAGACACACTCTGCTCCAGCCCCATCTCTCCGTCTCTCCGGGGTACAGACACACTCTGCTCCAGCCCCATCTCTCCGGGGTACAGACACACTCTGCTCCAGCCCCATCTCTCCGGGGTACAGACACACTCTCTCTACTCCAGTGTTGTCTCTCTGGGCAGTGAAGAAACTGTAGTTGCTGCAGGCACTTCCATTATTCAACTACACTATAGTTTAGTAACTTCTACCTTCAGTCAGCTTTATCTCTTTTTAAATATTTGTATTAATTCTTTGAAAATTTCATAGATTGTTTAGATCATATTCACCCGCCTCCCCCATCTCATCCAAGACCCACTCCCCATCCCAGATGGACCAAACTTTATGTCTTTCACTTTTTTAAAGTCCACAACCCTTACAAGAGAGGCCTATACTCTTAGGGGTGTGGCCAGTGTTCTCTCTTGAAGCTGCATGTCCCAGGTCTGAAAAAAAGTGGAGCCCAAGGTCTTCAACCGGAAGCTTCCCGCCTTGTTGCAGGGCAGAGTGCACAACAGAAGCACTAACAGTGCTTCATGATAAAAGGAAGCCTTCTCACCAAACCTGCCATGACAGACACCACTGGAGACGAGACTGTTTAAGAAGCCATCTGGAGGGGACTGGAGAGATGGCTCAATGGTTAAGAGCACTGGCTGCTCTTCCAAAGGTCCTGAGTTCAGTGAGTAAAGGTACCCACTGCCAAACCTAACAACCTGAGTTCAAGCCCCAGGACCCATGGTAGAGACACCTACAAACTGTCCTCTGAACTGTATACATACATACATACACACACACCATCATGCACACACATCACACACACATACACCATCACACACACAAAACTTTTTTGATATAATTTTAGAAATCCTTGGGTACCCTATTTTGTGGAAGCACATTGAAAATGAGCTAAGACATGCATGCACACTTGAGTCAGTGGTGGTAGAGCACACTTTTAATCCCAGAACTGGGAGACAAAAGTAGGCAGATCTCCAAATTCAAGGCCAGCCTGGTCTACAGAGGGAGTTCCAGGACAGCCAGTGTTTACACAGAGAAACCTGTCTTAAAAGACAAAACGAAACAAAACGGTACACTCCATATTTCAACTTCAAGACAAAGTGAAAGCCAGAATATGTACTTTACCTTGCACGCACTTGCCACAAGACACCTCCTCCTGTCTCTGCCGCTCCTGCACACAAAGGCAGAGCAAAGATTGGCAAAGGGCGGGGCACTGGGAAACAAAGCTACAAAGTTATAGCAGCTTTCTCTAGAAATCAGTTCTTCTCATGCACTATAAGTCGTTATTAAAATTAAGTAAAACAATAAAACTATATAAGTGAAATTACTAAGAATAGCTACATGTATATAAATCTCTGATTTTTAAGATTTTCACTGTTTTTAAAAATTTCGTGCATGTATTTAAATCTGCATGTGGGTACATATATTTAAGTCTGCATATGTGCAAAATAAACACAGGGAGCCAGCTCTTCATACAAGGAAGCTACCAACCATTACAGAATCTCTCCATTTCTCATGAATCACTTTAGCCAGATTCAGATCTATATGAACCACACAATCCTCAACTGTTAGAGAGCCTTGTGAAGGGAAGAAAAAGAGAAAAACACAACCGTTACTCATCATACATTTGCAGAGAACACACTCAACTATCATACGCATAAACCAAATATTGTCACCATCACTACCACATCCCCATTTACATCGTGTTTTTATGTTCTGTCATTGTTTTCATATGTAGCTGGTACACACACAAAGCTTCGTGACAAATCTACTTAGGTTCCTCTCAGCTCCATACATTCCTTTAGCTGAGATTTCCATAACTGTGTTCTAGGAAATTACTTCCTGCCTTAAATCTATCTGAAATAAGACCAAAAGGCACAAAGATCACTTCTGCAAATAAATGTGAAGTGAATACTGGAGAAAACTTCCAACATATTAATGGATATACTGACAGAAAATTCTACATAAATATTCTCTACTTCAAATTAATTGTTTTGAATCCTTTAAAAACATGTTATGCCAAATATAAGGCACTAAGTAAAATCATGTGATATAACTTACGGACACATTCAGCCAATGAAATGACTGCCACTGAATCAAAAACTATATATGCTGTTTATTTACACACATGCTGGCACTCGCTCGTGCACACACGCGCGCGCACACACTTTTTCCTTACCTGAATCAATACCAACTGGGCCAAATAATTCATTAAGTTGGAAAGCCAACTCAGGGGGCAGTGCCAGCTCCAGACAGTCTATGGTCAGAGACTTGGCCATCGCTGGTGTGGGATTCAATACCTCGGTTTTATCCTCTTCACTAACTCCGGCTGACAAACCAGTTCCTGGCATTAGAATTGTCTCCATTTCCTGTTTATCTTCATTGATAAATTCTTCCATGTTTCCAAATTTCATATAATCCTTAGGAAGATTCTCATTTTTCTTTACTTCCAAAGAGCTAGTAAGATAAACTTCATTTAATTCAGGATTTGAAGTGCTTGTTGCAGAGTTGATAAGATCAGATAAATTTAAAAAAGAGTGAATATTGCCGCCAGTCTCTGTGGCTACTAGATTTTTCTCCATTTCACTAACATCTTTAAGGACATTAGGTTTTGGAGTAAGTGGAAGAGGCCGCTTAAAGCTGTGTGCACCCGCCACGTCAGCCCGAGTGCTAGGAGCTACTGCAGTATTACTTTTTATGTTTACAGCAGCATTAGGAAATATTCTGGCTATGAGCTCAGGGTTTTCAGGATTTACAGCTCTTATCTCTTCCTGCTTCAAGTTTCCCTTTTCTGCAACACCAGCAGACTGTGCATTAGCATTCCTGATACCAACCCCAGGGTTAAATTCTGACATACAACACTTAGGATCTTCTGAGGTTCCTCTCTGGCCAATAATTTCCTTCAAATCCAGCCCCATAGAAAATGGTCCAACTTGTGACTCGTCATATGATTTGGGGGGATTCTCAACCTCAGTATCCTCACATAATTTAGTCTCAGAATCCAACAAAAGGCTTGTGGCCCAAATAATATCTTTATTACATCTCTCATATAAATCTTTCAGGGCTTCTAAGGAAAATGATCCAAATAGTTTACAAAGGATATTAAGATTTTCAGACTCATCGGCACTGGTAAGCTCACTTTCTTCAACATACGTACTTTTATCATGCATTACTCTGTATGGAATTGCTTCATGAACATTTAATTTCGTATTAATAGTAAAATCTTTTGGCTTAAACCCATCTAGTTTTCCTGTTAGCACTCTGACAGAATCTGAAACACTGATTTTATTCTTTTCTAATTTCCACAAAAGAGCAAAATCTTGGGGCTCAGTCTGGGCACATGTGCTTGTATCTACTCCAGAGACAATCCCAGACACCCCCACTGCTAGAGACCGAGGAGGCCCCACAACTCCAGGAAGGGCAGCTGCACTACTGGGAAAGGGAAGGGGCAGTGTGTGCTGGCTAGGAGTCATTTTACTCAGGGAAGTTTGATCCCCATGACTTGTTTTACTAGGCAGCATTTCAGAACTCCGAAGGGTGGAGCCCAGCGATTTCAGTTCTTCAGGGCTTGTGCCCCAATAGGCCTCATGTGTGGGGTACAAGGGTATTTCACCCACACTGTCACTGGCTCCAAATTCTAAATTGGTTTCATTTAAGCCAGCTTTTGGTACTCTCGATCTGTGCTCTCTCTGAGCTAACGAAGCAGGTGAGGGCCAGTCGCCCACAATACTGAAGGAGGTTTGCTCAGTACTTTTGTAAGGATCATATTGACAGCTACTGGGCACTTCTGAAAGATCATCGTTTCCATGTGGAGAGCCTCGCTGCTGGACATGATCCGTATTCATAGATACTCTAGTATCAAATACTTTCTGTGACTGAGGGCGATTACACTTCTTGTCATTTTGTACAGATAAACCTTTTTCAGCTTTCCGGTTCCTTTTGGTCCTCTGGCTGATTGTCTTATCAACTGGCCAGTCACCAACAAAATTTGATGGTTCGTGTTTTGGGAACTTTTCCAAAGATGATTTGTTTTTTTGTTTTCCAGTGACCTTTTTCTTTCCTGTTGTTCTTTCTTCCAGTATTTCAGGAGGTGGGGGGTTTTCACTTTGAAGGGTCCCAGCACTTGCAAGCTCACCAGCTTCTTGACTGTCCTCAGCACAGTAACTACTTGGAGATGCTCCCTCTGCAGGACTCCAAGCATCTGCTTCAGCACGCTCTTTTGACGTCTTTGGCTCTTGCTCTTTCTCACTCTTGTCTGTGGCTTGAACTTTGCTTTCAGAGTGAGAAAAACAGGTGTTTGGGGCTTCCCGCAAGAAAGGGCTGCTGTGTACACCATGACCCACGGAGCTCATCTCCTTTCTTCCTCTGTTTAAACTGGCACGAGGGAGGGGGGACGTGCCCTCGGGGAACACTGCTTCTTTGGCCACTTCAGGGGTCTTCTCCTCGGGTAACTCTAAATGCTTCACAGATGTGGATAAGACATTCTCTTCTTTTTCAGAGGTAAAAGCTTCATTGTCTCTTGGGCTACAAGACATTTTTTGAAGTATGGTAAGAAAGTCTCTTCACAGTACCATTAATACTGTGATTTAAATTAATGAAGCATGCAATCAGACAGCATTTACCATTTATTCTAAAAACTAAAAAATAAATTACACAAAAACTACCAAAGCTGGGATGGGGATATAAGTCAGTAGTATAGCTCAGAGGCAGGGTACTTTCCCGGACTAGTAGAAGAAATGTTTTAAAAGCTAATCTTAGGCTGTCCCTAAAATATCATAAACACATTCTTTACTGTGAGTCCTACACCTGGCACGCAGTGCAGCATCCACAGAGCAGACTCTGAGTTGGACAGTAACCTGTGGTTGTCAGACAAGGTGCTATGTGTTGACTATGACAACGAAGGTTGTCAATGTGCTCACACGAGAGGACATCACCGTGCTGGCTTCTTTCACACCCACAGGTTGGCATATGCTACAGCACATAGACCTACTCTATGTCCACCTGCCATTTAGTACAGAAGAAACTTCATTTACAGAATTGTTTCTCAATCTGTGGGTCATGAGCCCTTTGGGGGTCAAACAACCCTTTCAGAGAGGTCACCGAAGACCATCAGAAAACACAAATATTTACATTGCAATCCATAACACTAGCAAAATTATAGTTATGAAGTATCAATGAAAATAATTTTATGGTGTGGTAGTCACCACAACATGAGGAACTGTATTAAAGAGTTCACAGAATTATGAAGATTGGGAACCAATGCTTTACAGGAACACAGAACCAACACTGTCAGATACGGTCCATGAATGAAGCTATATGAGATTTCTGAGACACTGTGAGAAAACACCAAGTATACAAGACAAGTGTCCTGTATCCTCTGTTCCTCCATCACACGGGTTGATCTTGGAATGTGCTCCATGCCCTCCTAGGTGTAAATACTTCAGATTCCCCAGCCGTTACTATAGCTATTCACATGATGTCTCCCAACACAGGCTGTCCTCTTGACTGTGTACAACCTAACTCATGTAACCTTGTCCTTGTGCCTATCTATATCCAACTTAAACTAAAGTGAACTTTGCTCACATGACCTTGCTAAACCCTCAGAATGTCCTCAGAAGATAAACTGTCTGATGCCCTGAAGAAAGCTGGTTACTGCATGAGACTTTAGTCTACCTATTTGTAGGCTCTGCTCTCCCAGGTCCACGCCACCACCAACAACAGTAATACAACATAATTTGCGTGAGTAAAAAAACAAAACAAAACAAAACAAAACAAACCACTAAAGCTAGGTGTGGTGGCACTCATGCTCAACTCTGCTTTAGTCCCAGCAGAGGCAAGTGGATCTCTTGAGCTCGAGGCCAGCCTAGTCTGCCTGCTCTACAGAGTTCCAGGAAAGTCAGGTATACACAGACAAAGTCTGTCTGGGAAGAAAAACAAAATTAAAAACAACGAGTCAGGTGATGGTGGTGCACACCTTTAATCTCAGCATTAGGGAGGCAGAGGCAGGATCTCAGCAGTTCAAGACCAGCCTGGTCTACAAAGCAAGTTCCAGAACAGCCAGGACTGTTACACAAAGAAACCCTGTTTGGAAAAAAAAAAAAAAAAGAAAGAAAAGAAAAGAAAGAGAGAGAGAGAAGGCGGGAGAAAAGAGAAGGGAAAGGAAGAGAAAAGGGAAGGGAAGGAAAGGAGAAAGGGAGGGAAAAGGAGGGAAGAAGAGAGGGAGGCAAGAAGGGAATGAAAAAGGGAGGGAAGGAGGGAGGGAGGCAGGCAGGGAGGGAGGGAGGGAGGATAGGGTGTAATTTCAGCCACAATAAGGCTGACATTTCCAGGTTCTAAAGGGCCATGCACATGCAGACAAGCCCTCAGGTAGAAGTGCCTAAAGGCCCGGGGCCATGTGACCCACATGCCTGTGTGGTTGCATCATCCAGGTATGACTCAGCTAAGCCCTTGGCAGCATGCATGAACCCCATCATACATAGTCATGTCAAAACCCTGTGCACATGCACTAGGCAGCTTTTAAAAGCTGGACGCGCCATCTTTCTCTCTGTCTCTGTCTCTTTCTCTCTCTGCATGCAGACTTCCCCACACCTGTACACGCCCCCTCTAATAAACTCCTAAGCGGTGTTCCATGTTTCCTTCTCCGTAGTACCAGGTAATTTCGGAGGGGAGGGGAGGGGAGGGGAGGGGAGGGGAGGGGAGGGGAGGGGAGGGGGGAGAGAGACACTAAAGAAACAGATAAGGAAGCTCTCATTTAAGATGTCATTTGTTAAATAGATATTCATTTTTAATTCAACATCACACTTTCAACTTTCATGACTTCTTATTCAGTTTGTCAACTCATCTTTCTTTATATCAGGGATCCTCAAAGTCCCAGCTCTCCCATTAAGCTTTCCCAAATGAAATCACACCTAACATTAACGAAACTCTTTATGGGAGTACCTTCACTAAAACCTAACAAACTAAAAGTAGTATGGATATATACAAAAACAATTAAGAGAAAAGGGAAAAGCTAAAATAAAAAGACAGGTGTATTTGCTATATAGGCAGAGACTCACAAACCCTCAGCTCCAAGGGAAAAAACTCATCTTTCACATGAACTTTTACCTCTCTTGCTAACATCCTCAGCTGACATCAAACATCTCCAAAAATATCATTAAAAACAATGAACAGTTGCAAACTGAGGTTTTGTCAGCAGACTCAGCCTACCCAGAACTCTGGTCCTCACAAGCGTATGCACACAACGCGATGCGCTCCGTCCTCTCTGGGTCTGAAGAACTCATGATGATCGGCACGGACACAAAGCGCTGGTAGTGCTCCAACATTCTCGCTATTTTCTCTTTGCTCACTCCATGAATGTTACGCCTGAAAATTCCAGGGAGCAGAAAGGTGGGAAGAATGTTACAGGCAACCAAGGGGAAAAAACAAGAACAAACAAAGTCCAAGAGAATAGTACATTTCTTTTCATTTTATTTGGTACTGGGGATTGAACTCAAGGTCTTGTGCACATGAGGTAGACACTTGACCACTGAGCTACATCCCTAGCACCATTATGGCACACTTCTACGGTGTGGTGATGTAAGAACAGCAAAGCCTGTTTTTACATGATATGTACTATCTAACCCTAATTTCCCTTTAGTTTCATTTTGTTTCTAGAGGTCTGTTTTCATTTTAAGATGTGGTCTTGCTATGAAGCCTGGGCTGCTGACCTGAAACCTGGGATCCTCCTGCCTCAGACTTTTGGGTGTTGGAATGCCACCACCACACCCAGCCTAGCCACACCTGTTTGATAAAATGCATTGCCATTTTATCAATCATCCTATACAGTTTCCCCAGATATCTTTTATGAATGCAGGAGAAATAAAGCTTCAATAACCTTAAAAGAGTTCTCCTAAAGCTCTGCAATAAATAAATAAATAGATAAATAAATATGAAATAAGGAAGTCTCATAAAACAATGACTGTCATTTCAAAGATTTTAATTAAGTAGTAAGTATCCTACTATAGTGACTCTGAGTAAATGTCCCAAAGTACCTTCCTGTTAGAATAAAACAGATCCCAGTTCAAACAATATTTTTAAATTCCTAGCATATTAAGTCTCTGGATATCCAATCATGAAGTTTATTATCTGTGTTTCCAGTCTTCCTTGCTTACTTGTATATTTTTATTATTGAACTCACAGTTAGTTAACCCTAACATGGGAATCTTTAGGTCTCAAACTGAGGGTGCTTTCTGGATTTGCACTGCCAGGAGATAGGGTATTAGCTTTAGTCCCTCTTGGGTTGCTTTCTTAATAAAAATATCTCAGTTGTAACTCTTTTAACTTGGTCTAGATTCAAGGCTTTACGTCTGAATTGCAGGGCTAATATTTATGTTTGCCTCTTGAGTAAATCTGGCTTTCATATTTACCTACCTCGATCTTGTCTGGTTTTCATATCACAGAGAAGCAAAGAGATAGAAAATATGAGAGAGGTTAAGAAACATTGACAAAGAGGCCAGAGCAAAAAAAACTGGTCTCGTATACCACTGATTGAAGTCTGAAGAAGAGAAGAAAGGGATGAACAAAAGTAATTTAAAGATAAATTCTGAGAATTTTCTAGAACTGATGAATGACACAAATGTCCTGATTTCAGGAGTCAAACAAGATAACAGCATAAGAAATCCACAACTAGAAATATATGCTAAAATTGTCACACACCAAAAGAGATGACATTAGGCTAAAAAAATTTTTAAAAAGCTAGTCATACAAATAGGAGCTAATGATTAGAATGAGAAGACGTAACATAGTAATAGAAACAAAACATAAATGTTACCTTCAATAACTGACACTTGCTGACATCCCAGAATATATAGAACAAGTGTCTTATAAGAATGAGGATAATGAAAAGATTTCTGAATGAAAACTTAAAAAGCAATAGTTTCACACAAACAGACCCTTACTTTAAAGAAAAAGAAAAGTAAACACCAGGCAGACAAACTTTCAGATTAAAAAAGATCTGTGTTGCAATGGGAAAGAAAGCACAAAGGAAATACTTGAGCAAAAATCAACACTTGTGTATAAAGCGCATAGTGATACCATGGAAGCAAATGGGTACTATCACAGGAAGTTGTTTTAAGGTCCTTGTGTTTGTGAGGAAGAAGGTTAAAAATGGTTTAACTTAGGCTTGAGCTTTAAATAATGAAACATGTAAGGTGGCCACTAAAAGAATGTCAACAAAGCATTTATAATTTAGCAATTACTATAGAAGAAAACAGACTTAAATTTCATCCAAAATTTCTAAAACATGATGAGAGAAAAACTGAACAAGAATAATTTTTTTTTAAATAACAACAATCATAGAAGCCAGGCATGGTGGCACATGGCTTTAATCCCATCTCTTGGTTAGCAGAAGCAGGTGTATCTCTGGGAGTTTGAGGACAGCCTGGTCTACAAAGTGAGTTCCAGGTCATCCAAGGCTACGTAGTGAGACCTTGTCTCAAAAAACAAACTAAAGCACAGTGACACAGAAAGTGGCCAATGGTATAAGTAACAAAACACCCATGAAAGAGCTGCTTCATCATTTGAAGCCAAAACAGGACTGAGCACTACGGTATTTGCCTGAAATCCTAACACTGGCTAGGCGGAGGCAGGAGGATCAGGAATTCAAGGTTAGCCTGGGCTACAGAAGACCCCCTCCAAACCCTTGACCTACCCTCCCCCACACACACACACATACACAAGAAAAAAACCAAGGTAGACAGAAAATATTTTAAAAACCAGCCATGCTAGGTACACTAAATATATAAGCATTAAGGATATTAAAACATTGAAAGTAAAAGTATGAAAAGAAAAATTCTCACAAGTAACTAAAAGGATGCCAGCAGAGTTCTATTAATTAGACAAACCAGACTTCACAGCAAAAGTTATTCTTAAAGACAAAAGAAAAATCAGCAGAAAGGATAAAGTCTTGTTAATTAGGGTAACATCAAAAATGCTAATCTCTTAGGAATTTCAACAACTAACTTCCAAATAAATAAAGCAAAAACAGGTAGGGCGACGGATAGAAACCGATGGGCAATAGAACAGACGTTCCACACACTCTTTCACATTGGAAGAGTTCACCAGCCATCGCCAAAAATCACCCCACAAGACCAACCAAAAGAACAGCAAGCACAGAAAGCTACAGAACACACAGCAGAACTGCTAAGTATGACTTACTAAGCGTATTAACACATCACCAGTACACGGCGGGGTTTTGTATGCATGTGTCTGTATGTGTATGAATGCACACATGCCACAGCACACATGTGGAAGTCAGAGGACAACTTACAGGAGTTGGTTCTCTCCTTCTACCATGTGAACCAGGGGATCAAACTCAAGTCCTCAAGCTTGGTTGCAGGTGCCTTTGCCTACTGAACTTTTCACAAGCCTCCAGTACACATGTTCATTAAGCAAGAATGAACATTTAATAAGTGACAGTTGGGGCTGGTTGTGGTTACACAGGTTTCAAACCCCAGGGCTTAGGAGGCAAAGGTAGGCAGATCTATGCAGTTCCAGGGTTGCCAGAACGAGTGAGACAGGGAAAATTCCAATTGAGAGGAAATACTTCTCAATTAGTTTACAATACCAAAATCAGGCAAGGCCGGTCAGGGAGGGGAACACTGCTCGCTAACCCCATTCATCCATATGGATGCAAAAATTCTAAACAAACACAGGAAACCAGATCCACTAATGTATCAAAAGATAATAAAAAGAAACTGAGTATGACAAGATGCAACATAGATAAACCGTGGCAACATTGTAAGTGCAAGACGCTAGACAAAAAGACTCCATGTATTCATTATAAATACAGGGTCCAGAGCAGGAAAACCCTAGGGAAAAAACACAGCAGGGGTTGCCAGAGAAGGAACTGCGGAAAAAAGGAAGGAAGGAAGGAAGGAAGGAAGGAAGGAAGGAAGGAAGGAAGGAAGGAAGGAAGGAAGGAAGGAAGGAAGGAAGGAATTTCAGAATTAAACAGTAGTGATGGTCATACAACGTGAATATATTAAGGTCAGACTGTCTTTTAGTTAGCATGAAAATTATTACAAAAAAAACCATACTAAAATTACATAAAATCTTCTAAAAGAATACACAGCACAGAAGAAAAAAAAGAATGCTCATCTTTTTTTTTTTTCTTTTTGGTTTTTTGAGGCAGGTTTCTCTGTGCAACAGAGCCCTGGTTGTCCTAGAACTCACTCTGTAGACCAGGCTGACCTGGAACTCACAGAGATCCATCTGCTTCTGCCTCCCAAGTGCTGGGATTAAAGGAGTTTACCACCAACACCAGCGAATGTGAATGTTCACCTCTTAAATAACATATTTTTAATTCAAGACAAGCACCCAGATAACGAGTTGGGGTAGGAGACCGAAATATCTGCAACCTTCTCCTCCTACTTTAAGAATTCTAGACGTTCCAAGTACGTGGCTCAAGTGTACCAACTCCAGGGTCTGTTCTAGATTTAGATTATTACAAGGAAGGACACAACTGACAATGTAAGACAACTGGGAATTTTTTGGCCGTGTATTATAAATCTCCCAACTTTTCATAAAACTTGGGATAAGGGCCACCAAGATGGCTCAGTGGACACAGGCACTTGCTTGAAGGTCTGATGATAATTTTTTTGTCCCTGGAGTAGAACTAACTCCAGAGTTCTCCTCTGACCTTGAACAAGTGATGTGACACATGAGTGCTTGCACCCATTCATATATACACACACACACACACACACACACACACACAAAGATCTTTAAAATAATTATTTTTAAATAAGATAAAACATACATAATATAAAATCTTACCAATTTTTAACTGGTCAAGCCAAAATCTAATGTTTGTTTCACTCGTCATTTATAAAGGAAAAAAACAATCACAATAAACTTTCAATCACTGTTGTGGGATAAAAGGCCATGTCAAAAAACCTACAAGTTTTACCTTGCAAGCTCCTTTGGTTTGAACTTCCACCATGTGTCCGGTTCCCGGAAAAGGACCTTATATTTATGCTTCTGAGACTGCATATGGAAAAAACAAAAAACAATGTATATAATTTTTCCATAAATTTAAATGCAATGTTTGCAAACTGTATCACCTTAGAAACGAAAACCCTCACAGATGACCTGGTCAGGAGATCAAAAATCTATCTGCTGGGGCTGGAGAGATGGCTTTGCAGTTGAGAACACTGGCTGTTCTTCCAAACAACCCAGATTGAATTCCCAGCACCCATAGAGCAGCTCACAGCTGTCTGTAACCTCAATTCCAAGAGATCTGGCATCCTTGCACAAACATACATGCAGTATACATTAAATAAACAAACAAACAAACAAGCAAACAAATCTTTTTAAAAAGTCTGCTGTCTTAGAGAGACAGCAAGGATAATTGGGAGGGTTTACGCTGCTCTTGTTTTGGGGGTGTTTGTTTTGAGATAAAGCCTCAAGTAGCTTCAACTTGCTTTGTAAAAAAAACTGGAATTACAAGTAAGCACCACAACATCAGGCTCTGAGTGGTTCTCTCTCCTTTAGCTGAACTTTTATCCTTTTGCTAGGCTTCCTGGCTCACTCTACAGCCCTGGGCTACCTGTGGGGGTTTCAAGGAAAATGGCCCCCACAGGGAGTGGCACTATTAAGAGGTGTGGCCTTGTCGGGGTAGGTGTGGTCTCACTGGAGGAAGTGTCACTGTGGAGGCGGGCTTTGAGGTCTCATATATGCTCAAGATACCGCCCAGTGTCTCAGTTCAGTTCCTGTTGCCTGCAAGATGTAGGACTCTCAGCTACTTCTCCAATACCATGTCTGCATGCAGACCACCATATTCCCCACCATGACAATAATGGACTGAACCTTTTAATTGTAAGATACCACCTCAATTAAATGTTTTCCTTTGTAAGAGCAGCCGTGCTCATGGTGTCCTTCACTTCACCGCAACAGAAACACACACTAAGATACTACCTTAGAAGGTTTAAGTGGGTCAGAAGTAAGAAACTGGAATAAATTGTAATGGGGAAATGCAATTTTACACAATCTCCTTGACTCAGCAATTTAGTTCCAAAACTTTATGTTACTGATAGTTGTATAAACAGAACAAACATGGATAGATATAAACATAACATGTGTATGCCAAGATATTTAGTTCACTATTATTTGTAATAGCAAAAGAACAGAAAAGGTCTGGTTACTGATATGGATTTATCTAAATAAATTATATAAACATAAAATAAAATCTTGTTTTGTTTCAAGACGGAGTTTCTCTTATAGCCCTGTCTGACCTAGAACTTACTTTGTAGATCAGGCTGGCCTCAAACTCGGAGATCCACCTGACTCTGGTTCCTAAATGCTGGGACTAAAGGCAGGTGCCACCACCAATCTGGCTTAAAGACTTATTTGTATATTATATGTATATGTATATATACAATTATATTGTATATTTTATGTATATGAGTGTACTGTCTTCATGCACATCAGAAGAGGGGGAAAGGTCCCATTACAGATGGTTGTGAGCCACCATGTGGTTGCTGGAATTGAACTCAGAACCTCTGGAAGAGCAGTCAAGTGCTCTTAAACTGCTGATCCATCTCTCCAAGCCACAAACACATGATTTTTAAAATCCTATATTAAATGAGAGAATGAGAAAAATCCCTTAAAATAAACTGATAAGAAAGTAAGCCAAACAATTCTCACTTGGGAGAAAATAAATTATTCACAAATTTGGCCATGCATGAAAAACATCTGGAAAGATTCTCAAAAACACTATTAAAGGTACTTCTCTCTAGGAAAAGAACTTTAGGCACTGTTTTAAAGTTTGGATATTTATCAAATATGTACACGCCTGTCAGGTTCCAAAGAAACTAGGACAAGTCTCACTCAGTATCTGTGGTTCCTCCCAGCAATTCTTACCCTGCCCCCATCCTAAACCTCTCCAACCAAGAGGCTTGGCCTCCCTATATGACTCTGCCATTTTGCGTAGGTGCCCTCTTGGTTCCCATTCACTCTCTTGGTCCTCTTGGCTTCTTCTCCTCTCATGGTCCTGTCTATTCTGCTGGCCCAGTTCAGTCTGAACTTTTCCAGGTGCCTCAGACTGTTCTCTCCCTCATAGACGATGCAACCTTCTCCTCAACCACCCCATGGAGGGATAATGTCCTCATTTTCATTCAATGTCAGTATAATTTAAAACCTGCTGCCAACAACAGCTTATTCCATGTTCCAGAGCTCTAGTGTGGCTGTGGTACACATATCAACCACCGCACTTTTACACTTAACTAATCCTCCCTCAGGAATAACTGATTTAGGCAATTCCCTCAGACACTGTGCACCTTTTCTTCCTTTGAATTAATTCCATCCACTTATTTGTCTCATCATATTCTACTTTCCATGTACCAGCTATTTACCAGATCCCTTTTGTTTAGAAAGAAAGAAAGAAAGAAAGAAAGAAAGAAAGAAAGAAAGAAAGAAAGAAGGAAGGAAGAAAAAAGTCTGTGGCCAAGAGGTCATGGCATAGGCCTTTAATCCCAGCTATTTTCAGAGGCAGGTGGATCTCTGTGAGTTCAAAGGCAGCTTGGGTCTAGAGAGTGAATTCCACAACAGTCAGGGCTATACAGAGAAACCCTGTTTTAATGAACAAAAAGAAAAGACTATTACCAGTTTTTATTTTCTTTATTTCTTTGTTTTGTGGTACTAGACTGTCCTTTTCAGCCATGCCTCTGCTCAGAATGCAGTGTCTATGAATTGGTCTTTTGTCTAACACTCCAGACCTAGCCTCATCTTCTTGTATCCAAGTCTTTATAAGGAAACAAATGAGTCTGACTTGACACTCTGTGAGAAGCAGGGTCTCTTATACACTTCTGAGTACAGTTAAGAAAAGCCAAGAAATAAATACTGGAAAAGAATGTTTTTTGTTTTGTTTTGTTTTGGCTTTTTTGCAACAGGGTTTCTCTGTGTAATGCCCAGCATGAAAAAGTGGTTTTATATTTTCAATTATAAAAGAAAAAAGGAAGCTAGACAATGGTGGCACACAAATTTAATCCCAGCACTCAGGAAGCAGAGGCAGGCAGATCTAAGTTCAAGGCCAGCCTGCTCTACAGCAAAGCACACCTGTAATTCCAGTACACAAGAGGCTAAAACAAACAAAATAGTTCAAGGCTGCCTGGGTTATGAACTGATAACCTATCCAAAAAAAAAAAAAATACAGAAGATAAAAAGAATTGGGACATCAGAAACAAAGCAATTGAAACCCTTTATTTTCTACTTAAAAAAATTAAGTGTTGGGGCTGGATCAATGGCTCAGCAGCTAAGAGAACTGGAGATGACAGAGGTTCAATTCAGTACACACACAGTGGCTCACAACCACTTGTAACCCCAGTGCCATGGATCCAATGCCCTCTTCTGGACTCTGTAGCCTGCTGCACACAGATGCTTCACATGAATGTAGACAAGCATAAATAAATACAGAAAGACAACATCACAAAACTTTCTAAGAGGACTACAGAAAACATGGGAAGACTACAGAGCAGTCTGGTGAGTCTATCCCAACACAGAGCATCTTAGTAGGCAGCTAGAAAACAGAGTATATTTCTGCTTCCAACAAACTAAAATCAAATCCACTGCTCCTATAGTGAAAACACACTGGGAGTGCAAGAATGTTTGAGACAGTCTCTCTCTATAGCCCTGGTTCTCCTGCAGTTCCCTATGTTGACCAGGCTGGTCTTGAACTCAGTGATCTACCTGCCTCTGCCTCCTTTAGCATTGGGATTAAAGGTGTTTCAGCACCATGCACAGCTTTCAACACATTTTCCCCAGAAAGGTGAAGAATTGCACTTAAAAAACAGTTCAAGTGCACTAAACGTGATGGTTAATGTTACATTTTTAAGTTTAAATTACTATGCTAAAAGATCTATAAAACAAAAATGCCTCTAACCTGTAAGCCCCACTTGCCCAAGGTAACTTCCTAAAATGCTGGGGGCTGATGTTCACATAAGATATCAAGCCGTGTGTTTTTACATCTATAAACAAGGTTAGTTGGACCAACTGCACAGGATGTGTGCCTTATATAGGCAGGAGGTACAAGGGATGTATCTTACCTCTGATTGCATGAAGGCAGGAAGTAGCCTTGTGAATTTTGCCTTTATAAACCTGACTAATGTAATTTGGAGCTGCATTCTAAGCATGAGACTTAGGTATGGACCTGGCCAGTATCCATGGTCCTGGACAATATTTAATAAAGTCTTTCTTTTTTTGTTAAAATTTATTAACTGTGAGACTGGCAAATCTCTAAGTGACTGCAGACCCTTTAGTAAACTAAACGAGATAAATAGCAATCTGGATGTGTTGAGGATGTAAAGGAAACTCCAATATGCATAAGTTCTTCCAATTGCAAGGCATGTGCTAGTAATGGAGGACACACACACATACACACACCGCTCATAAATGAATGAATGAATGAATGAATAAATAAATAAATAAAGACTGTCACAAAAGCTTCATTTATCAGATTTAGTCAATAATGTTACTATAAACCAAGCACAGTGCTATACCTAGAAGATTCAATAGTAGGGAGGAGAGGAAAAGAGAGGACAACATTTGAACATCAGAATCTTAAAGCTGAGTAAACTTAGCTTCAAAGAGAAGCTCAGTCTGGCTGTCTTACTCTTCCCATGCCACCAAAGACCAAGACTCGGTTCAAGGCAAACCAAGACATTCTGGAGTGTTAGAGATTCACCTGTGAGACTGACATTCCCTCAATGATTCCAAACCCAATAATACAAACTTATGGTACAAACCAAAGCAACATATGGCTTCATTTCCCATGCTTGGAGGTTTGTATTATCTATGATAACTGGAGATACCTTCTTCTCAAATGCTTCTTTTGCTGAAAAATACAATACAAAATGACATCATTTTAATATTAAATAGATGGGCATGGTGGTCAGAGTCAAGGAGTTAGACTCCCCGAAGAAAGACAAAAAGAGAAAGAGGTCATGGCTAGGTAATAAAGATGAATTTCCAAGATGGCCAGCTTCTTCCTCACCCTCCTGAGTTGAGACAAAAGCCTGACAGCTTAAAACCAAGTTTTGTAGACTTTTGTCTGCCACCAGTAGGCCCCTGCTGATGGACTGGTTCAACCAGTTCAAGGCCTGTTCAGGACAGTTCTGAGTCAACCAACTATCCTGGCTTTCTTCAAACTGATCAACCCTAAGTTAGGGGAGAAAAACTCTTCAGAGTCCTTGACAACCCCAGTCCTAAAGAGATGGATTTTTCTGCTTCCAGTGACCCCTCTCGGCTTTGCAGAGATCTTTTTCTACGTGTGCCTGTAGTTACCATTAATAAACACCTTTCTGCTGGGTGCTTGAGGAGTCTCTGCTGCAGTCTGTGGCACTTCAGATTTTTCTGCCTTTTTATTCTTTAACAGGCAGAGGAAACAATTCCAACCAAGATCCCTAGACTGTATTTGAAGCAAGTTCCAGAACCATCAGAGCTACACAATAGAGATCCTGTCTCAAAAAACAAAAATAATATTAAGTATAATCTCTATTAAAAAATCTAATCTTAATTTCATAGTTAAAAGTCACAGATGTGATACTTCATTATTTGACCACAAAATAACACTTTTTATTTTGTGTGCACGTGTATATGGATGGATGGACAGACGGACAGATGGGTGTGTGTGTGTGTGTGTGTGTGTGTGTGTGTATGTGTATGTAGTCTATGTGGCAGAGGCAGATAAGTGTGCATGTGCATACTCATGCACTCATGAGGAAGCCAAAGCAAGACTTCAGGGTCTTCCTCTACTGCTCTTAGTAATACACGGAGCCTGCCTCACAAGTTATGGTACAGGGTCCAACCCAGTTAAGAAAAGAAAAGGGAGAGAGGGAGAGAGGGAGAGAGGGAGGGAGGGAGGGAGGGAGGGAGGGAGGGAGGGAGGAAGGGAGGGAGGGAGGGAAATGAATGGTCAGATGGAATCAATCTAGGGAAGACCAGTATTTAACAAGTCAAGTTCCATTTCAGAAATAGGACAGGGATGATGACGCAAGAGAGAAATAGTTTAAAGTCAGTCTAGATTCCCAGCAAGACTTTGACTCAAAGAAAGGAATGAGACAGAAAGAGAAGTGGGGACAGAGAAAAGAGAGAGGAGAAAAAGGAGGGGAGAAGAAAAGGGAAGAAAGGGGAGAAAGGGGAAGGGAGGACAAGGGAGGGGAGAAGAGGGGAAGGAAGGGGAAGGGAGAGGAAAGGAGGAAGGGGAGGGGAGACCATGTTGGACTTTATATTTTTTTGAGACAGGGTTTCTCTGTGTAACAGCTCTGGCTGTCCTGGAACTCACTCTGTAGACTAGGCTGGCCTCCAACTCACAGAAATCTGCCTGTTTCTGCCTCCCAGTGCTAGTGCTGAGATTAATAGCAAGTGCCACCTTGCCCAGTTTAGGTGCTGTCGTTAATAGCTCTACCTTACTTTTGAGGCAGGGTCTCTCGATAAACCTGGAACTCACCAATCTGGCCAGACTGGCTGGCCCAGGGACCCTCCTTGTCCCTACCTCCCCAGCACTAAGATTACAAGCACACACTGCCTTGTCTGACTTATCTGAGGGGGATGGGAATTGAACACATGTTCTTGTGCCCCAAAACGTAACTTTAAATTCTCACTTACCTCTTATTGTAACATAAGAATTACAAAAAAAAAAAAAAAAATTACAAACTCAGGCTGGAGAGATGGTTCAGTGGTTAAGAGCTGAACCACCTACTCCAGAGGTCCTGAGTTCCATTCCCAGAAACCACATGGGGGCTCACAGCCATCTGTAATGGGATCTGATGACTGATGCCCTCTTCTGTCATGCAGGCATACATGCAAACAGCGCACTCATACGCATAAACAACTAAATATTTATTAAAATTACAAACTCTTTATTGTTTGTTCAAGGCAGGGTTTCTTTGTGTAGCCCTGGCTGTCCTGGAACTCACTCTGTAAACCAGGCTGGTCTCAAGCTCATAACCACCTGTCTCTGCCTCCCAAATGCTGGAATTATCCTGATTTATCTTAATTACAAATCATTTTTGTTTGTCTTGTTTTTCAAAGCAGAGTTTCTCTGGATAGCCATTGGCTCTCCTGGAATTCACTCTATAGGCCAGACCAGGCTGGTCTCGAACTCTCAGAGATCCTCCTGCCTCTACCTCTGGCTACAGCTCAGCGCAGCACACTTGTGTGGTATGAGTAAGCAACACAAAACATAAGTAAACAAAGTTCTTTAAAGTGCTATGTCTCTCAAAAAACAAATCCTAAAAAAAAACTTTCTCTTTCTACTACTTTAACAGTATGCAGACCCTCACACCTATTCTTACCTCGATTCTGATTCCATTCGTGGGCTTCTCCTAAGTACTTTACATCAAACTGGTACTGTCCATTTATATAAAAGTAATCATCAGTACTAAGAATGACTCCACCTGGGTTATCCTCTTGCAAAGTCCTAAGAATGACAAAAGGGATTGTTTTCATTACTTTTCTTTCCAGAATTCTCTCTTCTTTTATAGTCATACTTCAAATAAAAACGCAAGTAATAATATTTAAAGGAGCAATAAAATTCAAATAAATTACATTGGAAATTGTCTTAAGCAAAAGTTCAACTCTTCGAGGAAAAAAAAAAAACACCTAAGCCAAGATAGATCTATTTTGCTTTATACAAATTATTCAGAAATACAATTTGGTTTTGTTTTATGAAACAGGATCTCATGCAGCCCAGGCTGGCCTCAAACTAACTAAGGGTGACCTTGAACATTTGGTCTTGCAGTCTTCACCTCTCAAGAACTGAGACACGCACATGACCAGCACACCTGGTCTAAACATGCACCTACCTGAGTTATCTTCAAATAAAGCTGTAACCATAGGCTGGGGAGATGATGGCTAATGCACAAGTAGAAACTACTTGTCATGTAAGCATGAAGAGTATTCAGATGTCCAGGACATATGGAAAACTGCTGTGTGGGTATGGCAGCCCCTAGAAATTCCAGTGCTTGGAAGGTGGAGTCAGGAGATACCCACAGCAAGCTAGCTAGCCAGACTTGCCAGAGCAAGCTCTGAGTTCAATTGAGAGACCCTGACTCAATGAAAAAGGCGGAAAGCAATTGAGGAAGACACCCAAAATCAACCTTGGGCCTCCAAACATGCCCACACATGTACCTGCAAATACACATGGGCCGCCTATACTTATGTAAATACATACGTACATAAGAAAAAAAGGTGAAACTACACTATGGGTCCCTTTCAGCTTTTCTCAACTTCTTTGTCTTTCAGAATCAATTCCTAACCTCTGCTAACGTAACGTTATGGACCAGACTCCCACTTATTTCCACAAACAGCTCCTGTTTTGTGGCAAAAAACCTTCTATTCCCACTCTCAAAACTAGACTTTGGCATTGATCCTGAAACCTAGCTGTACAATCGATCACCTTTTAAAGTACTACTTCTATTCCCATTCATTTCCCAAACAACTGCTGCAACTGATTTTATATGAATACTTTCAATATAAAACATAAGTAACATTGAATTACTTTATATTGCTATTACTGGGGCAAGAGATGTAGCTCGATTGGCAGAACGCTTTCCTACCATGCGCAGGGTCCTGGGTTTGACCCTATGACCCCCTGTGACTGCAAGTGTGTGCTACCACTACCCAGCTATTGAATATTATTATCTTAAAAGAAAAAAACAGTAAATAACTTGAGTTATTAACCACCTATTTAGCAAAGTATTCTGTACATTCATATTAGCAATACAAATTTATGCATTGTATTTCCTTTAAAATGCCAATAAATCCTCATACCTTGCCAGAAAGGACTTCCCTGAGCCCGGCAGCCCTCTGAGAAGCACAAGAACTAAGCCAACGTAAGATGTGGTCTTCTTCCTGGCAGGCTGGGACACTGGGGCCTCTTGCACTTGGTAAGCACTTGTCCCTTCACTGTTTCTCCATGCTTTTGTTGGAGAAGTATGGGAGATGATGGAGGGTGGAAATGTATAGTTGACAGGTCTCCAGTGTGCGGCTGTGGTCACAACAGGTGCTACGAAGCCATGATTTCCTTGAAAGAGGTCAAAAGCAGGAATCATGGGATTCCAAATTGGTGGAGGTGGTGGAGGAGGAAGGAGTAAAGGGAGAGGGGCAAGAACTGGGCAGTAATTCATATCCTTCCCTTTTGGCGGCAGTTCAGGATGCTTGTGTGGCTTGAAACTGAACCCTTCAGAGGGCACAAAAACATCAGGCACGGAAGCGGATTTCCGGTCCCCATCTGTACCTGGTACAAGTCCTGGATTTTGTAGAGGAAGATTTGAAGGAACCTGAGGTTCACTGGTACCCAAATCTACAAGGGCTTGAGGACACTGTGTACTAGGACACTTGGGTTCTAAAAGATCTTTCTGTCTTTGGCTAAAATTGCCACAACCTACAACAGAGTCATCTGTTGGATTTAAAGAGCTACTGAGAGGAGAATCTTCTGAGAAGCCACCGTCTACTGCCAGCGTGTTACCCTTGGTAAAACTTTCAGACTCATTCAAAACTGAAGGTGAAGTCAGTGGGTTTGAACCTAGTGAAGCAGCAGAATTCTGGAGAATTTCACTGTTTGAGCCCGTGTTCTGCACAGAAAGAACAGAAGTCATACCACTGGAATCTGAATTCATAAAGGTACAAGGGTCATTAAAACTCTTAGCATCTTGCAAAGGCAAAAATGAATATACTTGGTCATCAGGAGAGGAGTTCAATTTCTCGAAAGCATTCTGTATTAAGGAATCCAAGTCTTCAGTTAGCTGCATATCCAAAAATGAATCCAGTTTTGAATCTTCATTGTCTTCTTCAGGAGGACGCATGTCTATTGCTGCACTTCCTGATGCAACTGGCTTCTCCTCACAAGCAACAGAAGTTTGTGAAGGTGATTCTTCCATCTTGGCATCAGTGGCAGATAATTCTAGTAGACAGTCCATAGCATTTTCAACTGCATTGAGAACAATAACAGCAACAACAAAATACATATACACACTGAAAATGTATCAATCTTTTCAAAATTAACTATTCTAACAAATCAAAATCTACATTAGAGAAATATCAGCGACAGAGCCATGGAACGGTGTTCTTTCAAACTAATAAACTACTACCAATTAAAAATTTCTGATAAACAGACTATATATATTAGGGTCATTTATAAAGTTTCTAAAGTCAGTTGAGTCACCCAACAATTATTTACCTACTGGATATCCTACTAAGGATAAAGAATTTTAAGTATGTGTTCTCTTAGTAAACCTATCCATTTACATGGTTCACTCTGTTTTTCACAATATAAAAAATGCATCAGAAATACTTGCTACAAAAATTAAGACATATTTTAATACAAATGATTTTATAAGGCTTAAATGGACTATAAAGACATCTACATTAAAATATAATTACATCATAATATAAACAATGTGTACTTTTAATAACGTAGAAATACTATAGTGATAGAATAAGGAAAGATTTCACATAAAATAGTATATGATCTGGCACTTAAAAGATTAAAAATCAAGTTGCCAAACGGGGCAAAAGTTAAAGCCAAGTTTGAAAATACAAAACTGCCTTTAATCTAAGCACTCAGGAGGCAGAAGCAGGTAGATAAACTCTTTGAGTTCAGAGCCAGCCTGGTCTGCATAGTGGGATCCAGGACAGCCAGGGCTATATAGTGAGCCTGTCTCAATGTAAAGAAAATATAAAACTTGTTTCAAGTATTCAGAGAAGTTGGTTGGAGAGTTAGCTCATAGGGTTCTGTGCAATGGATAAAGGAGGAAGATAAAACTGGAGGAGACTGGGTACCACTAAGAGGGTCCTGAATGCCATGTGAGGAAGAGAAACTACCAGCCTCAGCACTTGGCTAGGAGCACTAAACAGATCACCTCACTGAGTCTTCAATCAATAATTTAAAACCTATCATCCTAGAAAGAATCAAGAAAATGAAGCTCAAAAAAGTATTACAAACTGGACCCCAGTCACACAGTAACAGAGCCAGGGCCGGTGTGTCTGACTCCAGTGCTGAGCTCTTGCTGCAACACGGATAAGAGAGCCATTAGGTTTCAAACACGTGAGAGCTAGGGGCGGGGCTCAGTGGCAGAGAGCCTGGGTAAAACGCTTGCGGTCCTGGGTCTGACATTAGCACCACAAGAAAAGAAAGTCGTTTTTAAGCATTTGAAACTTGGAGGTCCTTTCTATTTTATGTTTCCGTTTTATATTGTTTTGTCTTAAGGAAGCTAAACATGGAAAAGGCACAGCACATAGGACACAGCTCTGTTCTGGAGTCAGAACACTGACATCACGATTGAAATCTCTATATGCTTGACATGATACTTCAAACAAGCTAGCTAACTTCCCTAAACTGACTTTCTTGTTTGTAAGAGGGGATAATAAAAGTACCTACCTCATAGGATGTTGTGGGGATTAAATGAGAAAATCCATGAAAAGTGCTGTGCACAAGGACTGGCACCTAGTAAGCACCCAATTAATGTTCCCTTAAGAGAAAAACAAAGAGGGGTTGGAGGGGCAAGCCTGGCAGAGAGGTCAGTTAGGAGAACATAGAAAAACTACAAAGACAAGAAGCCCTAAACACTAAAACAAAGTATAGGGGAAAAAGCAAACAGAAGAGAAAAAAATAAAAAATAAAAAAATACATGGTAGATAAACCGAAAGCAATCAACTAGAGAACTAGCATATTTATAATGAAAAGCAGTATAAAGTAATAAACCAAGATACAGAGATAATTATCATTAAAAAGACTGCTGGAAAAATTAAAACCATGATATAAAAATGACCTTAAAACTAAATGATTAATAGAATATGAGAAAACCTTAAATATACAAATGTTCAACTCTACTCTTTATTTTAAAAAGTTAAGAAAAGGCACAATCTTATTACTACTGAAACCTTAAAATAATTATTCACAAGGCTGAGAAGGCTGTGGTAGTGTTACACTCTGGCATACCTCACTGGTTGCTAATTTAGCGGTATAGTTCCAAGACCATGAAATTATTCTTTTTCTAATTTATTTATTTTTATCTTATGTGTATTGATATTTTGCCACGGGTGTCAGGTCCCCTGGAACTGGAGCTACAGACTGTTGTGAGCTGCCGTGTGGGTGCTGGGAACTGGACCTGGGTCTCTGGAAGAGCAGCTGTTGCTCTTAACCACTGAGCCATCTCTCCAGGCCCAGAAAACGATTCTTAACCTGTGCTGCAAGAAGTAAAGTTTTGGGGCTAAAAGGAAAAGCCAAACGAAACAAAAGGCAACTTTCACTGAAATGTTCTTTGTAATAATGATGATTAATGAGAAACTTAGATAGAAATAAATAAATTAGAATACAACTCACTGGAGCATTAAGAAACCACCAAAGAGAATACATAAAGCTTGTTATAAAGAGAAATATGTAAGAGCAATGAAAACTTTCCCATTATATTGAGTTTTAAAAAGCAGAACATAAGATGCCATCAATGCTATTATTCAAAGTACTCATAACATCAAGTGTTTATAAAAAAGGTCTACGGGAGATTCTGAAAAAGAGAAATGAGTTTGTTAGGTCACAGGATAACATGGCTGCAATTCCCAACTATGTTCTACATGTATGTTCAAGAAATCAAACTTAAAGACAACAAAATTAGGAAACAGGAGTGCTAGTCACTTACAGCACGCTTCCCTGTGTTATTTCCGAGCACCAATGAAACCTGGGCTCTGGTACATATCATAACAGGAGAGAAATGCTCACATCACAGCTCACACAGTAACTTAGAATGTAAGCTTACCAGGCATGTGCAAAACCTGCAAATCTACAACAATTTTATCTTACAACCACAGCCAAAAATATTAACTTTTATCTACCCAGACAACTAAGTATTCTCTTTGCCTGCAAACATACTTCTAAACAACTTATTACAGGTAATTTATAGCATACTATACTGAAGTCTTTATCAAACAACAAAACAAATCTTCAATCCTCACCAAAAAAGTCTTACCCTATACAATACATACTATTATTTTTCAATAACAACTTGGGAAAACAAACTTAAAGATTTCAAGAACACCAACTTGACTAGAGGAGGTAAGAGAGAATAAAATGTAGAACATATTTGTATTCATGCATCTTACATCTATAACTGTACATTTCTTTAAAGTAGAAGGCATCTTTATCTACACATCTCTAGTGATACCAAACTTAGTACCTTTGTCCATGGGAGATACTTAACACATGACAAACAAAATAAGAATATCATTTTTCTGCATTGCTATTCATCATGGTATAGAACATGAAGTCTTCTTATAAGATGCAAAGGATTCAAACTAAACTTTTCTCACCTTTAAAATCACATTCAGAAAGCATCAAATACACTACATCAGGATCCAGAGCAGAAAACATCTCTGAGATACTGGTGAAGAGTTCTTCCTGAGCAATTTTTGTCTCACACATGGAAGGGAGAGTAGTGGTAGGCTCCTCATGACTAGCAACACGGGATACGACAATTTCCTGAGAGTTTGCAGTCTTCCGCAAAGGATTTCCCCCAAGATTTTTCCTTTTCCTTGGCATTATGACTTCCAAAACTAAAATATTTCCCTTTTTAAAAAAATTTAAAGATTTTTGACATTTAAATCATAATTCAAAGAAAAAAATCATATTAAAAATCTTGCAAATCCAGTAGTAATAGGACCTAAAATAGAAAGCAAGTAAAAACACTCAGACTACATAATTATACTTCCACTTCTAAGATGGAACATCTATGTGTAACTAACTCTTAGTACCACTCTGACAGCAAAGCCAAAAACAAATCAATTTATCTCCAAAACACTCCAGCTGTCAGGATTTGAACATGTTAAAAATTAAAATAACAATATAGTATAACATATTTCTAAATAATAAATGTACTGTTTTAATATCTTTACTTAATTTTAAAGCATAAAAGGGCCCATAAGCATTACCAGAATGCCTACCGAACAACCTATACTCAGATATCTAATAGGCATCCTAAACTTAACATACCTAAGACTGTACCCGATCACTCCCGTCAACCTGTTCTCCTATTTCCATCTCAGTTAATACAACTCTACCTTCTAGATGCTCAGGTCAGAATCTTGGAATTATCCTTGCCTCTCATCCAAGTGGAAAGACAACCTGGCAATGCAATTCCTAAAGTGTCCTCCTTATCCCCTCTCCTGCCATCACCCCTGATTAACTCTCACAGACTTTCTACTAGACTGCACTAACCAATCCCCTGCTTCCATCTTTTTCTTCCAATCTACTTACCACAAGCAGTGACAGCTAATCCACAGGTTGGATGACCTTCTCGTCTGCTAAACTGTCCCTAATTTTCCATTCCGCCTCACTCAGGACAGAGCACCATTAAAATAGCCATCACCCAGACCCTTGCCATCATGGTACTAGCTGCCCCTAACTGTTCCCTTGGTCTTGGCACTGGAAGCACATCTAGCCTCCTGGCTCTTCCACTCTCTTCAAGCATTTCAGCCACGCTCCACCTGGGACCCTTCACACTCTGGCTCCCTCTGTCTAGTTTTCTAACAGATATCTGTAAGACAGAGTTTCTCACCACCTTATTATTACTCAAATGGGACCATACAGTTAATTCAGTACAAGAAAATCTTTTCAGTAGTCCAGGTGACCTTGAACTCCCTATGTATCCAAGTATGACTCTACACTTCTGATCCTCCTGCTTCCACTTCCAGCTTTATGTGGTGCCAAGATCAAAACCCAGGGCTTCATGTATGCTAGGCAAGCACTCTACTAAATGAGCAGCAACCATACTCTCCTCAAAAAACATCCTTCATTTCTTACTTGGGTTTTCTCCCTGTTTGTTATCTCTAGTACGTTACTCACTCACTGTGTTTATTCACCAATGTGTCTACTATCCATATCCAGGACGATGTAAGTTCCACAAGGGGGTGGGACCTGTGGATCTGCAGTACATCCACACTCTACTTGTTTTCTCTGCTTGGGTATGTCTAATAAACATCTCCAACTTAACATCTCTAAAATTAATCACCTTTAATTTCAGATGTTTTAAAGAGATGATAACCTCTGAAATTAAAGGCCTTGATATTTTTCCCAAAATCTACCTAACTACTCGGTCTGGCAGCCATTATCTTGCTCCTCCATTCCTATCCCCTAACTTGTCACCACTGCACCACAGTCCCCTAGAGTCTATTTTCAACACATCAGCCACAGTAATCTTTACAGAGCCAAAGTCAGCTTGGCTCAGGGGCTGCTCTAAGTTCTCAAGTAGTTTTCCAGGCCGTTCTGAGTAAAGCTCAGGTTCATACAATGACCTGTCTTCCTGCCAGCCCTTGATATATTCTCTTCACAAGGAATTAGCTCGAATAATTCTCATTCTGAAATTCTGTTCCCTCTTCAGTGTCATAGTGAAGAATTTCTTCCCTGACTATCCAATTCAGTCACATATCCCACTCGCTCTGTCTCAGTCTCCCATTTCTAGCTAACCCCCATTGTTCTTAACATCTTTTAACATACTATAAAATTTACCTTTAATTAAACTGTGTCATAGCTCCCTCCACCTTCCAGTAATGACAGCCACGAGCCACATGTGCCTAAATTTAAATTAATTAAAATTAAAAATTACTTTTTATATTATATCAGATAGAAGTAGAATTCAGAGAAAAGATTATCAGTGGGAAATAAGAGGTCATTGTGTAATCATAAGGGCCAGTATACCAGAAAAAAATATAACACTAAATATCTCTGCATCAAAAACGTAACTACAAACAGGAAAAAGAGAACTGACAGAACTAAAAGGGAAAGTACACAAATTTCACTTCAGTCCAGATCTCAATACTCCGACAGCAATTTGTAGAGCAACTAGACAATACCCAAGAAGACAGAACACAACACCAACATTTAGGGATCTAGTCAACATTCATGGAACATTCCTCTCCACAGTGGCAGAACAGACATTCCCTTCAACTGCATGGTTTACCATGATAAACCATAGCCTACATGATATAACAAGTCTTAACGACCTTCAAAGAATTGAGAGCATACAAAGTATGTATGCCTCCAACTGCAAAGGGACAAACTAGAAGTCCGTAAAAGACAGAGGAAAATCTTTAAACACTTGGAAACTAAGCAACATACTTTTAACTGATCCACAGATCAAAAAGACCAAGTCTTGGAACTGGAGAGATAGGTCAATCTGTAAAAAGCTTGGGGCACCAGCATAAGAACCTAACTTCAGTCTCCAGAACCCCATAAAGCTAGCCATAGTACAGCTGCTTATAATCCTAGAGCAGAGAAGGAAAGAGATGGGAAAGCCCTGGGGCTCACTGGTCAGAGAGCCAAGCCATGAAAACAAAACCTGTAAACACTACATTTGTCAATTATAGGAATATCTCATGAATGCAAGCGTATATTAAAAAGTAAGAGATAAGGTCCACTTTTTTGACACTGTGAAAAATACTTGCAATAAACTAAGAGAGGAATTATCTGAGTCATGGTTTCAAGTTCTAGTTTGTGGATGAGTGGCTCCATAGCTATCCGCTATGGTGAGGCACAGACTGCAGCAACAGCGACAGAGAGATGCTTCCTGCCAGCTCCTGGAGCGAGGAACTGAGCAGTGCCAGGAATCGGATGCTGCCTTCCTACTTAGCACCTACTTCCTCCAACCATGACCCACTTCCTAGTTTCCACCCTCTTTAGTTAATGCCAAATTATGAACTGACCAGCGAACTGATCCATTGATTACGACAAAGCCCTTGTGAGCTAATCACCTCTCAAAGTCTATGTCCACCAGCTAAACCCAACACAGAGCCCTCTGGACACTTCATATGTAAACTTTAACCACTTAAGGTACATACATTAGTTACATAAAAATGCAATGCATCAATGTATTAAGACTATGTCATTTTTAAATGTTTGAAAAATTAATCAATAAAATTCCTAGTATTAACAAAACAAAAGCCAGAGGCAGAGGCAGGCAGATCTCGGTGAGTTCGAGGCCAGCCAGGTATACAGAGCTAGTTACAGGACAGGCTCCAAAGCTAGAGAAACCCTGTCTCAAAAAACCAAAAAGAAAAAAAGAAAGAAAGAAAAAAGAGAGAGAAACTGATACAATCACCACAACAGGTACTCATGCTAACGAGAACAAACTGGAAATAGAAAGGAGCTGCTGAAGGCATTAAAACGCCCCAGACTGAGTGTAAACTGCTGACGGCTGCAACAGAAGAGCGGATTCGTGCCACAGTCACTTCTCCACTACACTGTACCAGAGGTCACTCAGCATGTACGTCAGGTTAGAAAAGGAGATAAAAGTTCTAGAGGAGAAAAGCCAGGTGCGAGAGACCAGACCTCTTTAAGTTCCAGGCCAGCCTGGTCTGCACTGTGAGTCCCAGGACCGTCAGGCTGTGTCTCAAAAAGCCAGGAAAAATAAGAATGTTCTAAGATAAAGAACTATATGTACAGAACTATCATTATGAAGTACTGAATTCATCAGGTAATTTAGCCAGGCATGTATTAATAGTTACTGTTGTTATGTAGAGGTCAGAAGACTGTGCAGTTAGATGTTTATCTCCCTCCACCTTTATATGAATGAGTCCCACAGATCAAATTCAGGCCTCCGGGCTTGCATCATAAAATTCTACCCCGGTCCTATCTATAGTTCTGTATATTAGCAACCAGTAGAAAGTGAATTTAGCTAGGGATACAGCTCAGTGGTACAACACGTATCCAGTAAGCATGAGCTACCTCAGGTACCCAAGTGGGGAAGGAGGAGAGAGGCGTGAGCAGAGGGGACGAGTCAGAAAAATCTCAATCTCAAGTCCACTTCTCAGTCCTTACCTCTCACAGCTGAGCAACTCATCCCGAGACCTTAGTCTCTTGAGGACACTACCACTATCTCTCGCCTTGAAACAATGGCATATCCAGGGCTTATTTAGTCTTAAGACTTCTTTTTGTCTGTCTTCATCTACTCTTTGGTGGTTTCTTGCTTGGGTTTCAAGCAATTAGGTTGAATGAAACCACCAAAGAGTAGAAGAGTAGATGAGACAGACAACATGCTAACAAATTAACACGTTCTAATTTAACAAGCAATTCCTGCCCGGCCGTGACATCAAAGCCCCCACTGAGCTTCATCTTCAGCTGGTAGATCTGATCGGTGAGATGTGATTGGATTATCAGAGTTCTGACCTAGGCAAGATTAATACACGGACAAACTAATGACTGAACTGGTAGAGGTAGGAACCTGGAGGTAAAACTTGTTTGGTTTAGAAGTAGATCACTCTACCAGAGTGTCTGGCCCTGGTTCTTCCTGTCTCTCTATCTGACTTCCCTGCTCAAGGCAGGAAACTGCTCCCAGCATGGTGCTCTGCTTCACTCTGAGGTCCAGAAGCAAAGGAGTCAATGTACTGATAGAAACCTCCGAAACAAGGAGCTGCATAAATCCTTCCCCCTTCAGTTCTTCCCTTCAGTGCTTGTTCAGAGATACACAGCGCACCACACACATCCAAGCCAAGCATGGGTAAATCTTAGCTGAGGGCAACTTCCAGTTGCTGAAACCAAAAGTGTAATAGCTATTTTGCTGTCCTTGCAAAAGGCTCAGCTGGCTTCCCCTAGCAGAGTGCGGGGACTGGAAGCTAGACCACATGAGCAGCTCTTGACTTCCTTCTCCCTTACAACTCATATCTTCAGCACTTTGCAAAACCTGTTAGTTCAAATTCAAAATGTTTGGTAGCTGGGCACAGTGGTTACCATCTGGACATAATTTTAAATATGTGGGTTCCCAATTATCTATTATTATATCATCTTTATTAAAACAGAATACACACACCATGAAATTCACTATCTAGTGGTTCTCGATCTCCCTAATGCTACAACCCTTTAATACAGTTCCTCATGCTGTAGTGACTCCCAACCATAAAATTATTTTAGTTGCTACTTCATAAGTATAATTTTACTACTGTTATGATTTTTTGTTTGTTTTTGAGACAGGGTTTCTCTGTTGACAATCCTGGCTGTTATTAATCTTATGTAAATATCTGTGTTTTCCAATGGTCTAAGATGACCCCTGTGTAAAAGGGTCATTCAATACCCCAAAGGGGTCACAATTCACAGGTTGAGAAACACATCTTTCTTTCTTTATATCTATGTATGTGTGTTTATGCCTGGTTGTCTATGTGTGCACCGCACAAGTACAAGTGCCCTCAGAAGCCAGAAGAGTGTGTCGGAGTTCCTCAAACTAGAGATACAGGTGGCTGTCTGTAAACTGCACAGAATGGGAGCGAGGAGCCAAACCCAGGTCCTCTGCGAGAGCAACTGTTCCTAACAGCCGAGCTACACCTCTGCAGCCTTTCTTCTTTTTAGTTCTTATTTATTCTTTAGGTTTTTTGGGGGGGAGGGGAGTTTTTTTTTTTTTTTTGGTGTTTGTGGTACAAAGGATTAAAACCAAGGCCTCACGTATACTAGGCAAGTGGTCTCCCACTCGGCCAGCACCCCTTAGTCTATAGTCACCATTTTGAAGCATATAATTCAGAGGTTTTTCAGTGTATTTACAGAACTGTACAACTATCACCACAATATAACTCCAGAAAATTCCTACCATATCCTCATCCATGAATACTTAATCTCATTCCCCTCCTCTAATTCCTGGCAATCACAAATCTCTGTTTATGAAGACTCCCTATTCAGGGACACTGTATAAATGGAGCCATGCAATACGGCTTTTTATCATGCTTTTGCTTTGCTTCCCTGAACAGTTTCAAACTTCACCTTAGTTGCAGCCTACAACAGCTGGGCCTCACTCACTCTGTTGCTGAGCAACAGGCTACAGTACAAAGAGAATGTTTCTTATTTAACAACTTTCCAAATGATGGAAATTTGAATATCTACTTTTTGATTATAATACATAATCTTACTCTAAGCCTTCTTTTTAACTTTTATTTTACGTGCATTTTGCCTGCATGTATGTACGTGCACCACATGTGTGCAGTGCCCAAGGAGGCCAGAAGAGAACACTGGATCCTCTGGAATTGGAATTAAAAACAGTTGTGAGCCAACACGTGGGTACTTGGAATTGAATTTGAGTCCTCTGAAGAGCAGCCAGTGCTTCTAACCACTGAGTCATCTCTCCAGTCCCGTTCTAAATGGTCCTGAATGGGCTTTTTATAGATACATGTTTTCATATTTCTTAAAATGGAATTCTAAGTCATACAGTAACTGTGCAGCCCTTTGAGGAACCACTAGACTATTTTTCCTGGAGGTGCATCGCTGTAATTCCCACTAACAATGTACAAGCGCTCCAATTTCACTACACTCTCAATCAATACCTGTTATTGTTCTTCTTTTTAATTATAGCAAGTTTATTTAGATTTATCCAGTCTGACTAACGAGTTTTGATTTGCATTTCCCTAAGGTTTAATGTGGCTAAGGTTATATGTACATTACCACTTGCATATCTTTGAAGAAACATCTATTTTCATTACTTGTTCCTTCTAAAATTGAGTTGTTTTACTGCTAAGGAGAAACGAGGCTCTCACTCTACTCAGAAAGACAGAATTTTAGGCAGTATGGTCTGAATAAGAATGCACCTGCACAGGTTCAATCTCCATCACCACCCTTGCCCAAAGCCATGCTCTTTGAAATGAAAATAAACTAAGTCTCTGAAACTGTAAAGTTCCCAGTTAAATGGTTTCTTTTATAAGAGTTGCCTTGGTCATGGTGTTTGTTCACAACAACAGGACAGTGACTAAGTAGGCAGCCACTAAAAACTCCATTTTGTGCTGAATGTGCAAGAGTGTAGCTCTAGTCCAGACGATTGTGGGCACAGAGCACAAGGACTGCTCAAGGACACGAGTTCAAGACCTGCATGCGCAACACAGCAAGAAACTACTTAAAGCAATTTTTTTTTAATTTAAAGAATAAACCAGGTGGTGGTGAGACACACCTTTATTCCCAGCACTGGGGAGGCAGAGGCAGGTGGATCTCTGAACTCAGGGCCAGCCTGATCTACAGAGTTCCAGAACAGTCAGGGCTAAGGATAAATTTTATTTCTGTAGTACTAAGAATGGAACCTAGGGCCTCACATATTCTCAGGCCTCTTTTTACTTTTCTTATTTTGAGACAGAGCCTCATTAAATTTCCCAAGCTGGTCTTAAAGTCATTTAAGTAGAGGAGGCCTTGAACTTCAATCCTCCTACTTTGGTCTCCCAAGCTGGTGGAGTCCAGATTTTAGATAATATTAAAGAAGGTTGTTTGTTTTGATTTTTAAAGATATAATGTTAAAAAAGAAAACAAGATGCAAACTAAAAGTCATCTATACAGCCACACAAACAGAACGGGATTAGAATGAGAATAAAGAAGGGCAAAGAATTACAAGTGGTTCTATAGTTTATATGCTACTTTTTATGCATTACTTTTACATTTTTCAAATATAATATATGCATTGTTTTTCAGAATGGGGGTTACTATCTCATATAAAAGTAAATCTTATCTTCCCTCTATACTTATCCAGTTTACAAACCACCTCTTCTTCTTCTTTGTGTGCAGATATATGAAAAACATCATCACATAAGAAGATTGAATGTCCAAACAATATTTAGTACAATTGGGAAATTCTGATGTATAAAAACAACAAAATATCTCAACTATCAGCTTTACTTTATGTATTCAATTTACATCAGTCTCATTTATTGTACTATAAGTGACTGATAGTTCACCAATTTAGCATTCAATCTTGTATATCTCATCTTCTTTCTTCATGAGAGCCTTTAAAAGACATGCATTTAAGCAAGTTGAAGTTTCTTTGCAAACAGCTCTCTTAAATAAGAGAAAATATTCTAAAAAGATACATAATATAGGGATAGGGATAGATAAGGTTTGATGTGTTATGGGTAAATGTGAAAAGATTGGCTTTTCCAAATAAACAATTGCTGGGTGGTGATGTCCCATGCCTTTAACCCCAGTACTCGGGAGAAGGAGTTCTGTGAGTTCTAAGGTCAGTCTGGTCTATAAAGCAAGTTCCAGGACAGCCAGAGCTGTTACACAAAGAAACCCTGTCTCAAAAATAAAAAAAAACCAATTATTAATAACACTATAAACACAAATTGCATATATACGCACCCCAAACTTCTACCTTAATATTCAATTTGAATCCGATTATCTTTGTGTGTCACAGGGTCTCACTATGTAGGTTTAGTCTTGAATTTATTGTGTAGACTAAGCTGGCCTTGAATTTACATCATCCTATATCAGACTCTCAAATGACCCTTTTTAAAATGATTTTAAAGAGCTAAGATCCTGGGACTAAGGATGGAGCTCAGCCGAGAGTCCTCACTGAGCATGCACAAGACTCTGGGTCTGGTGCCTAGCACTCTATAGCACTGGGTGTGATGCAACCCCAGCACTGGAGAGGTAAAGGCCAGAACATCAGGAGTTCACTGGGCATGGTGGTGCATGCCTTTAGTCCCAGTCTTCCAGAGATCTCTGTGAGTTCAAGGCCAGCCTGATCTACAGAGCAAGTTCCAAGACAGCCGGATCTACATAGTGAGGTCCTGTCTCAGAAAACAAAAGCAAAAACAAGAACAAATACACTCTTTAAGATTATGTCACCTAAAAGATAAAAGATGATTTCAAGCATACTAGACGACATATACCTGTAATCCCATCACTTAAAGCTTAGGCAGGAAATTGTGAACTCAAACCCAGCCTGGACTACCTAGCGAATCCTTTCTTAAAGAGTATGTATGCAATATGATTAGGGATAAGGTAGATACTAAAGTCTCGTGGAAATGCCAGGGTTATCTCACCAAAACAGACAGTATTTATAGAAAATAAAACTAATTATCTTTAACATGTATCTACATAGCATAAAAACTATACCCTTTAAGTATTCTGCAGCAATGAAAAAGAATACAGTATTCTGGAGAAACCAGAGAGCTCTGAGGCAGCCTGCTAAGGTAAAGCCAGCGCTGAGCAGCACGTGGCTCTTTTCTAAAAACAGACAGAAGGTAAACCTCTCTACAATCCTCCAACATTTTCTGCAGTTCTTTCCTACTTCCTGCAATATTCATCTGTTTGTTTTAGGGCTTTCCATTGCTAGTTCACCAACTTGTATTCTCTGCAGTATTTTCAGACGTGTTTTATACATGATCCGTCTTCTCCGTCACTGTCCTGCAGAGCCCAGAGAGGCTGGAGGAATCCACTGTGCTCAACACTGGAAAAGGACTGTATCACATCGTATGTGGCACTATGTGCCCTGTGCCACTTGGACAGAATCTGGAGAAAGTGACTGACCAGGGTATCCATGCAAAAGGTGACTTTCAGTTTCATTTGGAGATGCTGATCTCCCTGATAAGTGTGTTCTGAGAACATGGATCATGATCTAAAACTCACAACATGGTTCCATACATAAAACAGACATATGATAGATATATGTAGATAGCTAATAATATATAAAATATGAAACATCAAAAAGTGAAATTTTAGGGAAAGAGATACTAAAACACTCATTAAATGGAAAAACTGGAGCCATAATGCAGTTGTTGAAGTCAACACTATTTCACAACACCAACGCCCCTTACACATTTTCTAGTAACAAAATTTCTCATACCTACTTTGTCTTGATTTTTTCTTTTAATCACTCAAATACGTACATGAAAGCTTGAAAACTTACGTGTAAAATATGCATCACCTATGATTTTAGTAGTACTTACTGTCTGGCAGGCACCGACAATACCAATGTGCTCAGGAAGGCCACAGTTGACATCTGCAACTCTAAAGCTGTCTTCTTACTGGAAAACATAATAAATGCAACGTTAGATACACTTTATAAGGCATTCATACCAAATTATAATCTCGTTTATGGAGGGGCATGGAGGTCTCACTATGTAGCCCCAAATCTTATTATTCTAGGTGGGCCTGGGACTCAGAGATCTATCTGCCTCTGTCTCCCAAGTGCTGGGATTAAAGGCATGTGTGCATCGCCATGACCAGCATTCAAATTATAATTTTAAGTGGAATAAAAATCCAAAATAATAACAGGGTAGTGGTAGTGCATTTTTTGTTGCTGTTTGGTTTGGTTGGGTTTTTTGCTTATTTGTTTGTTTGCTTTTGTTTTTCAAGACAGGGTTTTCTCTATAGCTTTGGAGCCTGTCCTGGAACTCGCTTTGTAAACTAGGCTGGTCTTGAACTCACAGAGATCCACCTGCCTCTGCCTTTCGAGTGTTGAAATTAAAGGCATACCTCACCACCGCTCGCCTGCTGGTATATGCCTCTAATCCCAGCACTCGGGAGGCAGAGGCAGGTGGATCTCTTGAGTTTGAAGCCAGCCTGGTCTACAGAGAGAGTTCCAATACCCACCCCCTGCCACAGCCAGAACTGTTACACAGACAAAACCTGTCCCAAAAACTATCCCCTCACCACAAAACAAAATCCAAAGTAGACTAACATTTAGAAATACGTGACATTGTTAAAAGAAAGCTATAGAAGACTCATTTGACTCCACTAGAAGCAACTACTACAGTTTGAAAATGCTGAAGCAAGAACTAAGCATTTATTCTAGTAGAACACTCTCACAGATTAGCAGTAATAAGAGCAAAAAGCAGTCAATGATTTACTTGGCTTGTTAGAGTTTGAGCTGAAATATTCCTTGGTCCAAGTAACGGTCTTGACTGCCCGAGGTTCCTTCCCTTCTCTGGCTCCTCATCTACCCTCGCTCTAGCTATCCAGTCCAGCCTACCCCCCATGCCTATCCATGACTACTGTCGTTACAGTAGTCAAGATACTAAAAACAAAACAAGAGCAAATCAAACAAATTATTTTAAATTTATGACAGTTTTTACTTTAAAATATTAATTTGCCTTTAATTTCTATTTTATGTGCATGAGTGTTTTTCCTATGTATATGTCTGTCCATCATATGCATACCTGGTGCCCACAGAAACTAGAAGAGGGCATCAGATCCCCTAAAGCTGGAATTACAGATGGTTGTGAGCTGTGTGGGTGCTGCAAACAAAGCCCAGGTCTTCTGCAAGAGTGCCAAGTGCCCTGAGCACTGGCCACTACTCCAGCCTATCTTTACTTTTTAAGCCCATTTCTTATTTAACAAGAAAAAACAAAACAAAACAAAAAACCTTAAAAAAAAATCACTAATTGATACTAAAAACCATTGTTAGGTGAAAGGTTGATAGACATTGAGCTTGTATAGCCAAGTGTGGTGGTTCTCACGCCTATAATCCCAGAACACAGGAGGCTAAGGCAGTGTCAATGTCTGAAACCAGCCTGAGCTTCATAGCAAATCTGAGGCGAGACTGGGTTACATGATGAGACTATCTCAAATCTCCATGCATGAAAAGGGAGGAGAGGTGTTAAAACGACAGAATGATACATTACATTTTAGGTACTATTCACCATAATATAATTTCAAGTGGCTTAGTGGTAGTGTTTACCTAGCATGTACAAGACCTAAATTTGATCTCCATTACCACAAAACTCAAAAAAAAAAAAAAAAGTAGGAGTATCAGGGTTTTGAATAGAAACTATACCCGTGGGTTCACATGTGGAAGGGTTGGTCCCCTGCTGGTCCTATTTTTGGGAGGTGACAGAAACTTTAGGAGGCAGTGCCTGGCCAAAGGAAGCAGGTAAGTCACTGGAGGCATCTTGTCCCTAGGCCCCTCTAGCCCCCTCCATCTCTCTCTGCCTGCTGGCTGACATGAAGGGAACTACACTCTGCCCCATTCTACAGCCGCCATGATGCCAGGCCTTATCACAGGCCAGAGCAACTGGGCCAGCTAAATCTTGGAAACCATGAGCCAAACATGATAAACCCTTCCTCCCTACTCACAACGGTCCTCTGGAAGCCAGAAATGACATTGTACATCTCTAATCCTGGCACTCAGAGACAGAGGCAGGAGGATCACTGCAAGTTTGAAGTCAAAATGATAAAAAATAGTGTCAAACAATCCAGGGCTGCATAGCAAGACCCTGTCTCAAAAAAAAAAAAAAGTATTAAAGAACAGCTCTTCACCACTGAGTGGAAGGAAGCAGTAGCTACTGCTCCGCCACCTCACCTCATCTCACCCCTAAGGCACTGTGATCCTTCAATCACTTTTTTATGTGTATGAGTGCTTTGCCTTTATGTATGTCTGTGTACCACATGAATGTCTGATACCCACAGAGGCCCCAAAAGGGCACTGGATCTCCTGGAACTGGAGTCACAGATGGTTGTGAGTGGATATGTGGGTGCTGGGAATTGAACCTAGGTTCTCTGGAAGTGCAGCCAGTGTTCTTAACCACTGAGCCATCGCTCCAGCCCCAACAGTATAATTTAAAACACCACATTCATATAGCCTTTTTGTTGTTGCTGCTGTTTGTTTTTCAAGACAGGGTTTCTCTGTGTAATCCTGGCCATCCTGGAACTCACTCTGTAGACCAGGTTGGCTTCATATACCTTTTATTCCAGTATATTGTTAGAATTGTTCTACCATTTCCTATTTAATTATTCACTGCTGTTGTTCATCCCTTGCTGTGCCTAATTCACAGTATAAGTTTTCTATATACAGGAAAAAGCATGCTCGGAGGTATTCTACCACAGCGGCAGACCTCCAATCCAAGTCCTTTTCTCTTGTACAGCATGTATTATTTCTACTATGTCTATACTTATATTTCAACTTGGGATTTTGTTTTTATTTTCAGTAGTACTGAGTATTGAACCCACAACTCAGATACGCACTCTTGTTCTCTCTCTTTTTCCCTCTCTGATGTTTTATGTACTTCAGGCTGGCCTAAAACTTGCTATGTAGCAAAGAGGATCCTTCTGCCTCCACCTCCCAAGTGCTGGAAGGGATTCCACATGCATGTCATAATGCCTCACCTCCAGTTATATTCCCAATGTACTACATATCTAAAACTATCCCAGAGTTTATGTTTCACAATGCATAGTTTACACCTCTGCCTTCAATAATATTCTCAATCTCATGAAGTACTTCCACTCCCCAATGGCTCAAGCCATATATTTAGCAAAAATAATCCTTGATTCCTTTCTTTGCGGGGGGGCGGGGGGGAGTTTAAGACAGAGTTTCTTTGTGTAGCTATGGCTATCCTGGAAATAGCCCTGTAGACCAGGCTGGCCTCTGCCTCCAGAGTGCTAGGATTAAAGGCGTGTATCACCACCCTGTGATTCCTTATTTTCATTGACTGTGATCCTCTTTGAAGCTATCACTTAACCTTATCCTCTCTCATGGATGTATTCTTATTTCCTTCACCTCTATCCCTACTGTCGCCTTCACATCACATCTCCAACTTCTTGCTTTCTCCTGTCTTTCAAGATTTGTTTCTATTTATTTATTTCATGTGTATGTATGTGGACATGTGTATTCCATGCTGTGCATGTGGGTGGGGTCAGAAGACAACTTAAAGCAATCTCTTCTCTTTTTCCATCATGTAAATATCTGGGTATTAAACTCAAGTCATCAGCCTTGACAGCGAGTCCTTTCCCCCTAAACCATCTTCCTGGCTGGCCCCTTTCTTCTTATTCACCCATTATTCATTCCCTATTTAGACTTTGAGATGAAAACAAAGCATATTTTATACACAACAAAACATTAGTAGAGTGCTTTCTACATGGGAACCTTTTAATAAATCTGGAGTGAAGAAAAAGATAAACAAAATACATAAACAGTTTGGTGCTCTACGCAGTTTCAGGCTTCCATTTAGGGTCTTAGAATACACCCCCGGTGCACAACGGGGATTACGCCACTGGTGTTCTTTAGTGGTACTCGGCCTCATGCACAGACGTCTTTTCTTCTGCCCGTTTCATGCCACTATTCCTCGGCTGTGTCGCATCGCCAGCCTTTGGCTCTACTCACTTTGTCTAGGCTCATCCAAGCTCACGGCTTCAACAGCTATAACTGATCCTATTAAGGAATTCTCTCCCAATTTCTATAGCTAACTGCCTTGTGAATATTCTATGGCTACTTCAACGTAAAATTTTCATGATTCTCTGCTTTTCAACATCAAGTTCCATCAAGCTGGTAATGCATTCAGGGACTCTTATGACCTGCTCCCTCACAATAATAGGGGCACCTTCTTCCCCTAGTTCACACGTTCTCTATTCCATCTGTACCTGCGCACTTGCTTCTGTCAGGAAGTACCAAGTATCTCTGCCTCATACGTGCTCAACCCAGAGATCCCACTACACCACCCCACCAAAATGATACTTCCTAGCTCAATTAACTTTCTTCCAGAAAAGTCATCCACTCTCCCAAAGCCTGATTTCAACTCAATCAGTACATCCTAGGCATGCCTTTATCTTGACACCTCTGTGTCTACTTTAGACTACTACTATGAAAACAGATGTGTATTATTTAGCAAACAAAAACTCAATAAATATCCTGTATACCAGTATAAGCCAAAAATGCTGCTAGTTCTTTCAAACAGCAGACTTACCATCTCAGCACCTGGAATACTCAGGTCCATAATATAGAACATCTTTCCTACAAAAACCAGTTCATACAGACAAGTAACTAAGAATGGCATTGGACAAGCTTTCTATCTTCCCCATCCCTTCCTTCACTGGGGGTCAGCTTCCTACTAAGAGAACATAGGCTATAGAAATGTCATCAAATAACACAGAGAGCCACTAGCACGAGACACTAAGTAAATAAGCCTGAGCTGTTAGGAACCAGGTCCCACCCTTAGCAGAAGGAGAAATGAAGTCCGTATGTATTTTAAGTACAGGAAAGTTCCAGCCATGGTCAAGTTCCCACCCTCATAGACTCCTTCATCAAACAATTTCTAGTATATTGTCACATGAGCCAATAACACCCGCCCCTACAGGACACTTCCAGAACCTGAACTCCAAAATGTCCTAACTAATAACAAGAAAACCAAATAGATGGAAATTAGATGTCAGAGACTATTTTACATTCCAGATTAGAAAATTTTCATCTATCAGAACCAATGTCTCTCTCTGTTCTTTTTCTACTAAGTAAGCTCCCAAATTACTATTTAATTGCTTTTCCTATAATATTTCAGTGCAACTCAGATCATATTTTTCAGGCATTTTGTTATACCTTAACCTAGCACATGGTGAAATGACAAACAAGCAAGCAATCACAGTGTGATTATGAGAACACAGAGTGCCAAGGAAACACGGGGCCTGTGTTCCCCAGGCTTGTGTCAAAGAGCTCTTTGGTAGACTACCGCCCACACTGAGACATGGCAGACAAGTATGACTTAGCAAACAAAAGTGGTGGTAACCAAGGAAATAAGGAGGCAATCAGGACAGAAAAAGGCCTCTAATAATGCTTAGGCTGAAAGAACTCAGCATGGTAAAGGAAAAATGCAAGGGAACTACGTAAGACTCGCTTGCTGAAGGGAAAGGGGAAGGCACAGGAGGATCAAATTAGTCTCGAGTCCAATCACAAGGATCCTGAAAGCCAAATCTAGCTTATGAAGCAATGAAGAGGAAAAAAATTTTTTTTTTAAATCCCACAACCATCACGACAGTAGTGGTGTACATCTTTATTCCCAGCACTCAGAAGGCAGAGACAAGCAGATCTCCTGAGTTCAGGCCAGCCTGGTCTAGAGAGCAAGCGCCAGGACAACCAGGGCTACACAGAGAGAGACTTGTCTCAAAAAACAAAAACAAACAAACAAACAAACAAATTCCATACCCAAGTTACCTGCTCAGCTCAAATGTATTAGAACAATGACTCTGGCTACAGGGAAAGCACACAAACCAACGGATGACTAGTGAAGAAGTTATTCAAGCAAACAGGCTGTGATGATGTTAACTATGGAACACATGGCAACATTAAGGATAAAGAAATATACCCAAGAGATTATCTGAGAAATATCCAATGAGGTCCATTGGTCAATCACAAGCAAAATGAAAAGGGATACAAAGAACAGCTTATATTTCTGCCAAGCAGAGTAGACACATATGCACTACCTAGTTTAATCTTCCCAGAGAGATGAGGCAGAAAAGAGACAGTCCTGTGTACTTTTTTGGTTTGAGGATAGGACAGCTGTTGATTACAGCTTCGGGATATGTAGAGTATGAATCATGTCAAAGAACATCCAACGGGCATGTCATTAAGACAGATGTTCAGGTGCTGGAAAAGAGCTTTTGAGCTAACGATTTACACAATTATCAGCAAGTACATGGTAACAGCAGAAAATACTGGTCTAGCAGTGGTAGAGCTTGCTTTTAATCCCAGCACTCAGAAGGTAGAGGCAGATAGATCTCTGACAGCCTGGTCTACAAAGTGAGTTCCAGGACAGTCAGGACTGCTACACAAAGAAACTATCTGGAAAAAAAACAAAAAACAAACAAAAAAATCAAGTTTCTGTCGTTCATACTAAAAGTTATTTAATACCCACATTCTTCCAGGGGAGTTGTCCTCAACCTGTGGGTCGCACATCAGATACCCTGCATCTTAGACATTTTCACTAAAATTGGTAACAGTAACAAAATCAGTTATAAAATCAAAACGAAATTTTATGGTTGGGGGGGTCACTATAACATAAGTAACTGTATGAAGGGCTGGAGAGGTGGCTCAGTGGTTAAGAGTGCTGGCTGCTCTTTCAGAGGTCTTGAGTTCAGTTCCCAGCAACCACATGGTGGCTCACAACCATCTATAGAAGGACTTGATGTCCTCTTCTGGCATAAAAGTGTACTTGCGGGTAAAGCACTCATACACATAAAGTAAATAAATGAATCTTAAAAAAAAATTTAAGTAACTGTATTCAAGGATCACAGCATTAAGAAGGTTCAGAACCACTGGTCTAGGATGTTGGAAATGGTATTAAGCCAAAAATACTAAAATTCAATACCAGCCTTTCAGCAATCCTAGCTTTTGATTATTGAGAATGTTACTCAATACAGTAGTATGGGAAGGACTGAAGATGCCTTTACAGTAAGTAACATGACATCTCAGAGCTGTGTCAGGAGAACGTACGGGGAAAGACGACAGTAAGCGGAGGTTCTTTTGCTATTGTGGGTTTTTTTTGAGACAGGATCTCACAAAAGAGCCCTAGCTAGAGTTGAAATCACTATGCAAACCAGACTGGTCTTGAACTTGCAGTGATTCCCCTGCCTCAGCTTCCCCAGTACTAGGATTATAGGACTGAGACACCATGCCCATCTAGAAAAGCAAAAACAACAGCAAAAACTTAAGTCCTATTCATGTCACTCTCCCAAATAATTCTTAAATTTAATTAACAGGAAGCATTTATTAAATGTCCTACTCAAGACTGGATTGAGGGGGGGCTGGAGAGATGGCTCAGTGGTTAAGAGCATTGCCTGCTCTACCAAAGGTCCTGAGTTCAATTCCCGGCAACCACATGGTGGCTCACAACCATCTGTAATGAGGTCTGGTGCCCTCTTCTGGCCTGCAGGCATACACACAGACAGAATATTGTATACACAATAAATAAATAAATAAATACTTTTAAAAAAAAAAAGCTGGATTGAGGACCAGGCATGATGGTGCACACCTTTAACCCCAGCACTTAGGAAGCAGAGGCAGGAGAAATTTTTGTGAGCTTGAGGCCACCTGGATGGACAGCTGAGTTCCAGGGCAGTCAGACTATGTGAAGAGACACTGCCAAAAAAAAAATAAAAACCTGATAATCAGAGTATGTTGCCTTTCTCCTTCTGCCCACTTATTCTTCCTTTCTTTTCTTTTTTAAGTGTCTATGGATATTTTGCCTGTATGTATGTCTGCACACATGTATATTTGGTGCCCATGGAGGAGAAAGGAGGATGCTAGCCATCTGGGTGCTGGGAATAAAACCCAAGACCTCTGGAAGAGGACCCAGTGCTCTTAACTGTTGAGCTATCTTTCCAGCACCCCCTCACCCACCCCACACACATACTTTTTGGCTTTTTGAGGTAGGATTTCTAGCTCAGACTTGCCTGAAACTCATTATGTAGCCCAGGCTAATCCTGAACTTATTTATGGCAGTCTTCCTGGCTCAGTTTCCCAAGTCCTGAGATTACAGGTGAAAACCACCACTCTCTGCTTGTTTCTGGGTTTAGAAACCCTATTTGAATTACATTTAAGTTCTGCAACAGAATTATTTCTGGAGTTCTCCTGCAGTTCTTTCATCATCTATTGGGACTGTGGCAGGTATACATTTAAGACAATGCAGCTTTTACCAGCAAGACCCAATCATTCTTAGCCACATACTAAATTCAAGCTCAGTCTGGACTACATGACACTGTGTCAAAAAAATAAAAAATAAACAATGAACTGCTGACCATCAGGTTTTTTAGTGAACCTGGCATGCACTAACCAGTTTCAGTAGGAGCAACAATATGGAATTTCTGACTAGTTATTCCATTGATTAGTAGTCATAAAAATCCAGCTGACTCATCAATGAGGTATTCTTTTAATTTGTTAAGTTCTGTGTGTTCAGATAGAATCGATTAACTGTAATCTAGGTGTATTAATAATTGCTGGAAGGCAATGAGCTCTGAGCTAAGAAGGAAACTGCTCCCAGCTCTGAAAGGCCTTCCTTCTAACCGCCTCAAAACCTACCCTAGGCAGAAGACCTTCTGAGGACAGGTAGGCAGATACAAGTAAATCCAATAACCAAAGTCCTTAACCATTTTAAAAATCCTTATACACCAGGAAACTAAAGTGACAGAAGGAAAACGTCTAGGTGAGAATCCAATGCATCTTAGTTCATCCACCTAAGACACATTTGTACATTACATACATACTGGTAGTGGACCCTACAATCAATGACACGTCAGCTCACCTGGAATAATTTATTATACTGGCACATACAAATGGTAAGCATATTTTATAATTGATAGGTTGAATGGATTTTTGAAAATGTAGTTATTTTCTGGGTATCAAAGATTTAAGCCAGACATGGTAGGATTCGCTTTTAATCCTAGCTTGGGAGGTAGAGGCAGGTAGATTTCTATGAGTTTGGGCCAGCATCGTATACATAAGAGAGCTCAGACTCTATCTCAGATAAAAAGCAATCCTAAGTTCTAGTTTCAAAGGCCCATGGAAATGTGTTAAGAGAAAGGTTAGAATCATAAAAACCTAGGTTTCCCTGAACCCTCATGTATACCTTGCTTGGGTGACTTTGAGCAGTTTGAATAGTTCCCAGTCTCTTCTTGACTGTAAAACAAAACTGAAAACACCGCATGCAAATTTCATAGTAAGGTGAACTAAATGTGAATACTATGCATAAAAAATTACTTAAAACAGTACCTGGCATCAGTATGTGTGATTTGATTGCCATGAAGGTGAAGACAGTAAAGGGAATAAATAATTCATTACTCTGCCTAGCACAGGGAGTATCAAAAGAACTTTGATCTCAACTCCTACATAAACCATTTTCAACAGAATTTAAGAGATGTATGTCGCTATTCACTACTTGACCTGACAGGTGGCTCTTCCCCAAACTTACATTATTTTGCATATGAAAGGTTGAAAGCTGACTAGTAAACTGCCCCCTGGGCCTATGGCCCATACAGTTAAGCGCCCAGCAAAGGCAGGCAATCTTCCGGATGAGGCCAACCTGAACTATAAAGGACGTTCCAGGCCAGCAAAGGTTGACCCTATCTCAAAAAATAAAATTAAGCTTCCTTTGTATATCAGGATTAATGATGAAGGTTTTAAAAGAATTTTTTTTAAAAAAACCACATCTACAGTGATAGTAGTTACCCTCAAACTGTATACAAGATACATGCCTTTACCATAACTTAAGCCCGTTTTTCTACGAAGTTCAGTACTGCCACTGTCTCCGCTTCACAGCGACTAAAGTCAACAGGTGCACAGACCCGCTGAGTACAGGCTGATCTGCAGAAGAGGCAGGTCTCTTAAGCCTTTCCAGGTTGGGGTATTTATTCGTTTTTGTTGTTTTTTTGTTTTGTCTTCACTTGTTAACTAAATCGCCATCTCTCTGCAGAGGAGCAACAGCCATTTCTTTTACTTCTTCACACCACCTCCACCACTGTAGTTCTCCCCCCCCCCCCCCGCCCCATCCTCGCAGAACATTTAAATAATACGTTGGCATAGTAACTGAAAACTGACTTCAATTCTGACCATTAACAATAACAACAACAAAAATCCGCTGAACGAAAACCGAACCGCACTTACCAATGCACAAAACGCATGTTTATATTTCTAAAAATTATCTCTGTGAAAACTGAGCCATTGGAGTTCAAACGAGTTGCAGTCGAGAGCTAATTTGAAAGACAACAGTGGAAGCGATTTCCTTAAAGGACTGAAAGAGCGAATACTGTTACCAAAGGATAACGTATTAAAATAAACAAATAAGTGGGAACGGGGGAGGCAGCGGCAAATCAAGTCATTGTTTTCTAAAAGGCCAGGTTATCGCAGGGATTTTCTTCTCAGAGCTCAACCAATCCCCACCTTTTCAGAGTTAACCAGTCTCCAGGCAAGCCGCGCTCCCTGATTGGCTCGGCGGCCTGGAGTAGAAAAAGCAGCCAATCCCTCCCGCGTCAGAACTGTGCTATGGAGACATTACAACCACTGCATGGCAGGAATGTGTACAAACCTGTCGGTGCAGCAAATTTCAGCTGCTACTCCTTAAGACAGTTGCGGAAGGATTCCCTAAAGCCTGCGGGCCCTAGCTCAGATGTGGCTCCGACTTAAAATAATAATAAATTCCTCCGCTCTCTTTTTCTGCGGGGGGAATCAAAGAGTCGTAACCAAAAGCGCCAAAGGGATAAACTCTGCCCTCGGTATGACTCATTCTCTCGAAGCCCGATGTCCAGGGAGCTCGCACTGGGTCTCGGAGGGCGGGAGAGAAAGTTCGGGCTGGGAAGGGGCCCGGGTGGCAGGCGCACACTCCCGGAGGGAGGCGAGCCCGCGGGCGGCTAGCGAGCGAGCGTGCGTGTGTGCTCCGGGAGTGAGTAAATAAACACCTCTACTAGCACTACGTGCCCGGGCAGGCGGCCCAAGTTCCCAGAAGGCTCGGCCTGGGAACCGGCGGAGCGCTCGCGGGGGCGCGGGGTCAAGTCGGGGCGAGAAGGCACCGGGAGAGTCCCGGGGGCGGGAGGGGTGTGTCGCGGCCTGGAGGCCCGCCAGGCGCTGGAGGCCCGGGAAGCGGCCGCGGCGCCCGCCTTCTCTCGGCCTCGGGCCGCGCGCCAGGGCCCGCCTCCCGCGACGCCTCACTCCCCTTCCGCCCGGAGCTCGGCCCGCGCCTGCCCGGGTCTCCGCGTCGCTCGCCGCCGGCCTCAGGCCCTCCACTGAGGGCTCCGCGCTCCCGGGATCTCCCCCACCTCCTCCTTCCTCCTCTTTCTCCCCTCCGGCCCTCTTCTCCCCGGGTCCTGTCGCCTGTCTTCCCCGACCCTCCGTCTTTACCTGCCGCGGGAGCGGGGACGTCGAGGCCCGGGCCGCGTCGTCGAGTGAGCGAGCGCCGCGGGTCCGCAACCCTTTCCCGCCGCCGCCACTGCGCTCTCTCCGGCGCGGCGCGGGGCTGGCGAGCAGCTGTGGCCGCGGGGGGGAAAAAGACGCAGCCGCAAGCGTGCGGAGCGGGGACACACTGCCGCTCTCCGTCCGACCCGGGAAGAGCAGCCTCGCCGGAGCCCGCCGCGCGCAGGAGCCCGCCGCGAGAGGGCGGGTGGGCGGCCGCGTGGGGAGGGGTCTCGCGGCCGCCGCAATGGCTGCCACGTAGCCAGGTGGATCGCCGCCCTCCGCCCCCGCCCCGGCTCAGGGCCGTGACCTCGGCCACACCGCCCCAATCCCTGCGGGGCCCGTCCTGGGTGTGTCAGCCCACGGCGGAGCGCCGTCCCGCAGACCCCAGCCCACCGGTGCTGGCACCTCGCCGGCTCCCTTTAGAGAAGTGAGTCCCGGGCCTGGCGGGCAGCGCAGCCCGGGACCCGCGGCCCCGAGGGCTCTCTCTCCCGGAAGCTTGCTGCGCTTCCTTCGTCCCCTCGGGCACCGGGGAAGGCAGGCGCGGGTCCCTTCGCAGTGACGCGGAGCCCGAGTAAACGCCCCGGGGAGCCGCGGCCGGGTCAAGCCCTCACCTCTCTCCCGAAAAGCAAAACAAGGTCGTTTTTTTGGCCCGGGCAGCGAGGGAGGAACTGGGAGCTGGGGCGGGCCGGGCTGCAGCTGCGAGGTCGGAGGGGCGAGGCGATGGGGCCCGCGCTGTCCCCCACGGGGGCCCCCGCTCGCTCGGGGCAGACAGGCGGCGGCGCCCCGCGGGAAACAAAGGACCCCGCGGCCGCAGCGACCCGGACGGAGGCTGCCGGCACCCGGCCCGCGCCGCCAACGTGCGGTCGGCACACGCTGGCCCGAGCCCAAAAGAGCTGCGGCCTTTGCCCCCGTGGAGCTGGAGTTTTCAGGTGCCAAGAAAAAGCAACAGTGTTCCCTTCCCTCTTAGGATCCTGGATTATTAGCCCGTCCCCTAAACCCGCTCCATGTTTTTCTTGCTGGACTCTCCTGTTCTTCCCTGTTTAATTTGTTCTGTCCTGACCATGCAACGGTCAGTGCTTTCAGAGTACAAAAGTGTCTTACACTAGCCTTCTGATTAATGATGGTACTGACCGGTTCGCTTTTTCTGTTTTCTTCAGGAGTTTCCTCTCTCTTTGCAATTACTTTGTATTTGTTCACGGCCCCACCCCCCTATCCCCGCAGCAGTAAACTAACCTCATGATAAAGTATTCATGTACATCAAAGATACAGATTATCTGTCAATGCTGTTACGGCAATTACTTAAACTGAATGTAAATTTGGACAGAATACAAGTTTTAAAAAATCCCTTTTAAGTCTGGTTTGAACGCTCTCACACTCAAAGAAAAAAAGTCTAGTGGGTTTTTTTCTAGAAACTAGAACATTTCAGCAGAGATTTAGGATGGTAAATTTTCTGAAAAATCTCCCACACAGAAAAGATTTTAAAGGAAAAATTATTTTTATTTTCTTTTTGTCTTTTTAGAGATCTTGAGTTTCAGTGTTTAGAAAAATTACTACTCAAACACCTACCAGGCTTTTTCTAAATACTATCATAAACAAAAATTGTAATAATCCAGAATCCCAAGCATACATAGCTATTGCTGAGAACCTAACATTAACTCTGCTTCTAGGCAGCTATTAGGAGACTTATAACTAATTATACCACTTTTGAAATGAAAGAACCTTAATAATTATACACTTCAAACAAATCTAGCAAATTTATATTAATTTTGTTCACCTGGAGTATGTTCGACATGATAATAAACTTATATTTAAGTTCTTGATTTTCTTTTGAACATCTGTTAAAGATTTTCACATCTTAAGTCTAAACAATAAAAAAGGAGTTAACATTAGAGAATATATTTCAAGGCAAACACCACCCAAGCTGAATTATTTTTTTGCTTACTATTCAAAAGAAAAATGTCAACCCCATAAAATTCTGAAAGTCAGACGCAAAGAACAAAGCAATCTTTACCAGCTTTCACAATGCCAGGCTTGCTTTATGAATAGCTACAAGGCTCCTGGTTCCTTATTGGTTCCCATTCTAAGCCAATAGGAAAAGTACAACACATCTTTCAAAGGGGGAAGACAGCATTGGAATAAATGGATTGTTTATCACATTCTCTTTCAAGCTCATGTGTCCTGTAGTTTCAAAGAAGAAATGTAAGACTTTTGAATTCCTGATGGGTTCTACTCAGGATCCACCCTCTGCAGTCTTCAATTGACTCTAGTATAATTGGTTATAATTAATTATGTGAAAGTAATATTATTTAAAATACCAAGTAAATGTGAAGAAGTAGGCAAAATGCCTACTAGCTAGTACCTTTATTGATGAGGTAAGTCCTCAAATTTTAGTCGAGACTAACCTTTAAGGAAATGGTTGAAATTGGTAAATGTTTTGAAAAATGACATTGATTTTTGTGAATAGAATTGCCAAGGCACCACAATTCTATTACTCTCTCTAGAGCCACTTTGAACGTATGTAATGGGTAAATTCTAAACCTGCTTGTTTATATTTGCCTTGAGAACCTAAGGAGAATTTCATGCCGACAAAAAGTAATATGTAGGACCTTTATACTCCTCTGCCTTTGATTCCAATTTACAGCATTCTGGTTGATTCCAGTTACTTCTGTATGTGTGTTCTCCCTTACTGGGTTATCAGTTCCTGGAAGATAGGTTGTTTCCACCCAGCCTTGTATTCCCCAGTGCCCAACTCAGATACTTGTACAACATAAGCAAATGTGCTAAGTGAGAAACCATACCTGTGACAGCCGATGGCAGATCAAAAGGAAATCTGTCTGGGTTTTTTTCTTACACGATAGCTTATCGATTGTTTTCATTCCCAATTACACTTTGAGTTGTTGCTAGAATGTTATTAAAAGGAAGTAGAACATACACTGAAATCCTGTGTCTTGTTTCAGGTCTCAAAAGGACTGGGGTTGTAGGTCAGTTACAGCACCCTGCGCTTGCTTAGCGTGTGAAGCCTCAGCACTATGAAGACTAAGCAAGTCCTATGGAAGCAATAGTAGATGCCACTGCTGTTATCTAAAGTAAATAAGTTCTAGTGGTTTCGTGCCAGACTTCTTTACCACATCCAGACAATGGTAGTTTTGTGGCCTCGGAGAATTGCTTCAGTATTCCAAACTCTCCTTATCTTTCAGTTGCCACTCATGGTATCTGCTCTCTGATTAAATAATGAACACGTTAGAAGCTCAATAAATTATAGATATGAGTGGGCTCAGTCATGAAGAAAATCTAATTTTCTACAATTATCTATAAAAGGTAGGTAGAATCACTTAAAGTTGTCAGGGGTTGGGAACATACATGGCTCAATGGGTAAAGTGTTTGCCATGGAAGTGTGAGGACCAGATTTCAGAGCCCTAGGACATAGATAAATGGCAGATGTGACAGCCTCCCTATAATCTGATCACTTGGAAGGTGGAGAAATGATCTCTCCTGCAAATAGCCACATCAGCGAGCTCTAGGTTCAAGAGAGAGATCCTGCCTTAACACAGACAGTGGAGTGGAATGAAAGTGCCCCGTGTCAGCTTCTAGCAACAAACATGCATACCAGCACATATGCAAATCAGGAAAGACCATGATGAAACCCATTACTTTATATCCTAACCTATGAAATTCACTTTGAAAATTCAGTAAACAGGCAGAAGATGGCTGAACAGACAAAGTGGTTGCTGTGCCATCATAAAGAATGGAGTTCAGGTTCCCAAAACCTATATAAAAGTTGGGTGGATGTGGCGTCCCTGTGGTCCAGTACTCGCAGGCCAGACAGTATAATCATAGACTGTACCTGGACCCAAATAAACATACAGAAATCATATTAATTACAGCACTGCCTGGCCAACTGCTCAGGTATATTCCTAGTTAGCTCTTACATCTTAGCCCATTTCTGTTATTTTATATTTTGACCTTGAGGTTCATGGTTTACTGGTAGGGTTCTGGAGTCCTTCTTCATCAGCTACGTGACATCTGCCTGCTTTCTCCTTCATTCTTCTTGCATTCAGTTTAGTTTTCCCGCCTAGCTATCTATATTCTGCCCTGCCATAGGCCAAAGCAGCTTCTTATTAACCAATGGTAATAAAGCATATTCATAGCATGCAGAGGGGACTCCCACATCAGACTAGCCCAGCTGAGTTCTGGATTCAAAAGCTCAGTTAAACAGAGTGAGTGATCAAGGGCAGTTTCGGTCCTGCATGTACACATGCCCACCACACACACCCCTGAGTGAAGAGCTGAGTACTACTAGTGAGACTTTGTTTTCTTGTTTATTTTTTTATTTATTTCCTTTCGGGGCTGTTTTTATTTTGTCTTTTGAGACAGGGTTTCTCTGTGTAACTTTGGAGCCTGTCCTGGCACTTGCTCTGTAGACCAGCCTGGCCTAAAACTCACAGAGATCTGCCTGTCTCTGTCTCCCAAGTGCTGGGATTAAAGGCGTGTGCCACCACTGCCCAGCTTGTTTTGTTTTTCGAGATAAGGTCTCTCTGTGTAGCCCTATCTGTCCTGGAACTCACTTTGTAGACCAGGCTGGCCTCAAATTTACAGAGATCCATCTGCTTCTGCCTCCCGAATGCTGGAATTAACAACATGCACCCTTTGTTTGTATTTGTATATGTCAGAATGCATGCAAGTACTCTCAGAGGTCAGAAGCTGGTGTTGGACTCCAAGAACTGAAGTTACAGGGTTGTGAGTCATCCAACATGATTCTGGGAACCAAATTTGAGTCCTTTGGAAAGCACTAAGCCCTCTTCAGCCAATGAGCCATCTCTCCAGCCCCCTGTGTTTGTCTTAATTTTAAGATAGATTCTCAATAATTAACTCAAGTATGCCTGGAATTCATGGTCCTCTGTCTCAACCCCCTGAGTGTGGCAGTCACAAGCATAGACTTGCCCACATAGCCAGAGAAGATAACTGTTAGCAATAAGGAGAACTGGCATGAGTGAGACTTAGTCTGTCTCTTCTCTCAGAAACATAGCGCTCACCACTATGCTAGCTTTCCTCAAAGCTGTGAGAAAATACACAGAGGGTAATAAGGAAATTAGAATAAGGGGTAATTACCGGGCAGTGGTGGCACACGCCTTTAATCCCAGCACTCAGGAGGCAGAGGCAGGTGGAGCTCTGTGAGTTCAAGGCCAGCCTGGTCTACAAGAGCTAGTTCCAGGACAGGCACCAAAGCCACAGAGAAACCCTGTTTCGAAAAGCTAAATAAATAAATAAATAAATAAATAAATAAACAAACAAACAAAATAAGGGGTGATTAAAACATAGGCTTTCTTTCACCAGGCAGTGGTAGTGCACACCTTTAATCCCAGCACTCGGAGGCAGAGCCAGGCAGATTTCTGTGAGTTTGAGACCAGCCTGGTCTACAAGAGCTAGTTCTGGGACAGGCTCCAAAGCCACAGAGAAACCTTGTCTCGAAAAACCACCAAAAAAAAAAAAAAAAAAAGGGAAAAAAATTAGGCTTTCTCTAAAAAAAAGTTATGAAAAAACAGAGTAAATAGTATTTGTGTGTTAATCTGAAGGGCTCTTTTTAGCTCTGTGCTTTTCCTGTTAAGTTCACAGAGCCTCTAGGATACACATGTGATAATGAGTTTTAAGAGAGTGTTGTAATACTAAATACCTCCAAACTTACTTGACTACAAGTAAGTAGTCAAATTAACGACAAGTGTCTCAGGATATATTCAGATCATATTTATTCTATAGGAGGAAACATTTATCTATGCATTTGACAGTCCATGCTTCCAAACCCTGCTACTTAGGCCAGCCTGTCAACATAGGCCTGAAACCCCAGCTATTGGGAAGGCTGAGACAGAAGGATCTTAACCCCAAAGCAGCCTAGGCTTCTTCATGGGCCCTGTCTCACAATATCGAAAGCAATGAAGAAGGCTGGAAATGCAGGTTAGAGGTAGAGCACTCGCCTAGGATGCATGAGACCGTGGGGTCAGTCCCCAGAAACATGACAATGATGATGAGCCAGCCACTCTTGCAGAAATGGAGCTGGAAGAGGCACTCTTGAGAAGCAGACCTTTGTTTTATCCAGTTTCTTGACATAGACAAGCCTGCAGCAAACACTAAACTTGAAAGGAGAGAAATGGAATTGGTAAAGATTCTTAAAAGAAAAAAACCACAACTAGGCAGTTCCAAGGACAGTGTCCTTATTTCTGGGATAAGCTCTGTATTTTTGTGAAGACTCTCTGGTAAGCCATAGCCCAGATTGGAAACATGCTATGATTATATCAGCTGTTTCACATCACTATGAATTTTCAAATCTTGACGGGGGCTTAATATGTGCACCACCACCACCACCACCACCAAGAATAATAATGATGTGTGTATCCTTTAACCAGGAAGGAAACTGTATTGTTGTGAGATTATTTGTAAACTGTGGGAAGATATATTGCTGTGACTTGGTGTAAAAAAATACAAATAAATGGTCAATAGGTAGGCAGGAGGTGTAGGCAGGACTTCCGGGTGAAGAGAGAAAGGAAGAAGAGGAGGAATCTGGGTGGGCAGGAGACACAGGAGGTGCAAGATATAAGAGCAATAATGCACATGGTAGAATGTAGATCAATACAAATGGATAAATTTAAGTTATAAGAGCTAGTTAAGCACAAGCCTAAGCTATAAGCTGAACTTCTATAATTAATAAGAAGTCTCCATGTCATTATTTGGGAGCTGGCAGGACAGAGAAAGACTCAGTACATATGGTGTCCAATGTGGAGGCTGGACTATCCACACAGGGTCGGAGAAAGTGCTCCCCCGGGTAGGCTCAGTGTACAAAGGCGTGACTCTTTGAATAAAAAAGACCCTACTGTACAGCCAAGCAGTTGAGCAGCCGGCACTGGGTACAAACTCCCACTGTAGGCAGACACAATTCCCAGAGCTGGGGCTAGGAAATGTGACTCCAGCCGATATAAGAGCGGTGGTGGTGCACACCTTCATCCCAGCACTCGGGAGGCAGAGGCAGGCGGATCTCTTTGAGTTCGAGGTCAGCCTGGTCTACAAAGCTAGTTCCAGCAGGACAGGCTCCAAAGCTACAGAGAAACCCTATCTCGAAAAACAAAACAAAAACAAAAACAAACAAACAAACAAAAAAAAAAAAAGGTAGGCTCTCAGGGAACTCTCTGGGCAGAACCAGTCACCAGCAGTCTAGGTGATGAAGAAGTTGGCTCTGGTGACCTCTGGACACTGGAGGAATCGTGTACCCCTGATAGTAGATTCACTCAAGAGAAAGAAGAGTTGAGACCTGTAGGCCTAGATTGCTTTTCCAAAGTCTGTCAATTTGGTAAGCCTCTCTTTCCCCTCAATTGGGATCAGTGAGGAGGTAGCAAAAAGCTAGAATTTCAACTCCCAGGAAAGATAATATCACAGAGAAGAACCAGTTCACCATGTATAATTCCAGCACTTGAGAGGTGGAGGCGGGAAGAGCAATGGTTCAAGGCTAGCCTTGTAACCTTGGCTACAGGTCAAATTTGAGATAAGCCAGCTATCAGAGACTTTGTCTCAAAGAGAGAGAGAAAGAATAAAAAAGAAAAACAAAGCATTTCTTAGAAACTCTATCCTCATTAGAAAGATTGTTACCTTCAGTTTTGTGTGGTCCCATATGATACTTAGGAACTGAAGGCATCTTGGGAGAGCCTGATTATATGGTTTCCTCTCATTTTGACTAAGACATTGGTGTGCCAGCTGTAGGGGCATAATTTGCTCACCCTAGTTTGGTCATCTTGCTCCAGCTTGCCATTAATCAGAAAATAGTCTATGATTAGGCTTCCCTTGAAGATTTTCCTGCAAAAGAAGAGTGTCTCAAGTAGGTGGTAAATAAGCAAACTGCTTTATATTTTTTTTTATTGATTTTTGTTGAGCGCTACATTTTTCTCTGCTCCCCTCCCTGCCTCTCTCATCCCCTTCAACCCTCTCCCAAGGTCCCCATTCTCCAAATTTACTCAGGAGATCTTGTCTTTTTCTACTTCCCCTGCTTTATATTCTTATTATAATAAATCAATAGTCTGGTTTACAATATTAAAAAAACCACAGATTCATGCAACGTATTTGTTGAACTGAATTTAAAAAAAAATTATTGAATCAGAGAAGTTCAGGTTTGGAATCTGAGCCATGATAGCTTAATCCAAGTTCCTACAACCCTACAAGACTCAATCTTGTAGTAGGTTTTTATTAGCTGGGGTTCAATTTTTCCATTTTCTAATCACAACCCGTCGTTACACTGCTTCTCCTAGTTTCCTGTCTTCGGACTAGTTAAGGGGGTGAAGAAAGAAACCATGCCAGCAAAATTTTTCCTCGGTTATCATTTTCCTACAGTTCTATCCAATGAGAGGAAATTAGGAATACATAATTTTTTCTTTGTGGATCCTAACTCGGAAAAGATTAGTCATTAGTTCTAGCTGTGTGGCCTTAGGACAATTACTTACTCTGTCTGAACTTTAATTTCCTCTGAAAATGGAGATAATTATTCCAAGTGTCGAGGAAGAGATTACTATGTATTTGATAAAAATCTGTCTCTATTTCTTATGGTAACATAACTAGATAATGTTTGCCTCTTCTAAGTAGAGTTCTATGTAAAACAAACCATGTCCTTTATTCTTGGCCAAAGACTAAGAGAAGCTAAGTAAGGCAAGCCTCATAGGTTCTCAACTCAACTCATCTTTCCTGACAAGCTGGGTGGTGGGACTTTTCTGTTGGGTTGTAACCACCTGTGTGACTCAATAAGAGTTCAGCTCGGTAAAGAGGAGAAAAACCTAATGCTGGGGGTGTCGGTACACACTTGCAATGCCAGCACTTGGGAGGCTGAGGTAGGATTGCAAGTTAGAGGCCAACATGGGCTAATTTAGAGATTTTTTCCCAGGAAAAAAGAAGAAAGGAATGCATGAAAAAAGGGAAGAGCCAGGTCTAGTGTCAAAGGCATGTAATCCAAGGTACATGGGAGGCCGGGACGGAAGGAACACAAGTTCAGACATGCCTGAGATGCAGAGTGAGTTCAAAGCCAGCCTGGACAATCCAGCACTTGGAAGACTAAGACAGGCAGACCAACCAAGGTGGGTTTGAGGTCAGCTTGGGCTAGATGATATCTTCCAGGACGCTACAGTGTAAGAATCTGTGCAAAACAAGAACAACAAGACTTAATCACCAATCAAAGTTTGTTTCGGTAGGGTACCTGAATGTCAACGGTTCTATTCTTTCTTCAAGACGTCAAGCACAGATGAATAGCAACTTGAGCTCCAGTCATTTATGTGGCAACTCTACTTAGAAGAGGCAAACATTATCTAGTTATGTTACCATAATGGAGACAGATTTTTATCAAATACATAGTAATCTCTTCCTCGACACTTGGAATAATTATCTCCATTTTCAGAGGACATTAAAGTTCAGACAGAGTAAGTAATTGTCCTAAGGCCACACAGCTAGAACTAACGATTGAATCATATCGTAGTAATGACTCACACACAAACACAGTCAATAAACATCACTTGATTCTGGACTCAATGGAAGAGCCTTTGAGTTGGCATTGAGGGTACAGCTGTAGTCTGCTCTTGAACTGGATCAGCCCTCCACCACCAAGTCAGTAAGTGTGCCCCCCACAACCACTCAGACTTTATGCCAACCCTTCTGAGGGAGGGGCATCATTCCTCCAGGACCTGCTCTTTCCTTGGTATCCAGATTTTCATCTGGATCTCCCCTCTTCATCTGCCCCCCTTTTCCTTTGAGATGGTCTCATATTGCTCAATATGAGCAGTTGCCTCAAACTCAGTTCAGAACTGAGGATATCCTTGAACTTCTGATCCTCCTACCTCCCTCTCCTGAGTGCTGGGATCACAAGTGCATACCACTGTTTACCAATGTAGAGGCAGTGGTACCTGGGAGGTGGACTAAAATCTCATGCATAGTCAACTTCATTCATAGCAACAGATAATTTATACTCATAGGGTTAAGAGGAGTCACATGAGTAAAACGTACAATCATAAGGGCAAGCCACATGTAGCTGAAAGCCACACATGGCAAAAACATGTTTTTCCATAGAGGTATAGAAACAAGTAACAATAGGCAATTGTAAAGAATAATCTGAAGTAAACTCATTCATAGCTGATATGCTGGGAGGGGTACAGAAGCATGATGCAAGAGCAATTCTGTGTTTTGGAAGAAACCGAAGTCACAAGACTCTTGTTTTGGTTTCTTGGCGTTTTCTCACAATCACTCAGAAATCTCTTACATGACTCCATTCTTGGATCAAGTTCTGACATACCACTACACATACTTTATACAGTACAGGGGTTTTGTTCATACTAAGGAAGCTCTCTGTAGCAACATCCACAGCCTTTACTTTTTGAGATAATTTCCCACAGACAGCGAAGTTACAAACTTCCAGCTTGCATGAGCACAGCCCTCAGAACCGGCTTGTTAATGGGTAATAATTGGGTAGTACTATTAGGCAGTAATAACTACCCAACACTGTTGCTCTAGACACGGCAACACCGTGGCAGAAGCCGAAGAGGAAAAGTTGGAACTGAAGGTTTATTTTGCCTCACTCTTTCTTTCACAAGTTCCATTTATTTATTTATTTATTTATTTATTTATTTATTTATTTATTTATGTATTTGCCTGTCCTTGAACTCACTCTGTAGACCACGCTGGCCTCAAACTCAGAGATCTATCTGTCTCTGCCAAAAGTTCCTTTAAAAAAAAATGTATTCTATGTGTATGGGTGTTTTGTCTGCATGTATATCTGTATACCAGCAGGGGATATCAGATCCTATGAGACTATAGACAGTTGTGAGCCACCGTGTGGATGCTAAGGAGCAAGCCCAGGTCCCTGGGAGAGCAACCAGCCAGTGCTCTTAACATCTGTGCCATCTCCCCAGCCTTCTTTCACAAGTTCAGTTCTAGACACTGGCTCCTCACTCAGGGTCTGAGATAAGACATCAGGGCATGGGGACTGTGTGGAAGTGGCTACTTACCTCATGACGGCCAACAAGATGAGAAGGGGCACAGAGAGGAGTCTGGGAGGAGAAAGAGTCTCCAAGGACACATCCCAGGTGACTGACTTCTTCCAGCGAGGCCTCCCTCTTAAAGTTTTCTCAAAATAGTGCCACCAGCTGGTGACCATATCTTCAACACATACGCATAAGGGAGAACTTTCAGAATTCTCCAAACAACTGCACTTGACCAGAACGTAGCCACCTTTCCTCCTAATGTTCTCTTTTCTGCTCCAGAATCCCACACTGCACTTAGTCATATGTCCTTAGTCTCCTTCCATCTATGATAGCTCCTTTGATCTCTCATGATCTTGGCACATTTGATCAGGGTTTGAACAGTCCCCAATTTACAAGAGCTCAATTTATAATTTTTATTTTTCCTTCGAGACCTGGTTTTTCTGTGAAACAGTCCTGGCTGTCCTAGAACTTGCTCTGTAGACCAGACTGGCTTCAAACTCACAGAGATCTGCCTGCCTCTTTTTCCTGAGTGCTGGGATTAAAGGCTCAATTTACAGCTCTTAATTTGAAGAGGATGTAAAATTTTAATTTGGGGCTGGTGGTATGTGGTAGGAAACCGTTCTATGACACTAAGCGGCACAAAACCAGACATTCTACAGTGTTCTGTCTTGTCAACTAAGATGTTCCATAGCTTAGATATATTAAATATTTCTCAGAGCAGGCAGGATGATTCAGCAGGTAAAGGTAACCTAAGTCCAATCCCTGAAGAATGGTGAAAGAGAGAGAACCAATTCCACAAGTTGCCACTCTGACCTCCATATAACAAACATACAACATACTCATCAAATAAGTAAACATAAGTTCATTTAATATAAGTATTTATTTATTATGTACAGTGTTCTGTAATGTGTGTCTGCAGGCAGAAGAGGACACCAAATCACATTCTAGATGGTTGTGAGCCACCATGTGGTTGCTGGGAATTGAAATCGTGACCTCTGGAAGAGCAGCCAGTGCTCCTAACCTCTGAGCCATCGCTCCAGCCCTCAGATAAACACATTTTTAGGTTGCTGTGTTTTCAACTTATAATGGTACATAGAAGGGGTGTGTGTGTGTGTGTGTGTGTGTGTGTGTTGTTGTTGTTGTTGTTGTTTATTGGGGGACAGGCTCACGCAGAGAGGCTGAATATTTTCCAATGGCCACAGAGAACTGGAGTGCCAGAGAAATTGTTTACCCCAAGAAACAAAAAGTCTCAGAACAAGGAAAGCTGGTCATGCAGCCCCAGCCTGAGACCAAAGGTGAAAGGGGCCAACGAGGCCTGCTAGTGCAAGCACAGTTTGAAGCTGAAGAACCTAGGGTCTGATGTCTGGGAGCATGGCCCAGAAGGCCTGGCCCACTTTACCAAGAGTCAGAGACCATGGATACATTTCTTGATCCTTCCTCTTCCGTGTGGGGCCTAGCCAACTGGATCACACTCATCACGTTGAGGGTCTAACTAACCACAGAGGGCTAATCCACACGCCAATGTTCTCTGGAAACATATACTTTAGCAACTCTCTAGACGTCCTACAATCTAATCAGGGTGACACCCTAAATGAAGCATCACAGGCGGCTTTAATCCAAATGTAACCCCTTATAAACTGAGGGTCATCTACACTCACTATGTGGACCGTCTCTGAATTTAGTTGCTCTTGTATTTTTTCCATCACTTGATTGAAATTATGGATTTTTGGCAAAAACACCATTTAAGAGAGCCTGTTTTCTCAATGCATGTTATCAATATCTTACTACTGGTGACATTAGTCTTGATGGAAGCAGTGAGCTGGTTTAAGCCAGACAGTAAAGGCACTGTTTTTTCTGTTGCATTGGTAGTATCTAGCTTGGTTAAGACATTTTATTTATTTTATTAACATACATTTGTTGTACAAAATAGTAGGTTTCCTTGTGGCAGACTCATACATGTGCAATACTTTAGTAGTATGCAAATGTGTTCTCTTCACTGTTGCAGCCCCTGATGTGAGCCTGCATCACCAGCTCTTGCCTCCAACGCTTCCTCCTGCTGCGTCTGCCTCAGGAAGAGCACTGTTAATCTCTACATCCCTCATTCATTTTGCATCTATTAATTGGAACCCAGAGGCCAATGCATTTTCCTTACTCCCATTTATTTGGGATGGACATCAATATAATTATGATGGACATTGACTTCATGCTGTACATTATAATTCTTTATTTATTTTGTTTCTCAAATCGTTCCAAGTTTGGCAGTTGGAAGTGAAAAGGTCATTAGTTCATGAGTCCTTTTGATATTTCCACTTCTCTTTTCAAGCATGTCTTTATTTCCTGGTACCGCAAGACATTTCAGGTTCAGTATGTCCCAGCCTAGAATCAAGTACTTCTCCAAGGCACTCCCAGTTCTTTTAGTTAAAGAGTAGCGTTGAGGAGCCAAGATCTGGGCACCAAGTGTGCTCATTGCTACAAGGCCTCCCCATTCCTAGTCCCTCTTAGTGACAAGAAATGATGACTTATATCCATGTTTATTAACACATACTCACATTTTCATTTCAGTCATGTTGGATGGTGTGGCTCACACCGAGTAGGCTGAGACACAAACATTGCCTTAAGTTCATCACCAGTTTGACCTACACAGTGAGTTCCAGGACAGCCTATCAGACTTTAAAGAAGAGTTAACGCCATGAGATCCTGGGGATCGAACTTGAGTCACAGGGTTGGTGGCAAGTATTTTATCCACTGGATCATCACACTGGCTCTAACCTTCTCTTTAAAACACTACCCCAAAACAAACGGAAACAAACCTCCTTTCTGTAAAACCAGGAGACGCCTGTACCCACAAGCCTACACCACATGAACACGAAGACAGAGGAAGGCAACTGCTAGGAGGGCCGAGGAAAACCACGCGTCCTGGGAAGACTCAGCAACTGAATGCTGGAAGACTCTATTAGGAATGAGACCCTGCAAACAGGAAGGGTAAGCTGGACATGGGGGGGTACACTGTACCGCAACTCTGGGGAGACTGGGGCACAAGGATTGAAAGTTTGAGGATAGCCTGGACTACATAATAAGTTACAAAAGGAAGGGGGTGCAGAAAAGAAGCCTGGGAGAGTGGTAAAGAGGGGCAGATGGAGAGAAGAGGGAGAGAGGAAGAGGATGTGAGGGAGAGAGGGCCCTGCTTCCCTCCCCACAAGTCCTTTATCTGTCTGGCCTGAGGCAGGGTGGGCAGATCCCTAAATATTCTCTTCCTTCCTTTCTCTGGGCCGCAGCACCAGAAGTCGGGGTTATTCTTCCTGGCAGGAGATAAGTGACTCTCTTTCCCGAATCTAAATTGCTAGAGAGAAAATACCTACAGACACAAGCACGTGCGGGAACACCCCCACTCAAGCTGCTTAGCTACCTCTTCCACCTAAAAAAAAAAAAAACTCACAAGCAGCAAGCCTGCCCCCTCACACCCAGCCTCCAATCAGATTCGCAACAAGTCCACTAAGAGCCAGAACAAACAGCCACGGATCAACAGGCCTCCAAGGCTTACAGGAAAGCTTCCAACAATAAAGATGGACACAAAAACAAACAAGCTGGAGGAGGCAAAAAGATTTTAGAGATAGCAAAAATAATCCAGGGAGCAGAGCAAAAAATTTGAAAAGTAAGTTTATATCCTTGCAGGTAAGATTTTACACCCGCGTACTCACATTCTGTAAGGAGGAAAAGAAAAGGGGCAGGGATACAGAGAGAGACTTGACAAAGAGAGAAAGAGAAAGGAGGGAATGGGCTGGGCTCAGCGCCACTGGTAGAGTGAGGGTCTAGCCTTCACTCAGCACCCAGTAGAGCCCCCCACCACCACATAATTGAGTGTGGAGGCACACAGTTGCAGTGTCAGCACTCTGGGAAGTGGAGGCAGGAGGATCAGAAGTACCTGAGTCATCCTCAGGGACACAAAGAATTGGAGGCCAGCGTGCGCTACATGAAACCTATCTCAGGAACCTCAGGGACAAAATTGTTTTAGGAATGAAAGTGTCTTGAGGGGAAAAAAAAAAATAGATCTTAAAATTTTATTACAGGAGTGGGAGGGGTTGTTGTTACTTTTTTTTTTTCTTAGCATGATCTCCCTCTATAGGCCAGGCTGACCTAAAATTCACTATGTAGCCCAAGCTCGGCTTGAATTCTTGACAGTTCTGATTGTCCCTTCCTGGTATTACCCAGTCGAAATTTTCTAAACACTGGGTAAAAGGAAAGGTGGAAGGGGGAGGTGAAAATCTTTCAAAGGGAGAAAAAAAGGAGAGCAAAACCTTGTGAGTCAGAATGAATTAAACTTCTCCACAAAAGACAATGGTTCGTTACTCATGAACTTCAGAATTAAGAATAATTTTATTTAAAATATGGCATACACACTATCCTAACATTTCACTTCTTTGTCCCCCTTTCGGGGTGATGCTGAAGGAGACGTCTGAGCAATGCAAGAGGGCGAAAAGGAAAGGGTGCATATGTCATCAAACTAGGACGGAAAGTGGTATGGAGGAGAGGGCCGCATAGGAGCCTAACTGAAGACAGATGAGGCCAGCCGGCTTAGGAGGCTGAAGGAGAGACCTGGCTCTGTGGGCTCCAGTCCCTACCTGCTCTGGCCTCCATGCCTACACTCCAAATAAGATACATATTTAAATACATAAATAAGATGGGAAGACTTCTGAATCTGGTTAGAGGATCAATGCAAGCAAGAAGGAGAGAAAGTTACCACCATCCTTCTATAATCTGAGGCCCAGGAACAAACATATTCATGTACTAATGGTATATGCTCCTGAAACTCAAAGAGGTAGCTCATTTTCCAAATTCAGGAAAAAAAAATCCACAGAAAAATGTCCTCTTGTACATGGGCTGGAGAGAAGGCTCAATGGTTAAGAGCACTGGCTGCTCTTCCAGAGGCCCTGGGTTCAATTCCCAGACCCCACATGGCAGTTTACAACTCTTCGGAGGATCTGACACACTCATACAGGCATACATGCTGGAAAACACCAGTGCACGTAAAATAATTAAGATATACTCTATATAGTAATTAATTATAAAATCAGGACCTCATGCAGCCCAGGATGTCCTCAAGCTCATTGTGTACCAGAGGATGACTTGAAACTCCTGATTCTCCTGTCTCGCTTTCTGTGCTGGGGTTACTATGCCCAGCGCCTTCTCTCTTTCTCAAGTCTTTGCGTACATGTGGGATTTAGTGTGTGCATTTATTTAGGACAAATTCTTAGAAGTGCAATTGGTAGATCAGTAGTAATGCCATTCTCTGCACTTTTGTGAGATAGTTTTTTTTTTATTTTCTTTACGTTTGTGTGTGTGTGTGTGTGTTTGCATACATGTGTGCTGGTGATTGCCACAGCCAGCAGAGGTGTAGCATCTCCCAGAGCTGGAGTTACAGGTGGTTGTGAGCCTCCTGAAGTGGATGCTCAGGGCTGAACTCTCGGCTGCTAAAAGAACACAAAGCACTCTTAACTGCTGAACTCTCCAGAATCTGGAACAGGCAACCTTGGAGCTCCACCTCTTTATTTCAGTGGTGTCCTTGAGAGGCTGCTGTTTGGGTAAGTCGGTGTCTGATGACTTTGTGAAGAACAAGGTCAGAAATAATGTCTTTAAATTAAAGTCGAGACACCTGTCATTCCAGCACCAGGGAGGTGCAGGCAAGAGGATCAGGAGTTCAAGGCCAGCCTTGGTACTGAGACCCTGCCTCAGTACCTTGTTTTAGAGTAAGCTTCTTGACAAACCAAATGAAAAACCAAAACAGGGTCACTCATGCCAACTTCTGGGAAGCCTAAGGCAAGAAGACTGCCCCCAGTTCCAGGCCAGTCTGAGTTGCGTAGTGAGTTCAAGGCAGTCTGAGCTATATAACAAGATCTCATCTCAAGGAAAAGAAAAGGTGAAAAAGGCCAGGCAGTGGCTGCCCATACCTTTGACCTCAGCACTCAAGAGGCAGAGGAAGGCAGATTCTGAGTCTGAGGCCAGTCTGCTCTGCAGGGTAAGTTCCAGGACAGCCAGGACTACACAGAGAAGCCCTGTCTCAAAAACAAAAACAAACAAACAAAATCCCCAAAACCAAAAAAAGCTCATCAGTCTTCCATCAAACCTCCTGAGAAGTCTGGATTGTAGAGAGAATGGCCAGAATTTCCAAACAGGCCAGTTTCCACTGGCCTGCTAAGAACCGTGGCTAACTTTGAAATGGCGGTCATGGCAGTCCACACTCAGTTCCTCTTTTCGTCAGGTCCTTTGGTTAGGCCCTGGGAATGCTGATTTCCTTCTTTTGTACTTGGCACTGGAGTGTGAACACAGGTCTTGGGCATGTTAGGTAAGTCCTCTGTCACTGAGCTATATTCCTAGCCTTCCTATTATTTATTTATTTATTTATTTTTAATGTTGAGGCGAAGAACCGCTCTGTGGTCTGGGAAGACCTGAACTTTCAATTCTTCCCCCTGGGCTTCTGGAGAAGCTAGTATTACAGCTGACAGCACCACTCACTTACTGTGTGTTTGGGAAAGAAAGTGTAGCCTTACTCCAGAATGGTAAATAAAGTCAAGAATGACCTGTACACTAACTTTTTTTTTCAAGGCAAGGTGTCTCTGTAGCTTTGGCGCCTGTTCTGGAACTCACTCTGCAAACCAGGCCAGCTCAGACTCACAGAGATCCGTCTGTCTCTGCCTCCAGAGTGCTGGGATGAAGGCCTGCGCCGCCACTGTCCAGCAGATCTGTAGACTAAATTGTTGTTTTTGTCCACTGAGCCTGTGATTCTTTGGGGGTACCTGATATAGCCTGGAAAGAGGGTGACTAGGGCAGTCCATGGGGACAAACCCCCAGAGTGACCTGATTCTTTTTGCCTCTCAGAATTGTGGAACCAGTAACAAGATGAGGGGGCAGGTGAACACAGTGAAGGAGGCTTTCATGCTTCACCAGGAACACGACTAAACGACACACTTCAAACTCAACTTCCTGGACCTGGCGTAGGTGGCATAGATAATGCTGAATGTTACACAGAGAAATCCTTTTGGGAGGGGTGAGAGGGAGAAAAAAAATCAACTCCCCAGCTTTTAGTGCTTCAGGGTTAATGAATGCAGAGCAAAATACTTTTTGGAGTTGGGCAGTGGTGGCACACACCTTTAATCCCAGCCCTCGGGAAGCAGAGGCAGGTGAATCTCTGTGAGTTCTGAGACCTGAGACCAGCCTTGTCTACAAGAGCTAATTCCAGGACAGGCTCCAAAACTACAGAGAAACCCTATCTTGAAAAACCAAAAGAAAAAAAAAAAAGAAAAGAAAAGAAAGAAAAAATATTTTTTGGAAGGAATATGCCAATAACTGGAGGGAATAGTCATGCCTACACTAGGTTCAGTGGATATTGCTCTGGGAATTTGGACTTTGTATCCTTCCACTGTGTTTGTGAGTCTGATGGTAACCATGGCAACTGGCCTAGTACTAGAGGGTGTGTCATTTTGCGTGCAGGTGGAATTGTACAGTTGGAGACTGTCTTGAAGATACTCTGACAGCCATCTGAGCTCCTACTGTCTTTGGCTCATCCACCAGAGCAGCAGCTTCTGGCCCACTGGCACCCTGCCCTCAAAGAAGCAGGCTAGGGCAAAATCTCAGCTGTCACTTAGGCAGTACTCAAGGTGACACCTTTTGCAGGCCAAGCACATCAGTCAGTCAGTGACAGTGCCTTGCTATTCCCAGAAGCTATAAGCATGAAGTCCTGAAGGCTTCTGTGAGGTGTGTGAGGTAAGAGGCAAGAACCCAGAGGGTGACTCTTAGCAACCCCAAGTCCCGACGGCTCTAAGGCGAAAGTCAGAACTTTAAACCTGTTGCAAGAGGGTTGTCAGATGTTCCATAACTGATAGATTTTGGAGCCAACATCACCCCTACTCCTTTCCTTCTCTCTCTCTCTCTCTCTCTCTCTCTCTCTCTCTCTCTCTTTTGTTTCATGTTTTGTTTTGGTTTTTGGTTTTTTGGAGACAGGGTTTCTCATTGTAGCTTCGGAGTCTGTCCAGGAACTCGCTCTGTAGACCAGGCGGGCTTTGAACTCACAGAGATCTGCCTGCCTCTGCCTCCCGAGTGCTGGGATTAAAGGTATGCACCACCACTGCTCAGATTTTTTTTTTTAATACTGAGACAGACAGCCTAGTCTACAAAGCAAGTTCCAGAACAGCCAGGGCAACTACAAAGAGACATCCTGTCTCGGTCGATCAATCCGTTAATAAATAAATAAATACAGTACTGAGACAGGGTCTCTCGTAGCCCAGACTAGCCTCACATTTGCTCTGTAGATGAGAACAGCTGTGAGCTTCTGCTCCTACTGCCTGTCCCTCCTGAGCCCTGGCTTTCCAGGTGGGCATCATCTCATCTGCTTTATGCGCTATGTTGGGAACTGAACCCAGGTCCTGTGTGCTAGTCAATGAACCAAACTATAACCCTTGCTGCTATGTCGAATTTTCTTTTCTTAGTTCCAGCTCTTAGAAACCCAAACAGATCCACTTCTCCTCAGCCTCAGTGGGAAATCACTCTACGGAAAAGGAGACTTCTCCACAGGGCAGCCATGGACAGCCGTCCCACCACCCTCTTAGCCACTCTTACTGTGGTTCTTCCTTCTCCTTCCTTTCCCTGCCCTGTCCCTCACAGATTCCCCTTTCTGTGCCTCCTTGGGTCAGCATTGTTGCTTTCATTATTGCTGATATTGGGTAAATGCCTGCCTTCTCCCCGGTGCCCCCACTTTCTACGTCATCATTGTTCTTCTGTTAGCTATTAGTAAACCCTAAGAATATATCTGTTCCCTACTCGGTTGACCTTTCTTTAAAAGCAAACCCTTTCTCTAATTCTGTTGAGCAAAATTATCTGTGGTTTTCCCTATTACCCTCCTTTGACCAACACTGTTTTGGAGAAAGCACATTGAGACAAGGTTGTAACATGAAGGGCCTGCTTGTTGGGGTTTCTGTCCCTCCCAGTACCCCAACAAGTTGGCAAGCCCCAAAGAAAATGACACACACAGGACTCCATAAGATTATAAACTGTTTGGCTCTTAGCTCTGGCTACTTATTAGCTCTTATAACACATATTACCCCATTATCCTTATCTATGTTAGCCACATGGCTCAGTACCTTTTCCAGCTGTCAGCTCACATATTGCTTCTTCGGTGATCTGGGCAGGAATGCAGAGAACTTCCTGCTTCCCAGAATACTCCTGGTCTCTTTGCTCCACCCCTACTTCCTGTCTAGCTTTCCCGCCTATACTTCCTGCCTGGCCAATCAGTGTTTTATTAAAATATGATTGACAGAATACAGATAATTCTCCCGCACCACAAGATCTTTCTCTGTAGCCCACGCTAACCTGAAACTCACTGTGTAGCCCAGGTTGGCCTCAAACTCCTGCTCAGCCTCCTAAGTGCTGATATTATCGGCATGAAGCAAAGAGAATTGGATTTCTATGAGGTTCAGGCCAGCTAGAGCTACATAGTGAGACCATGTCTTTCAGAGAGAGAAGAAAAAAAGGACTTTAACAAGAAAGACCTATTGTAAAGTTTCTTGCATCCTAAGCACACACTCCTGAGTTCCATCCCCAGCACTAGTTAAGATGCTCACAACATAGACCTGTTTACTTCCTATCTTTCATTGTGCAATGTCCTGTGCTTAAGACTCTGCCAGCAAGAAGATCATCGTGAGATGCACGCCTTCAACCTTGCAGCTCCCATGCAGCCAAAATGAATTCATCCCCACTCACTGCCCCCACTCCCTTTTCCCTCCAACAGACACACAAGCCAATATGATCTTGGGTACAGAAGTCAATTTAAAACAGTGGGAAACTGCCAGGCGGTGGTGGTGCATGCCTCTAATCCTAACACTCGGGAGGCAGAAACAGGCCAGTCTCTGTGAGTTCGAGACCAGCCTGGTCTACAGAGTAAGTTCCAGGACAGGTTCCAAAGCTACAGAGAAACTCTGTCTTGGAAGAAAAGAAAGAAAGAAAGAAAGAAAGAAAGAAAGAAAGAAAGAAAGAGAAAGAAACAATGAGAAGCATTCCTTCCTACACATCACACAGGACACAAAGTGAATGTTACTGCCTCAGGAAAATACCACCAAGTTTCTTCCTGCAGGCGTCTATACACTCTTACTTTCCCTATATAGCAACATCAGCTAGGACTGGACAGATAGGGCTGGAGTTAAGAACACTCAGGGGACCAAGGTTCCATTCCCAACATCCACATGGTGTCAGACTCACAACCTTCTGTAACTCCAGTTTCAGGAGAACTGAAAGTACTGCATAATGTAGTACACATACATACGTGTAATACACATACCTACATGTAGTACATACTTGTAGTACCCATATGTACCTGTAGTACATATACACACGTAGTACACATACATATGTGTAATACACATACCTACATGTAGTACCCATACATACATGTAGTACCCATATGTACCTATAGTACATATACACACGTAGTACACATACTTACGTGTAGGCAAATACCCTTAACACATAAAGTAAAATAAATCACTAGAAGAACTGTCAGCCAAGAGAGAAAAGGAGTTTTCAAAGATATGGTACTTATTTTGGAATGGTAGAGCATTCCAATATCTATGACTATACATGTCACAGTGAACTGTAGACATATCCAAATTGATCAGGGCAGAGGTTTTTTTCGTTGTTTTTTTGTTTGTTTGTTTTTGTTTTTGTTTTTCGAGACAGGGTTTCTCTGTAGCTTTGGAACCTGTCCTGGAACTAGCTCTTGTAGACCAGGCTGGACACCAGCTCACAGAGATCTGCCTGCCTCTGCCTCCCAAGTGCTGGGATTAAAGGTGTGCACCACCACCGCCCCGCTAGGGGCAGTTTTTTGTTGTTGTTAATCTTTTTGCATTTATTTTTGCTTTTGTTTGCTTGTTTTGAGACAGGGATTCACTGTGTAACCCTGCCTGGCCTGGAACTCACTCTGTGAACTATACTAGCACCAAACTCACAGAGACCCGCCTGCCTCTGCCTAGTGCTGGGATTAAAGGCATGCGCCATGATGTCCAGCTTACACTTATTTGTTGTTTAGTATGTACATGTGCTGAGTCAGAGGACGACTTTTAGAAGACAGCTTTCTCCTACCATGTGAGTCCATGTGAGTCCTGACTCTCGTCTTTATGGCGACTCTTCTCACCCACCAAGGAAAAGGGTTTTTTTTTTTTTTTTTTGGCTTTTGTTTGTTTGTTTTTATTTTTTTCAGACAAGGTTTTTTTTGTTTTGTTTTGTTTTGTTTTTGTAGCGTTGAAGCCTATTCTGGAACTAGCTCTTGTAGACCAGGCTGGCCTTGAATTCACAGAGATTTGCTTGTCTCTGCCTCTGGAGTGCTGGGATTAAAGGTGTGTGCCACCATCACCTGGGACACACACACACACAAAAAAAATTTAAGGGAGCTGATAATAAAACTTTAAAAAATTTATTTATTTATTTTATGCTTATGAGTACTCAATCTGTATGTACACCTGCACACCAGAAGAGGACAGCTGATCTCACTACAGATGGTTGTGAACCACCTTATGGTTACTGGGAATTGAACTCAGGACCTCTAGAAGAGCAGCCAATGCACTTAACTTCTGAGGTATCTCTCCAACCTTTGATGATATAACTTAATTAACCAAATAATTGCCTGACATGTACAAAGCTCTGGGTTTAATCTCCAGTATCACAGACATCAGGCATGGTGGTGCATACCTGTAATCCTAGCTTTTAGGAGGTAAAGAAAGGAGGATCAGATCAGCCTCAGCTACACAGCAAGTTTGAGGTCAGAGTGGACTACATGACATGCAGTCCACTCTGCATATAAATAAATAAGCCTCAAATAAATAAGGGCTGGTGATGTAGTTCAGTTGGTAAAATGTTTGTCTAGCACACAGGAAGCCTTGGGTTCAATTCCAAGCAACATGTAAAACCAAATGTGGGAGAACATGCCTGCACTTGAGAGGCGGAAATAGGATGATCAGAAATTCAAGGTCATCCTCTCCTGGGTTCTCCTGTCTCAGAAATGAATAAGATATAAGCAAAACAAATTATATACAAAATAATCATAATAGCCAACTGTTATTTTTAAATACCTGATATAATCCTCGTTTGAGTGAGATCAACTTATTTGTGGAGGCCCAAAAATGTGAGCCTATTTTCACGTTGTTCAAAGGTCAGAGAGTTGGAACTTACCTCTAGTTCCTTCAAGATTATTGTGCTTCTACCTCAAGCAAAGGTCCCACCTAGATGTAGGTCAGAGAGTTCTGCTCTCTCAAGATTATTGTCATCAACAGGTGTGACTATTAGCCAGACCTTATACTCCAGGAATAGAAAAGTAGGGATGCTCCTACCTCAAACAAAAGTCTATGGATCCAACTCAGTTCCAGTTCCTTTAAGGATAGAGGTTTGCCTACAGAATGTTTTGATCTGGGGTGTGACTTATTTTGTTCTAGCAACAGAATGTTTAACTATGGATGTAGCCCATGACCTTCAACTGGTCTGTTCATTTCCTTGTATCATGTTAATGTATAATTTTTGTCTTACTCCCTTTAGGGGTCAGGGATATTTAAAGCAATTGGAAATTAAACATGGGCGAATTTCAGTACTCACTGGAATTCCCTCCTGATACTATCCTATATGTTTCTCCATTTTATTATTTTCTTTTGAGTCTTCATATTCTTTACTATATTTCTAATCCCAACGCTTCTACCCTGGCAAGAAGTATTTTTGTCAAGTCTTATCCCTGACACTTATTTGGTTTTTATATTTATTTTTATTTTATGTATATGAATGTTTTGTGTGTGCACCATGTGCATGCCACAGAGGTCAGAAGAGGGTGTTGGACCCCCTGGAATTGGTGTTTTGGACTATCATGAACCATCACGTGAATAATGGGAGCTAAAGCAGGGTCCTTGCAAAAAACATGTGTGTTTAACTACTGAGCCATCTCTCCAGCACCTTCCTTTTTTTAAAAAAAAAAAAAAAACAGGGTCCACATGTATCCATGGTGATCTGGAACTCACTTTGTATTCCAGGCTGTCTTCACATTTGAGATCCAGCCAACTGAATACTGAGATTACGGGTGTGTGCCACCAAAACCCAGGTTCACAATGTTCTATATAAGGTTGGAATGGCTGGCCTTTATGCATGCTGGGATTTCAGGAGAGTCTCTTGTAATGAGTCTTTTCTGTCCTACCAGCCAGCTCCCAAATAATGACACAGAAACTTCATGTTAATTATGAAAGCTTGGCCTATAACTTAGGCTTGTTCCTAACTAGCTCCTATAACTTAACCCAATTATATTGATCTATATTCTATCACATGGCGTTACCTCTCTTCTATCTTGCACCTCTTGTTCCCTCTCTGTGTCTCCTGGCATCTTCCACACACATACCTAGATTCCTCCTCCTCCTTCTTTTCTCTCCCTGGAAATCCCACACATACTTCCTGCCTAGCTATTGGCCATTCAGTTTTATATTACACCAATCACAGCAATACACCTTCACACAGTGTATAAATATTCCACAACTGTCTCTTGTCAAAGTTACTACCTGGAAATCTTTTTAAAGATGCTTTCCTTCATAATTTTCTAATTCTATTTACCTCCCACCCCACAACTTCTGATTCCAGAGTTTTGTTTGTTTGTTTTATTTTTCGAGACAGGGTTTCTCTGTGGGATGGTCCTGGTTGTCCTGGAACTTGCTCTGTAGACTAGGCTGGCCTCAAACTCACAGAGATCCACCTGTCTCTGTCTCCCAAGTGCTGGGATTAAAGGCATGTGCCACCACCGCCTGGCCTGATTCCAAGTTCTTAACCTCTTCCATCTTCAAACAAACCACCACATTTCACCTCTGCATCTCCTCATAGGGTCCTCTCTAGGTCTGCCTTCAAAACCCTGAATTCAACCATTCTCATCTGGAAGTAAATGAAGCTTGTTTGAATGAGAACAGAGGCCATTTACTGCACACAGCGTCTGTCACGCTAGTTGGTTGTCACCACTTGCTTTTGGTAGAGGCTGAAAGGAGAGCAGGAAATTATCTAGTGAGAGCAGAGAAGGCATTAGGTGTCATGGGATTAAACATCAGATTCAGAGAATGTGAGAAGGCTGGATCTAGGATGAGTAGAAGTGAGCCATCTTACATGGTTGGCATGGAGAGCTTATTTAGTTTGGTCTTGTCTTTGAATTTGAATGGATGACTCAAGATCACTGACAGAATTCCTAACCCTCTTGGACCAATTGCCGCAGAGGTGATTCAACAATCTATTGTCGTATTTGGTTTGGTCAATGTTTATTTGTATATCCAGTGTTTTACTATTTATTTGCCTTGATTGTGAGTTTTTTTTTTCATTTTTGCTTGTGCAGTTATTCACACTGGATGGCACCTTGCCTTTGGACTAATTCCTATCTCTTAATGATTTTCCTACTTCTCCATTCTCAGCCCTACCGTCTATTAGATCTTCTATATCTGGTCTCATCTTTATTAGATTTCCTCCTCAGTGTACAAGTAGGATGTAGTCTTTCTCATAAATCTTATAATTAAATAATTAAAATATAATTAATTATTTTAATATAATTAAAATAAGTCTGTGCTTATTTTCAGTTGTGGATCTACTGGAAGTCTAAGCGCATTTTTCTCTCTCCTTTGGGGCAGTCACTATTCTAAACCTTGATGTGTATTTTTTCCCATGTGGATGGCACCATCTCATAGGCTGGGGTCCTACACTGAGTATATGAAAAGCAAGCACACTGAGTTCCAACCTTCATTTCTCTTTTCTGTTTGTGGATACAGTGTGAGTAGGCACCTCATGTTCCTGCCACCATGCCTTCCTGTCCTGGTAGACTGCCTATAATCCCTCTTACAGTGAGCCACAGTAAATCCTGTCTCCCTAAGCTGCTTTCAGTCAGGTGTTAGACCACAGCAAGGGGAAGAACAGCTGCTACTGCTGTGGACCAATTCTTCTGTACGCTGTGAAGATGTGCTGCTCTCATTGTTAATAAAGAAGCTGATTGGCTGATGGATAGGCAGGATTTTTGGGAAGAGAAAATGCTGGGGGAAGAAGGGTAGAGTTGGGGGAGATGCCACGAGAAGCAGAGTAAGCAGGAAGAGAAATCTGTAGAAGTGAGCCTTGGGGCAGCACATAGATGAATAGAAAGGTTTAGGTTATAAGAGCTAGCTAAAAATAAGCCTGAGCTATTGGCTAGGAATTTATAATTCTCTGTGTGGTTATTTGGGGAGTGGCTGGTGGGACAAGGCTGATTGGGCAGTCTAGATGGAAAACTCTGTCTACCTGCTATTCCATCCTCAAATAGGTTTCAGCTTTACCAGTATATTTAACTACACTATGTTTTAATATTTAATTATCTGGAATTACAAACAAGCTCATTTAGTTCAACTTAACGTAAATACAATAGGCATTAAATGATAGATCCACTTTCCATCTCTAAACTTTGTCATTTGAGGAGAATCAGCAGATAAAGGCGCTTGCCAATCCTGAATGGAAGAGCTCAACCCCCAGGACCCACACTGTGAAAGGGGAGAGGCAAATTCTGTGTGTTCTTCTCTGACCCAAACACATTCCCTCAGTGCACAGAAGAAATAAAATATAATTTAAAATCTGTCATTTTGAGAAAATTTTATAAATCAAAGAACTCAGGGGATATCTTTGGAACTTGGCTCTCATTCCACACCATGTCTTGAGAGTCCCCCAAGTTGTTGCTTTACCCATAATTGTTCCAGGGCAGGCAAAACTGCTCTGCAGGCTAAATGTACTTGGGAAGCAAACCTGGTGACCTGAGTTTTATCCCTGGAAGTTACATAAAGGTGAAAGAAACAACTCCATAAAGCAGTCTTCCGATTGCCACATCTGCATTGTAGCATATGTGTTCACACACACATTAATATACACTAGATATGCACATATTCTAATAATAGTAATAATAATTGTCCCACCCAGGAGCAGTGGCTCACGTTCAGGAAACTGAATCAGGAAGATTGCTCTGAGTTTGACACTAGCCTAGTCACACAGTTAGTTCACAGCCAGTCTTAGCCTTGGAAAAAGAGAAGAGTTCTTAATACTGAATATTCATGATCTTCCATGTTACCTCTTAGGCACATTTTTGATGGTTTTCAGATTAGAGCTATTTTCTTTCTCCCATTTGCTCTTTTTTTTTTTCTCTTAGATAGAGTCTCATGTAGCCCATACTTGCTTCAAATTCTTCATGGGGCAAAGGATGACTTGAATCAATCCTCCTGCCTCTTTCTTCTCAGTGCTTGGATTTTGGTTTTGGTTTCGGTTTTTGTTTGTTGACATAGGGTTTTTTTCTGTGTAGCCTTGCCTTTCCTGGAACTCACTTTGTAGAACAGCCTGGCCTCAAACTCAGGGATCTTCCTGTATCTGCCTCCCAAGTGCGGGAATTAAAGGTGTGCACCACCATGCCCAGCTGATGCGGGAGAATTGTCTGTATTCTGTCAATCATATTTTAATAAAACGCTGATTGGCCAGGCAGGCAGTATAGGCGGGAAAACCAGACAGGAAGTAGAGGTGATGCAATGAGAACAGGAGAATTCTGGGAAGCAGGGAGGTTCCTCTGCCATTCCTGTGCAGACCACCGAAGCGGCAGCATGTAACTTGCCCAGCTGAGAAAGGTACAGAGCCATGTGGCTAATGTAGATAAGGATAATGGGGTAACATAAGTTATAAGAGCTAATAAGTAGCCTGACCTAATGGGCCAATCAGTTTATAATATTATGGAGTCTTGTGTGTAATTTTCTTTGGGACTTGCCGGCTGTGGGGGTACCGGGCAGGACAAGAAACCCCAACAAGCCGGCCCCTCATGTTACACCCAGCTAAGTAATTAGATTAAAAACAAAACAAAACAAAAACTGTCAAACATTTCCTACAGTGATTGTCTGTGAACTCGACAATGGTTCATTTATTTCAGGCTTTTGTGACGGTGCCCCACACATCCCAGACTGGCCTTGAACTTGCTATAGAACTGCTGATGGTCTTCAGCTCCTGATCCTGTTTCTACTTCCCGGGCACTGGGCTTGAATGGCAGGCATCTGCCAACCCGCCAGCTTTGTCTTCCTCCCAGGTCATTTTATTCACTTGCCCAGCTTCAGATGTCAAATTTATCTCTACACACAAGATTTATCTTCTGCTTTCCAGATCTTTATCTCAATTCTAATCTCAACACGTCCACTCCAAGGCCACACACTTGGACGGCTCAAAATTTAATCTTATCAAACACGTACTTCTATTAAGTCTTGTAAACCCAGGCTGCCCCTGTGTCCCATTCCTTGGTCAACAGCCTCACAAAATCAACTGTTCATGCCAGCTCCTTAGATTTTACTTCCTAATGCTTTTTTCTGTGTCCATTTTGTAAGCCTTGCTTTGCTTTTATTTAGTTATTTACTTTTTAAAAAAATGGGATGGGAGACTTATGTAGCACAAGCTGGTCTTAGAGTGGCTGTGTGGCAGACAATGACCTTGAACTTCTGAGCCTCCTTCGCCCACCTCTTGAGTGCTGGGATTGTAGGTTTGTGCCATCATACTTGGTTAATATGGTGCTAGAATCCAACTCAGGATTTTATACATGCTAGGTAAACACTCTACCAACTAAGCTACATTCTCAACTCTAAATCTCTATTTCTATGCTTTTAATTTATTAGTCTTGTGTGTGGATGGTGTGTGTGTGTGTGTGTGTGTGTGTGTGTGTGTGTGTGTGTGTGTTATTAGACAGTTTTGTGGTGTCAGTTCTCTCCTCCCACCTTTAGGTGCATTGGGGACTCAAACTCAGGACATTAGGGTTGCAAAGCAAGAGCCTGTAACTAACTGCTGAGCCCTCTCACTTGCCCTCAATCCTGCTTTCCAACTAAATTTGTAATCTATCTACTTACTGTTTCTACGGGTACCACTTCCCTTCAAAATATCAAAATTCAACTGTCAGACATGGTGGCACAAGCCCTTAATCCCAGCACACAGGATGGGGATGCAGATGGGTCTCTGTAAATTAGAGGCCAGCCAGGCTGTATAGAAAAACCCTGTCTCAAAAAGCCAAAACAAACGCAGCTAAAACCATGAATCAATCTCATTTCCCCACATTTTTCATACAGCACTATACTAATTCATCTCTAATCTTCTCCATCATCTGGTCTGGTGTCTGTGTTGGGTTCTGAGACAGAGTTCACTAGGTCACCCAAGCTGGCCTCACACTTGCGGCAGTCACCCTGTGTCAGTCTCGGAGCTCTGGGATTACAGTGCACACACTGCTCCTGGCTCATAGCCTTCTCTTTATAATCATCCGATTGTGTGGAGCTCACCAAGACCCTTCGCACCTCTTCTCTGTCTGGAATATGCTCTCTTCCTGCTTTGCACAGCTGACTTTTATGTATTCAGTTTAGGTATAATTTCTTAGAGTGCAAGGACTTCAGTAACTTTCAGTGCTCCTACCTGAAAAAAAAAATAAAGAAGTGATTTCATTTGGATATGTAGTTGCAGAGAATAAACACTATGTTTTTTCAGCCCTCCTCCTCCTGCTTTGTAACTGAGTATCATAATGTCTGAATTCTTCCAGACAGTCTGTTGTAAGGAATAAATATGTACAACATCTGCAAAGTGTCTCTTTTTTATTATTTTATGTGCATTGATGTTTTGTTTGCACCTATGTCTGTGTGAGGGTGCCAGAAAATCTGGAACTGGAGTTACAGTTGTGAGCTGCCATGCGGGTGCTAAGAATTGAACCTGGGTCCTCTGGAAAAGTAGCAAGTGCTCTTAACCACTGAGTCATCTCTCCAACTCTCCATGAAGTGTTCTTTGTTGAAGTGTTACTTTGTCCTTTCTGTTGGATGGAATGGGAGTATGACAACGGAGGCTGATAAGCCATCCTGGATCACGAGGAGAAGGAAGGCAGAATCTAGGAAATAGTCCAGCTTCTGCTAAGCCCTGGGGTGCCTGCCTTTTGATGTTTCTGGTTTTTAAGAGTGAAGAGCAAGTACTCTTAACTGATGAGCCATCTCTCTAACCTAGATGCGTGTCCTGTGCTGAATAATAAAGTAAAATAAAGTGAAAGCGAGTTGAACATGGGTATGGTATTTGTCTCTATTACTGACTAAGGAAGAAATGTGACCAACTGCCTCACACACCTGTCTTCACTCAGTCCCCGGCATGGTGGATTGTACCAACCAACGATGAGCCGAAAAGAAACCCTTACCTCTTTCTTTCTTTTAATTATTATTTTTTAATTATGTGTATTGTCTAAGTATGTGTATGAGGGCAGAGACAAGTGGTGTGAGATCCCCATGGAGCTGGAGCTCCAGGTGGTTGTGAGCCACCTGATGTGGATGCTGGGAATTGAACTCGGGTCCTCTGGAAGAGCAGTGAGTGCTCTTAGCCACTGAGCCACCTCTCCAGCCCTACCTTCTTATTTAAATTGCTTGTGTCAGATATTTCATAACTGCATTAAGAAAAGTAGCCGTTGATACAGATAATGTGTGTTCGAGGCCTGCTCCGTCTTATGCTGAGAACACTGCTGTCATAGATAGCTTACCCCTATTTACTGCCCTGTTGGCAGCCTCGGTTCAAAGCATAGTCAGCAGGGAAAGATACCTGTGGGACAAGTGGATGACTGAAATGGATCACTGTATATTGCTATAATTTTTCAAAATGAATCACCCTTTAAGATGAAAATGATTTCATAATATTTCTCTTGGAGATAACCCAGTCTTTAATCTTTATATTTTTGGTGGTTTTTTTTATCCCTATTGCTAGCTTCACAAAATTTATAATGACACTTCAGTTTGTTTTAGTAACATCAGATAAACTTTTAGGATCACTGTCAAAGTTGGTACCCTCCCCCTCCCAAGTTTCCTTCATGTACAAGATACAAAATTTCCATGCTCAGCCTTGACAACAGAAAACGACATGAAAATGTTACATTGAGAAAAAGAAGCCCGACCCAGGGACAGAGAGATGCTCAGCAGTGAAGAGCACTTACTGCTTTCTCAGAGAACCAGAGTTTGAACCTAAGCACCCACAATGGGGTGTTGGTGGACTTTCACGGTGTCCTGCAGTCAGCTCTGTCCTGCCAGCCTGCTCCCAAATAACAACACAGAGATCTATTAATTATAAATGCTCACCTGATAGCTGAGGCTTCTTACTAACTAGTCCTTACATCTTAAATTAAAATTTCTTCTCTACACTCTACCACGTGGCAGTACTGTTTTCCAGTATGGTTTATTCATTTTCTGCTTTCTCTGCATCATGCTGGTGACTCCTGATGACCCCGCCCCTCTTCCCAGTATCCTCTGTTTGACTCTCCCACCTAACCTCTTCCTGCCTAACTATTGATCAGTTAGTTTTTATTAAAATCGATGAGAACAACAAATATTCACAGTGTACAAAAAATTGTTCCTTAGCACTTCCCCTTTTTTTGTCTAATTAAAAAAGGAAAGTTTTAACTTTAACATAGTAAAGTTATATACAACAAAAACTGTTATCAAGTAAGAATTATAAAGGTGGGAGGTAGTGGTGCACACCTTTAATCCCAGCACTCGGGGTAGGGGCAGAAGCAAGCAGATCTCTATTAATTTGAGGCCAGCCTGCTCTACAGAGCTCATTCCAGAATAGAGGAACCCTGTCTCAAAAATCATCCCCCCAAAAAGAATTATAGCTATAATATCCAGTTCATTTGTATTTGGCAAATTTAGAGAAAATATTCTATTATCTGTCTTATTTTGGTGAGTCTAAAGTTTTATACCTAATTTATTTTTATCATTACTAAGGAAAACTCTTAACTTTAATTATTTAATCTTTAACTCCATTAAAGACCGCAGAAGACTATAATATTACCTAATGATGGGGACATCTGGCTGCCTGGACAGTCACCCAAAGTTCTTTTGTAATGTTGGGGCATCCATCTTTGGCCTATAAACCTAGTATATCTGATATATTTCTGACAAGCAGAGAATTTTGAAGGACTATCCTAACTTGTCTTGCAAAGTTTGAAAGTCACTTTCTTTTTCATCCTGCTGGTTCAGATTGGATGGCATACTGTCAGCAATTGGGGCAAGGGCAGTATTTTTACCCAGTGGCTAGCTTTTGCCATAAAGAAAGCAAACTCCATATGAGTTTCGTCTCTGAGGTGAATTGACACCACCAGGAGCTGACGTGTCCCATTGTCAAGAAAAGCCTTATATTAAAACATTTTAAATGCCATATTCTGTAGGTCTTTGAAGTGTTTAAGGATCGTCTAAGTATTTATGTTTAACCTTGAAAACATACCTAATATGACTACAAGTTTGGTCATTATAGATGACTAACTACTACCTGTATTTCTTAATTATACATTACATTTTTAAATGAGCTGCATAAGTAAGCACAATACCCCAAACAGAGTAGAAACATACATAGTTTAACAAAGATAGCTTTTTTTTTAAAAATATTTATCTTTTTATTATGTATACAATGTTCTTTCTGCATGTATGCCTGAAGGCCAGAAGAGGGCACCAGACTTCATTACAGATGGTTGTGAACCACCATGTGGTTGCTGGGAATTGAACTCAGGACCTTTGGAAGAGCAGGCAATGCTCTTAACCGCTGAGCCATCTCTCCAGCCCCCCAAAGATAGCTTTATATTAACATCAATAAACTAAAATCCATACCAATGTAAAATATTTTGAGATTAATAGTTGCTTTTAGGTTTAAAGTGGATTCAATAATCTACCCTTTTTTCCGATCATTCCTATATCACCTTTTTTTTCTTTTCAGAAAGAGATCCCTGAGTCTAACTTTGACAGTATTTTCTTGACCATGACCAGTAACAATTTGCAAACAATCCCCACTAAATGATTATAAACATCTATAGCCCATATTTTGGGAATGTGGATGTGGGCATTGTTTTTTTTTTAGACTGCTTCCTGTTGCTTGGGGGCATTGGCATCTTTGGGGGAACCTTGAAAAAATCAGGATAAATAATTAAGTTTTGGCTCGAGTAGTCTATGAAGCTGAATCCCCTCAGTCAGCAGCCTTGAAAGTATTCTGGAAGCAGAATTCTGGGGAGACTGTAACAGAGGCACTTTGAGAGGCTTGTTCACCTCTCACCATTTTCATTGGTGTCTGGCCCCCTTGTTCTGAAAATACATAAACTTTAAAGGTAATATGCATATCTGTATTAATACAAGCATAGACTGTGCATTGTACACAAGTTAGCCATAGACTGTGCATTGTACACAAGTTAGCCAAAGATTGTTGGGTTGGTTTTTTTTTGCTTTATGTTTGAGCAGGTTAAATATACATTACATGTTTTATAGTTTTTCTGGGTTTATTACTGTATGTCTGTAGCCAGGTTTTTCAGGAATGGGGTCTTAGTTCATCAACCATATCAACCTAGAATGAATCCACAGCCTCTCACTTCCTGTGGAAATAAAAGCACAATTTTTCCTCCAAAGTAACATATCTTTTCAGTTCTATTTTGAAGTCAAGACATTTTAAAAACATATAGGTTGGTTTAATCCAGAAGCCTCCATAATCCAATGTGTCTTAGCAGCTGTTGCTCATTCATCAACAATCAAAAAATTTAAAGACAACACAATAATATACAGAATCCAGACTCCCCATGTATTTTTCATCTTTGTGAGCATTTTTTATATTACTTTATTTTTTAAAGGGCTTCATTATTTTTAAATTATTTTATTCTATGACTGTCTATATTCTTTCTCTTTTCCTTCTGAAGCCTATGTATATTTTTAAACACACTGCAACCTGTTTAGAGATGTCTTCCACCTGGATCTGTCCTTACTGAGCATCTGTATTGTTCTCTGATTGCATGAGCTGAATCTTAAACTACTATGTCAGCCTTTGGCACAGCTCAGATTAGTGTATGTGCTGGCACATGGTGGCTGGCAGCTGGCTCCATCTCATAAGCTTTTTCTGGGAGATGTGTCTCTGTACTGTTGCTGGAATAAGACTTTGAGACTAGGAAGCCATGTTTGGCTCTATTTCTGTAGGTTTGGAACCTTTTCTTAAGCTATTTTTAGTTTTATATGAATATACATTGGCCCACATTGAGTATCATTTGTTGGTGGACTTTCTCTGTGTTTGGGCAGTCAGCTCTGTCCTGCCAATTGGCTCCCAAATAACCACACAGAGACTTCTTATTAATTACAAATGCTTATCAGATAGCTTAGGCTTATTACTAACTAGCTCTTATATCTTAAAGTGACCCATATTTCTTATCTACAGTCTACCCAATGGTACCATTTTTTCAACATGGTATGTTCATCTTCAGCTTTCTCTGCACCTCCTGCTTCTTCTTCTTCCCAGTGTCCTCTCAGTTTGGCTCTCCTGCCTAACCTCTTTCTGCTTAGCTATTGGGCAGTCAATCTTTTTCCTTTTTTCCTTTCTCTTCCTTATTTTCTTTCTTTTTTCTTTCTTTCTTCCTTTCGTCATTTCTTTCTTTCCTAAAGATTAATTTATTTATTATGTGTACAGTGTTCTGTTTCTAGGCCAGAAGAGCGCACCAGATCTCATTGCATATGGTTGTGAGTCACCATGTATTTGCTGGGAATTGAACTCAGGACCTCTGGAAGAGCAGTCAGTGCTCTTAACCTCTGAGCCATCTCTCCATTCCTTTATTTATTTATTTATCTATCTATTTATTTACATGCCAATCCCAGCTCCTCCTCCCTCCTCTGCTCCTCTTTTATTAAACCAATAATGAGAACAACAAATATTCACAGTGTACAAAAAGATTGGGCCACAGTACTGGGCGGCTCATAAATGCCTTTAACTCCAGCTCCAAATGATCTGATGCCAGATTCTGACCTCTGTGGGCCACTGTGGGTACTTGTACACACACACACTCACTGACTCTCTCTCTCTCTCTCTCTTTCTCTCTCTCTCTCTCTCTCTCTCACACACACACACACACACACACACACACACACTTACACACACAAATAATAAGATAAAGTATCTTTTAAAATAAAAAAAGAAGCCAGCCAGGCATAGTAGTACACACCTTTAATCCCAGCACTTAGGAGGCAGAGGCAGGTAGATCTGTGTGAGTCTGATGCTAACCTGGTCTACATAGAGAGTTCCAGGACAGTCAGGGCTACAAGAGAATCTGTCTCAAAATAATAACAACAACAACAACAACAACAACAACAATAACATGGCCTACAGAATAATTTGTATGTTTCAGAATCTCTTGGGGAGTAATAAAGCTTAAATACAATGTATTGTTCTGTTTTGTATCTGCAGTGCTGGAGAGCTCAAACTGGAGGTCTTGGCATTGTCCATGAATGTTTACTAGTGAGATGCTGTGGTATAGTTTCTGGAAGCCACTCCTATGCTGGGATAAATTATAATGTCATCGGGAATGTAGACTACATGGACACACTCCACTAAATTCTAAATAAATGTATCCTAAATACTACTTCTCCCCACATGTCCATGAACTTTGTAGCATTGCCCATCATAAGTGTAATGCCAAATAGGGGCCCCTTGTCTTTGGTGGGGAGGCTATTTTAAGTTTATAGCTGTTTAAGTCGCTTAGTAAATGGGCCTAGCTGTCATTTCTTTTTTTGTAAAAATATGAAGTTATCAGTAGTGGTGATACATGCCTATAATCCCAGCACTTGGGAGGCTGAGGCAGGAGGATCACAACTTGAAAGCAGCCCGAGTTATACAAAAAGACTCTTACGCAAGAAACAAAATTAATGAAAATTTCAAAATACTTATACATTTAAAAAAAAAAAAAAAAAAGGCCCGGGGCTGGAGAGATGGCTCCAAGGTTAAGAGCACTGACTGTTCTTCCAGAGGTCCCGAGTTCAATTAATTCCCAGCATCCACGTGACAGTTGACAACTGTCGGTAACTTCAAGACCTGACACCCTCGCACAAACATGCGTGCAGGCAAAACACTAATGCAAATAAATTGAATTCTAAAAATGCAAATTTTTACAAATGAAACATAATATACCTAAGTTGTTACAAATAACTGGACTGCATCCTTTTCACAGCTACACAGTAATCTGTTCTGTTTTTCTCTCTTCCCTCATCAGTTAGCTGGTGAGCCCTTCAGTTTGCAGCTCTCTGCTATCCTGAGTGGTGTTACCCTGAACACGGGGTGTAGATGGTTCAGCATTGTGATTTCCTTTCCTTTGGATATACATCCAGTAGTGGGATTGTAGGATTAAATGGTAGTTCTATTTTTAATGTTTTGAAGAACTCCCATGCTGTTTTCCATATGGCGGTGCTGACTTAATTTCCATTCCCACCAATGGTGGGTGCTCTTACACATCCACATCCTCACCAGTATGCGGTGTCTTCTGGCTCTCAGAACAGCCATTCTTGCGGGCAGCAGACTATTTTGGTTGCTGATTTGACTCTGCTATTTGTCTATAGTAGCTCAACCCACCTCACCTTTGGTGAGCCGGTGCCGCTGCTTGGCCTCTGTCACCCTGGCAGCCAGTGATTCCCACTGCAGTTGGTTTTTCTAATTAAATCATGGGATTACAGTTCCCAAAATAAGGTCCGACCTGCAAGAAGAGTGATCCCAGAGCTCTTCGGAGATGCTCAGGCTCCTCCTGCACAAACGTAATCTTCCAAGAACTCAACTTCTCAAAAACTTAGAACTTGGAAACTTAGGCTGAAATCACAAAGATTTCATAAGCGAAGACATGTGTTCCCTCTCCTAGACAGGAAGGGGCCAAGACACAAAGGCAATTGGCCCTCCATTGCTAGAGGTTTGAATCTGTATGAGGTTGGACGAAGCTAGCAGCTGCTTCCTAGAAGTCATCAGTCGCAGTGCAGCTGCTGGGCTGGTTCCAAGAAGCTGCCTGCAGGGTGATAGGATTTCCCTCCTTTGTCTCTTATCTGGGTAGCAGCAGACGCTCAGGGTGAACCCAGTACTTTTCCACTCAGCTAAGACTCAGAGGCAGCTTAAAGGCTGGGGTGGGGGAAAACCATCTTTGAATTTACAGCCACGTGAAGTTTGGTCCTTTTCAGTATGTCTTCTTATTTCTCCTAGTAAAAGGGAATAATGTTACCGGAGTTATAGTCAGAGCTAGCAAGGCTTAGGCACTATGCTGGCTACTTTTATGTCAGCTTGACACAGCTAGGTTCATTGGGAAGAGGGAACCTCCGGTAAGAAAACCCTTCACCAGGTTGGTCTATGGTGCAGTTTCTTAATAAGTGATTGGTGTAGGAAGACCCCAACCAATGTGGGGGTGCCACCCCTGGGCAGGTGGTCCTGGGGTGTGTAAGAAGACAGGTTAAGGAAGTCCTGAGGAACAAACCTTTGAGCAGCCTTCCTCCATGGTTCTGCTTCAGTTCTTAGCTTGCGTTTCTTCCTTAACTTCCCTGGGTGATGGACTGCAAGGTGTAAAATGAAATAAATCCTTTACTCGACAACTTAATTTTAGTCAATTCGCTTTGTTTTGTTTTTGTTTTTGTTTGCTTATTTTTTTAAAGACAGGGTCATATTTAGCTCTGACTAAAACTCTCTATATAGACCAGGCTGGCCTCGAACTCACAGAGACCCCTAAGATCCACCTGTCTCTGCCTCCCAAGTGCTAGGATTAAAGGTGTGTGTGCACCTTTGGCCATGGTGTTTTATCACAACAATAGAAAATTCTAAAATAACCACCCATCCTGAATAGATCAATTAAATGGACAAAACAATAGGGAAAAGCAGAAAAGGGGGATTTATTCAGTGAATGCCACACTTTGGGGTCCTGACATGGGATTTAGGTTTATTTTCTTTATTTTAATTAATCAATTTATTTTTGAGGCCAAGTTTCATGTAACACAGGCTGGCTATAGAAGACCTTGAACTTTTGATCCTCCACCTTCCCCACACTAGTATTAGAAGCATGCACCACTTCACCTGTTAATGCAGAGCTAGAAATGGAACCCAAGGTAAATAAATGATCTACTGAGTTACATCCCTGATCCATTCGTGACAGGCTTATTTCTATTATTGTTTGTTTGTTTGTTTTTTCCAGACAGGGTTTCTCTGTGTAGCTTTGGAGCCTGTCTTGGAACTTGCTCTGTAGACCAGGCTGGCCTCGAAACCACAGTGATCTGCCTGCCTCTGCCTCCTGATTGCTAGACAAGAGGTGTGCGCCACCATGGCCTGGCTACTACTACTACTAATTTATTATTATTATTATTATTATTATTATTATTATTATTATTATTAATTATTGCTACATTCGTGCCAGAGTGTGCATGTCGAGGTCAGAATATAACTTTGGGGGCTGGTTCACCCCATCTACCATTTGTGATTGACTCAGGTTGCCAGGCTTGGCGAGTGCCATTACCCCCTGAGCTCACTCTCTAGCCCAGGTTTAGGTTTAAATTGAGGACATGGAGAGCAAGAAGTGTGATTTAGCTGTGCTGCCCAAGGTCTGGCTGGCCTCAGTCACCATCATGGCTCCGGTCTCCACTGCAAAGAGACCTGATAAGTTGTCAGCCTAAAATCCTCCTGCCGTACACGTTCTTCCTACGGATGTCACCAGGCTTCAGAGCTTTTTCCTTCTCCCGGCATGAGATTCCTGGAGAAGTCCCAATTATTTAGAGAAATATTCTTTTTTAACGGCCTAATAGCCAAAGAGAAAGACACTGTGTCTCCTTATAATATCTTCATTCCTTGAGCTAGAGAGATGGCTCAGTGTTTGAGAGGGTTTCTGCTCTTGTAGAGGACCCAGGTTTGGTTCCTGGTACCCACGAGTGTCTGCACCTCCAGTTCCCGGGAATATGACACTCCACATACATACATGCAGCCGAAACACTCATCCAAATAAAATTAAATAAGTCTAAAAAAAAGAATACTCTTGGTTGGGCAATGGTGGCACATGCCTTTAATCTCAGCACTTGGGGGACAAAGGAAGGTGGATCTCTGTGAGTTTAAGGCCAGCCTGGTCTACAGAGCTAATTCCAGTATAGTCAATCAGCCAATGCTGCACAGAAATACCCTGCCTCAAAAAACAAAAACCAAACAAACAAAAAGACTATCCTTGGCTACCTGGGGCTGAGTATAATGACCAGCTTGGTCTACATAGTAAGATCCAGGACAGCCAGAGGTACATAGTGATGTAGACCAGGGTGGCCCTGAGTGTACACCCTGCACTATCTTGCCCATCTAAAAGAGTACCAATACGATAAAGTCATCAAAATACATTGACCCCATATAATCATATAGGCATATTAAAACATCAGGATGGCCAGGTTAGAGAATTTATCTGACCCACCAGACTGAATAACAACACAAAACTGACACCTAAACTCTACAAAAGGGGGCACCAGAGAACTGGGGAGATGGCTTAGTAGGTAAAAAGTGCGCCATGCAAGCTCCCATGTGAAAAATCCACGTATGGTGGGTCACACCTGTAATCCCAGTGCTGGAGAGGCAAAGACAGGAGTTTTGTGGCCGACTAGTTGAGCTGGCCAGATCCAGGTTCAGCTCCTACTTCAAGATGATGATGATGATGATGATGATGATGATGATAACAGTAACAAAAATAATGAGAGCAACTGAGGGAAACACCTGATATCAGCTTCTGGCCTCTACATGTACACACACACAAGTCACTTGTCTGAACACAAACACACACACACAAGGGAAGACACCCAATGCTGTCATGGTGACTGTGCCTACTTAGCTGTACACATAAGCACAAGGACCTGAGCTTGGACCTCCAGAACACACACAAAAAGCCAGGTGTGGATGGTGTCCCTGTAACCTCAACCCTCCAGTGTGGAGACAAGAGACCCCTGAGCCTCATGGGCCAGCCCACCTAGCTGAATGTTAAGCTGCAGATTTAGTGAGTGATCATTTGTTGGCAAGTTTTATGTCATCTTGACACAAGCTGGAGTCGTTTGAGAAGAGAACTTTCAGAAACACGTGTTCTTTGTGTCGCCCTGGCTATCTTAGAACTAGCTCTGTAGTCCGGGCTAGCCTTAAACTCACAGAGATCTGCCTGCCTTTGCCTCTTGAGTGCCATCATTAAAAGCATGCGCCACCATCTCCCAGCATGCATACTGCTCTTAACCTCAATTCAGAGGACCTGAATTCAGTTCTCAGCCCTCCTATCAGACAGCTCCCAACCACCTGTGATATACCACTGACCTCAGTGGACCCCTTCACTCACTCCTCACTCACTCACTCTTAATCACTTCACACACACCTACACACAGATACGCACATATTCCTAATGAAAAATAATGTGTTTTGCCTGCACCCGTGTGCGTACACTGTGTGCATCTGGTGCCTGGGGGCCCATTGGGTCTCCTGAAACTGGAGTTACGGATGGTTGAGAGTCACCGTGTAGGTTCTGGGAATTGAACACAGGTTCTCCACAGGAGTAACAAGTGCTCTTAATCCCTGAGCCATCTATCCAGCCCCAATACATCTGTTTGGAAAAGGTGGACATGATCCAAGAAAACAACCACCTTGAGACCGCCACTCACATGCATGTGTGTGCACACCACAAACATATGTGTGCACACCACAAACATATGAAGTGCTACATGCAAACTTTAAAACAAAAATAGATTAGGATAAAAGAGCTTGTGTTTGTCAACAATCATCGAGGGATATTGGGACAACTAGCAATTTTCAGCCAAAATAATCACTGTATCTTATAAATAAATTTATTGTTAATGAATACTGACATTGTAGAAAGACACAAACAAGTCCATCTATGTTTCTGACATAGCAAATTCACAGTACCCAGGCTGGCCTCAAATTCTTAGATTCCCTTGCCAGGGAGAATTCTCCTGAGGACTGGAATTAGAGGCATGCTCTTCTGTGCCCATCTGTCAGGGCTTTGGTAACGCCAATGGTGACAATATTAAATGTAGAATCTCTTGGTGGGTTTGCATGAATAAACTAGCCAGATTCAGTTCTGTGTTCTTTTCGTCATTGTCTGACACCTTTAATAGCCATTCTCTCATATGGTCCCTGGGTCTCCATTTACACTAAAGTGTTTATTCAATTGACTTTTTCCCCAAGGCCAGTATACCTTCTCATGGGTCACACTTGATCCTTGCCTGCTGGGACTTGAATCTGGTTATAGTTCCAGAAACAAAGAGTGGTAGCAGAGGTGGTTCTTGAGGTCTTGCTGATGTTGCTTCTGGTTAGGTATACCATTTCCTCAGGCAACTCAGGGTTCACTCAAAGCCCAAGCCAGGAGGATGGCTGGGTGTGTGGTGGAGGCCATTACATTGGGGTAAGGAGATCTCTAACTGGCCAAGAAGATTCAGCAGAATCAAGAAATCCCAAGTCCTGCAGGAACTTTCTGCTCAGTCCTGTCCCTATTTTCCTCTGGGAAGAACAGACTTTTTGGAGGTCTCTTTAGAAGGCAAGCTATAGGGGAAGAACGGGACTGCCTTCATGATAGTCTTTCAGTTCGTTCTCGGTTCCCTGCTGAGCTGTAATTTCACCACACCCCATGGGGGTTCTTGAGGCACGGGGTGTCTGTCACTGTCTCCCTTTTTTGCTGCCTACCTGTTGATCTCAGCTGTTGGCTCACACTACTCACTTTCCCGTTGTTCCTTAAAAAGTGAACTCAGCAATGGTAGCGGTGGTGGTATGACTTACAGTAGGCCAACATATATTGAACACATAGTAGGATACCATATATTGAACACATAGTGGGTGCAGGTGCTGTGTCTAAGTACTCTGGGTGCTTTATCTCATTAGATGTAGTTTTTGTCTAACAGCTTTCTTTGGTTTGTTTTGTGATGTTGGGAATGTAACTCAGGACCTCAAAGATGCTAAGTAAGTGATACCACAGAACTGCATCCTGTCTGTCACTTCATTCATTCATTCATTTATTCATTTTTCTAAGACAGGGTTTCTCTGTGTATTTCTGACTGTCTGGAACATGATCTGTAGACCAGGCTAGCCTCAAACTTAAAGAGTCCCCTGCCTCAAACTCCCAAAGTGCTTGGATTAAAGGCATGCATCACCACCACCCGGCTACTTTTTTTTTAAGGGGGGTTTTGTTATGTAGGTCAGACCAGCCTTGATTTCACTATGTAGTCCAGGATAGACTCAAATTTACAATCCTCTTACCTCCATAGACATGATCTTTGACACCTAGCTGTTATTATATTGTTTCGTTTTAAGCTGTTTTTATCTTTTTTATAACTTATTTATTTTTATTTTATGTGCATTTATGTTTGCCTTCAAGTATGTCTGTATGATATTGGGTCCCTGTAACTGCAGTTACAGACAGTTGTGAGCTGTCAAGCTGGAAATTGAACCTGGGTTTTTTGGAAGACCATTCAGTGCTCTTAACTGATGAACCATTTCCCTAGCCCCTACTTATTTTATTTTATTTTTGCTTATTTATTTTATTTAAGACAGGGTCTCACTTTTCAGACAGGCTTGAAAACATCCTGTGAAGACCAGGGTCACCATGAACTTGCAGTAATACCCCTGCCTGTGCTTTCCTAATCATGGGACCACAGACCTTAGCAACCACACCCAGTTTGTCTGTCATATTTTTCTCTCTTTCTATTTTTATTTTTTGAGACAGGGTCTCCCTATAAACCTCTGAATGCCTTAGAACTCCAGACCAGGTTGGCCTGAAATACACAGAGATGCCTGGCTCTGCCTCCTGCATTCTGAGATCAAAGGTGTGCACCTGGCTTCTCTGTCCCTCTTGGGCCTGTTAGCATGCACATACCTGTAACCTTCTTGCTGCTGAGGTGGATGCAGGATTGCCCTAAACTGGAAGCAGCCTGTCAGCATCATGAGTTTCAGGCTAGCCATAGCTACATAGCAAAATCGTTTACCAAAAATAAAAGTAAGAGCTGGGATGTAGTTCAGCTGGCAGAGTGCTAGAGCTTGCCTGGTATGCGTAAGCCCTGGGTCTGAGCTCCAGGACAGCATACAATCTAGCACATGAGAGGCAGAGGTGGGAGGATCAGAAGTTCAAGACCATCCCCCACTACTTCATGAATTCAAGGCCAGCTGAATTCAAGTCTTTGATAGAAGACTTATCAAAAAAAATTTTAAAGGATTAAAAAGAAAACTTACTTCTTCTAGAATTCATTGCACAGTTAGCAAGACAGACTAGAAGGTTAAAATGATTACTGTTAAGGTTGACACCTGAGTTCGATCTCTGGGACCCATATTATAGAAAGAGAGAACTTGCTCCCAAAAGTTGTTCTCTGACCTCCATATTTGTGCTGTGGTATGAGTCCCCACTCCAATCAATCAATCAATAAATAAATGTAATTTTAAAAATTAAGAAACAGAATGTTAAAGAAGCACACCTTTAATCCCAGCACTCGCAAAGGCAGGAGCAGGGGCAGGAACAGGAGCAGGGGCAGGGGCAGAAGCAGGGACAGGGGCAGGGGCAGGAGCAGGGGCAGAGGCAGGGGCAGAGGCAGGGGCAGGAACAGGGGCAGGAGCAAGGGCAGAGGCAGGGGCAGAGGCAGGGGCAGGGGCAGGAGCAGGGGTAGAGGCAGGGGCAGAGGCAGGGGCAGGAGTAGGGGCAGGAGCAGAGGCAAGCATATCTCTCATTCTGAGGTCAGTCTGGTTCATAGAGCAAGTTCCAGAACAGCCAGGGCACACAGAAACCATGTCTTGAAGACAAAACAAGAGTCCAACCATATCATCAGTCAACATGCTCTAATTAATATTCACAGAGCAATGCACCCAACATATCATGGCAAAGGGGAAAGAAGAATTATAAACCCCAACTACTCCTACAAGACCCAGTAGTCCTTGTTAGGTTTCTTGCTCTCATTAATTTCTTTAGCCTCTAGACAAATCTCCAATAAATGAACTCTGAAGTTTTTTCAAAACTGTTTATCTAGGCAGCCCATATTTCAAGAACTGGTTTCTGGAATTACCTAGAAATATCCAGAAAGCAAAAATGGCACAAATCTTGGATGAGTCATATGGGATTAAAGGTGTGCACCACCAACGCCTGGCTCTGAGACAGCCATTTAAGAACCCTCCTTCAAAGGCAGAGGCTTCATGTTGGTGTGGACCTATGAAGACAAGTCTCAGGTGGGACCTCCTAGTGAAGACAAAACCCTATTGTCAGTTATATAATGAGCCTGAGTCCACTCTGAGCTACACGAGACCCTCTCTCAAAAAACAATACATGAACGCCGGAGAGATGGCTCAGCCGGAAAAGGCGCTTGCTGTGAAAGTTGAGTTTGATCCCCACGACCCACATAAAAGTGGAGAGGAGCAACTCCAGAGTTGTCCTCTGACCTTGAACCGTGGCAAGTGAGCTTTCCCACGGAACAGTTTGGGTGGAAAGTACATAACAAGTAGATTTTTTAAAAAGTACAGTTCAGAAACCTCACAAGTCAAAATAAACCCTTCCTTAAAAAGCAAAACAACGACAAAACCACAAGAGACTAGAGAGATGGCTTGGTGGTTAGGAACACTTCCTGCTCTTGCAGAGGAAGATCCGAGTTCTGTTCTGACTACGGCTCCAGTTCCAGGGAGCAATCGTCTGGCTTCCGTGGTCACCAGATACAAAAGCGGCGCACATAAACACATGCAGACAAAACATTTATACACATGAAAAGAAACAAATCTTAAGTGCATAATCTTCCAAAAAAGGAAGGAAGGAGAGAAGGAGGGATGCATGAACGAACAAAAAAAGAAAAAAAAATCAGAATCTCCTTAAGTTAGCTCAAGTTGGGCATGGGGTAGTTCAGTGCAGTCTCAGCTACTCATCTGAAAGGGAAAAAAAAGTTGAGATTAGGAGTTTGAGGCACGCTAGGGCAACACAGTGCAACCTTATCTAAGTAATTAATAAGTAAATAGGCAAATAAGAAGGAAAGGACTCCTGCCGAATCTAAGGGCTGAATCTGGCTGAACAAGCACAGCTGAAGGCACTCAGGTTTCCGGGGGACACCACCACAAGTCTGTTTCCGGCTCCCGCCTCCGGCAGGAGTGACAGGATTACAGAAGAATAACAGTGCGTCCGATTTTTTCTAGATTTATTTATTTTTATTTTATGTGTATGGCTGTGTTGCCTGCAGGTGTGACTGTCCACCAGGGGCACGCAGTGACCCAGGAGGCTAGAAAGGAGCATGAGGTCCTCTGGGGCTGCAGTGATAGACGGCTTCAACGTAGGTGGGAGGAGAACCAACGCCAGCAGAGCCTCCTGCCTCGGTACTCACACCGCAGCAGGGCGTGCCTGCACTCACACATAGAATAAACTGAAGCAGCAACATATGCCAGACAAGAGAATGTGCAGTGGATGCAGATGTTACAGCTTTATGCAATGTGCGTACAGTATATGCAAGCATTAGACCATTTTATAGAAAGGTCTGCCATTCAAAGATGTTGCGTCTGCCGTGATCAATCTCCTAGGTTGCCTGTTTGTTTAGATTCTCTTAGTGGTGCCAGGGATGGAACCCACAGATGCAGGCAAGCACCCTAACAACTGAGCTGTGTCTCCAACCCCCAAGTTTTTAAAATCTAAGTTATGATTTTAGAGATATCTGAAAAGACACTAAATTGAAGTCTCGCTTTTTCAGTTTGATGGTGTTTGTTACATATGATTAAAAGTTCTATATAATTAGAGATATAAAGATAACCAGGGTCTCCATGAACCAAACAGACTAAAACTGAATAAACCAAACCTGTGTTCAATAGCTTGTCCACATAGTGAGTTCTAGGACAATCAGGACTACACAGTAAAACCCTGTTTCAAGGTGGCACATGTCTTTAATCCCAGCACTCGGGAGGCAGAGGCAGGCAAGTCTCTGTGAGTTCGAGTCCAGACTGGTCTACAAGAGCTAGTTCCAGGACAGGCTCCAAAGCTACAGAGAAACCCTGTCTTGAACCCCCCTCCAAAAAAAGAAACCCTGTTTTAAAACAGGGCCAAAGAATGAATCAGCAGGTAGAAACTGTAGTTCTATATACCTAGAGATATAAGGGTGATTCCTATTTATATTTGTGGAGGTTCATAGGATATATTTAATTAGTTGAATTTCAAATGAAAAAGCAACTTCAAATAAACAAAATCAACACTTCAGCATCCTCTAAGAACAGTTTCTCGCTGGTGGCACATGCCTTTAATCCCAGCACTTGGGAGGCAGAGGCAGGTGGATCTCTGTGAGTTCAAGGCCAGCCTGGTCTACAAGAGCTAGTTCCAGGACAGGCTCCAAAGCTACAGAGAAATCCTGTCTTGAAAAAAACAACAAAACAACAACAACAACAATGAAAAAAGAACAGTCTCTCTCCATCAAAAGACAAAATCACAACCATTTTTATTTGACTGAATGGCTTTTTTTGATGGTTTAGGAACTGAGGTAGACTTCATCCTAAAAAATAAAAGGAGAGCTTCCACTAAGCAATAGAATAACCAAAACATTGCTTTGCTTGTTTTTCCTTCCTTCCTTCCTTCCTTCCTTCCTTCCTTTCTTCCTTTCTTTTCTGAGAGAGTCTTGAATAACCCAAACTGGCCTCCAAGCTTGTTTACGGAGCTGAGGTTAACCCTTGAACATCTGATCCTCCTGTCTCCACCTCTCCAAGTGTTGGACTAACAGGCTTGCATCACCATACCCAGCTGGGTTTGTTTGTGAGATAGGGTCTCCCTATGCAGCTCGAGGCTATTCTCAAACTGGATCTTCCTGCCTCTACCTCCCTAGTCCCTGAATTACAGTCCTGAATCATCTTACTAATTTACACTGTATTTTGCTTTTAGAGACAGACTGGCTTCAAGCTAACTGATCCTCCTGTCTCAGACTTCAGGGTAGCCAGGACTACAGGTGGATTCTACTACACCTATCAAATACCAAGAATTTGAAGTCCTTGCAACCAGGGTCTCCATGAGCCAAAAAGACTAAAACTGAGAAATCCAAAGCATGAAGATAATACATGTTTGCTATGGTTTGATGTTCACACTAAAAGTCATTGTGAAATGTCTCCATTGGAAGGTGTTGGAGGGTGGAATACGGGGCTAGGGAGGTAGTTCAGTGGATGAGACCTCTACTGTGCAAGCATAAAGACCAAGGTTCCGATCTCCAGCACACGAATGTCTGTAGGGCATATAGATCCACCTGTAATCCCAAGGTCCAGGAATCACTGAGGCAGGTTGCTAGCCATGGTAGCTGAAGCAGAGACTTTTCCAGGTTCATTGAGAGATAAAGAGGAGCGTAGTGAAGGAAGACACTTAGAATTAACCACACGAATGTGTGTGTGCACTCCCACAGTGCATCAAATGAGAATAGACATACAAACATGCTCAACACACACACACACACACACACACACACAACCTTGCAGAAGGAAAAAAGAGGGTGTAGTCCTAATCTCACTGTGCTGGGGAGGCCTCTGAGAGGTAACTAAAATTAAATGAGGCCTTTTGTTAGAGACCTGATGTAGGATGCTGTCTCACCTCACGATGCCGTGTACTGCGTCTGGGGTTTGAAGAGAGACTCCACCAAAAGGAAGCAATCATCAAATACAACTTTCAAATCTTAAATAATCTTCAGAATCTTGGGCCAAATAAACCTTTCTTCTCCTCCTTTGTTTCAGTTTATTGGGAGGGGATGGGGAGAGACGACTCTATGTGGTACAGGCTAGCCTTGAAGTCACATTGGTCCTCTTGCCTCAGTCTTCTGATGCTGGATTCTAAGCATGTGGTATCAGAGCCAGCACCTCTTTCCTTTATAACTCAGTCCTTCTGTGATACTGGTTGATACCCATAGCACAGGACGAATGCCCCTGATTCTGAGACAGGGTCTTGGAGTGGAGCCCGAGGGGGAGTGGTGGCACTTACGTGTAACCTCAGCATTCAGGAGGCTGTGGCAGGAAGATCAGAGTTTGACACTAGCCTGGGCTACACAGTGGCTTGAGGCTGTAGGGGAGGGCTGGCTTCTTAAACTTTTTCCACTCATGATCTCTTTTCATTCAAGGAATTAATTAGATTTGAGACAGGGTCTCTTTATATAGCCCTGACTGTCCCGGAACATGCTAGGTAGACCAGATAGCCTTGAACTCCTAAAGATTTTCCTGTTTCTGCCTTCTGAGTACTGAGATCAAAGGTGTGTGCCAGCATGCCCTTGTTCAAGAAATTTTTAAATGACCCAAGTATCTAGCTATATAAAATAAGTATCAAACCAAACATTGACTCTTAATATTTAATGAAATATTTTAAAAACTAATTTTCTTTTGTGTATATCGTTCAATTATATATTTAGTTGCTTATTTATTTTCTCTCTCTCTCTCTCTCTTTCTCTCTCTCTTTTGGTTTTGAGACAGGATTTCTCTATAGCTTTGGAGCCTATCCTGGAACTAGCTCTTGTACATCAGGCTGGCCTTGAACTCACAGAGATCTACCTGCCTGTGCCTCCCAAGTGCTGGAATTAAAGGCCTGCGCCACCACTGCCTGGCACTTGCTTTCTTTAGAAACACAGTCTGTATAACCCAGGCTGGCTTATAAGTCTCGGTGTCACCAAGCCTGACGTCCAATGCCTTTGATCCCGGCACTCAGTAGGCAGAGGCAGGCGGATCTCTGTGAGCTCAGGGTAGCCTGGTTCCAGGACAGTCAAGGCTCTGTTACAGAGAAACCCTGACTTGAAAAATCAAACCAAAATAAATAAAATAAGTCCCTGAGTGGCCAAGGATAGCTCTGAACTCCTGATCCTTCTGCCTCTACCTCCCAAATACTAGGATTACAGGCATGCACCATTATGCCCACTAATTTCAACATTTATTAAAACTTAAAGCAGTTCCCATCCAAGGCTCGGGGATCACTGAGGAGGGAGGAGAGCTGGCAGATGGGCAGGGGAGCTGTGAAATGCTGACTTCTGGAGATGGCAGGGTTACTGCACACGTCACTTCACGGCAACTAGGGTCACCTACATGACATGGAGCAGTCAATATTCCACCATGAATGAGGGAGGGGCTCAAGAGGCTCACGAGGCCCCACTCTTGGAAGGAGAGCTATTGGTGATTGGTGTTGCTGAAGGAGAGCCACTCTTTTGTGGGAACATGGCCCAGTGGGTGATCCCATACTCATGCCCATATGGGCAACACTAATTAGACTCAGGGGGTTATTTACCACACCCCCAAAAAGGCATTTAGGGCCTTTAGAGGAAGTTAAAGAGAAGTAGTGGTAGATGAATATGGTCAAAATACATTGTATAAATGTGGGGGCTGGTCAGCTGTTAAAAACACTTGTTGGTTCTGCAGAGGACCTGGGTTCAATTCCCCACACCAACGTGGTAGTTTACAACCATCTGTTACTTCAATTCTGTGGGACTCAATGCCCTTTTCCCCAAGGGCACTACGCATACACGTGGTGCACATAGGCAAAACATACATAACATGAACAAATTTAATAAAATAAAACATTGTATAGTATAAGGTATAAAAGTATATTTTCAAAGAATAAAAAATATTTTAAAAAAACAAACATACATACACACATAGAGTAAATAAAAACCTAACTAAAATCTTTGCTTACTTTCCCCACCTTCTTCTTTGTTTCCTTGCTGTGTGTGTATGTGGTTTATGCTGCTGCAGTCCGTGTGTGGAGGTCAGAGGACAGTTTGTAGAAGGCTCTTCTCTCCTTTCTTCTTGCGGGGCCCAATTTGGTTCTCAAGGCTTGGCGGTTTGTTTTCTTTTTCTTTCTTTTCTTTCTTCATTTCCCTCCCTCCCTCCCTCCCTCCCTCCCTCCCTCCCTCCTTCCCTCCCTCCCTCCCTCCCTCCCTCCCTCCCTTCCTTCCTTCCTCTCTCTCTCTTTCTTTCTTTGTCATAGGGATGTCATGGCACGGGTGTGTGAGTTCACATGGGTCTGTGAAGTGACGACTCAGAGACACTTTGAGGATGAACTTAGCCTTAGCAGCAGCAGGGTCCCCAGCCTCGGTGGACTGAAGCCCTTTCCCTCAGCTCATGGCATTTTTATTTTCCCCTATACTTACACTTTAGCCAGTAGATTTCCATATCTCAAAACAGCCTGAAGGAAGCTTCGAAAAATACAATGCCAAGTGCAAATACCTGATTTATGAGGTACCACGGTTTTTGGGTAACTCCTGACCAAGTTTTGCTTAGACTTTGGATCCATGGGAAACTCTCAGACAAGATTCACAAAGGGCAACAAAAGGTATCTGTAACTCAAAGCATGAATTAGGGCTGAGTGCTAACTCTGGAGCTAGGCCAGGCATGGCCCAGTAGAGGTATGGCTAGCTTGGTGGGGGTGGGGGGGTGGGGATGGGTGGGTAGGGTTGCTTGTTAACCCTCTGGTGCCAAGCTGGTTGGCAAGAATTTCTGTCATATTTCCTTTTCTTTCTTTTTTTCTTCCTTCCTTCCTTCCTTCCTTCCTTCCTTCCTTCCTTCCTTCCTTCCTCCTCCTCCTCTTCCTCCTTCTTCTTATTCTTCTCTCTCTCTCTCTCTCTCTCTCTCTCTCTCTCTCTCTCTCTCTCTCTCTTTCTCTCTCTCTCTCTCTCCCTCCAGGGTCTCTCTATACAGCCATGTCTATCCTGGAATTTGCTATGAATACCATACCATACTCCCAGAAATCCACCTGTTTCTACCTCTGCATCCTGAGTGTTGAGATTAAAGGTGTGAGACACCATGCCTAGAAGTTTGATTTCTGACATAAGTCTCATATAGTTCAGGCTGGACAGGAAATCGCTATGTAGCTGGAAATGACTTTAAGCTCCTGATCCTCCTCCCTCCAAATCCCAAGTACTGGAAATACATTCATGCACAGTCAAGCCTAGATCTTTTGCTTACTTTTATTTCTATTTGTTTTATAATTTATTTTATTTATTATAGGATGGCATCTTGCTTAACAGCCCAGGATGATCTTGAACTCAAAATCCTCCTGCCTCAGCCTCCTAAATGATGGGATTATAAGTATACTTACACTCTTACAGCTCCCACCTATGCAGGGTGTAGAACTCTAAAAGAACTCTAAAGCCATTTCTGACAATTCTGAGCCCTCTCAGTCTCAGTAGTAATGCTCCATCCTTCCCCCCTGGGAACCAAGGACCTAACAGCTACTGAAATGTTGGGAACTTTCCATTTCCCTGAGTCTTTGTGAATGTTCTCCAAACATTGGGGCAAGATAACCTTTAAGATGTTGACTCAGTTCCTGAACAATTACCCACACACGTATGTTTTGACTCAGCCCCTGGGAAACGGGGTCAAAGTGATCTCCTACCTCCTCTGATCTGGCAACTGCTCTCCAGCCAATTATTGGTAATAGCCCTTTTGAATAAGCCAATTATAATAGTCAAAGAACAACCCGCAGACACCCCCTTGCTTCTATGGCTTTTTCCTTAAAAAGTAGCCTGTACCAGCTCTTCAGGGTCTCTTGGCTTCCCAAATGCTGAGGGACCCTGTCATGACAGAATTAATAAAATCCTCATGCTTTTACATCAGCTGTGGTGTGAGGAGAGATGGTCTCTTGGGGTGACTCCTCCTCGGTGATTGGACTCTAGGGTCCAACAAGGGAATTAGAGGGATTGGACCTAGACCAAATATCTACCACTGTCAGTGACAACATTGATGCTTTTTCAGGTACTCCACTGAGCCTTTTATCCATCCATCCTCTTTCCTTCCCTGTTCATTTCACCTCTGCCCAGCACCTAGGAGCAGAGGGATTCTGCTGGTAAATGAGCAGTAGTAGGGTAGGCTCGCCTGGCCTTTGTTCTAGGATACAGCTTTGGACGTCACAGTGCTACAGTGCTCACAGACTCCACTCCAGGAGTCTGGGACCCGCCATGCCCAGTAACCCCTTGGATTACAGATATTAGCCACCATCCCTGGGATGACAGACATTAGCCACCATCCCTGGGATTACAGACATTAGCCACCATCCCTGGGATTACAGACATTAGCCACCATCCCTGGGATTATAGACATTAGCCACCATTCCTGGGATTACAGACATTAGCCACCATCCCTGGGATTATAGACATTAGCCACCATTCCTGGGATTATAGACATTAGCCACCATTCCTGGGATTACAGACATTAGCCACCATTTCTGGTTTCATTACAATCTTTCTTTTTTTCTTTTTGGTTTTTCAAGACAGGGTTTCTCTGTGCAACAGTCCTAGCAGTTCCTGGAACTCACTTTGTAGACCAAACTGGTCCAGAATTTACAGAGATTCGCCTGCCCCTGCCTCCCAAGTGCTGGGATTAAAGGCATGTACACCACCACCACCCAGCTTTCATTATGATCTTAAAAGTATCAAAAGCCTGGGTTTGTCAGAGTTCTTTCTAAGAAATTCCTTAAATACATAAGATTTTCATATTATAGTTGTCTATAAAGTAACTTTCTGTTTGTTTGTTTACTTTTGTTTGACTTTTTGTTTTGGGTTTGTTTGTTTTGAGATATGGTCTTATTGTGTAGACCTGGTTGGCCTAGAACTCATGAGATCTGCCTGCCCTTGCCCAACACATTTCATTTCTAGATACATATATTTCCTTATAGAACAATTCTGTTCTACCCGTGTTTACTAACAGACTCAAATATTGTGGAATATTAGTTTAAGATGTGTTTATTCATTTATGTGGTGGAATACTTATTTAATGATGCAAAGATGTGTTAAATTCCTTTATGATTCATTTGTTTAATTCTGTAAATCTGTGTTACTTTGCCTGCCTAAAACACCTTATTGGTCTGATAAAGAGCTGAATGGCCAATAGCTCGGCTCGCGAGAGACATAGGCAGGGCTGGTGGGCAGAGAAAATAAACAGGAGAAATCTAGGGAGACAGCAAGAAAAGGAAAAGAGGAGGATGCCAGAGGCCAGCCATCCATAGAATAAGAAGGAAAGAAAGATATATAAAATGAAGAAAGATAAAAAGCCCAGAGGCAAAATGTAGTTAAAGAGAAACTTTACAATTTAAGTTAGAAACACTGGCTAGAAACAAGTCAAGCTAAGGCCGGGCATTCATGAGTAAGAATAAGTCTCTATATTTATTTGGGAGCTGGGTGGCAGGCCCCCAAAGAGTACCAAAAAAACAACTACACCTGTAACACCCGATTCTGTGTTACCCTCTCGGTACGGTTTGGGCACCTCTGTACCAATCACAAGTCCAGGCAAAGGCCTGGAGATTGAAAGAAACACACACAAGAGACCTGGGTCATTCGAAAGAAGATCAGCCGAATGCCACTTTATTTAGCTTTTTGCAAAACTAAAATAATTTGGCCCCAGTAAAGGAATTCCCTCCCAGCCAGGGGGGATCCTGGAGCCGTATGGAACCTGGCGTCATAAGGAACCTGGCGCCGTAAGGAATTCCTTCCCAGGTAGGGGGGAACCTGGCACCGTGTAGGAACTCTTCCCAGGCAGATGGGAAATTACCATACCAAAGATGAAACAATGCCCAACAGCTAAATCACCAGGCTATGGCAGAGTGGGCACAGGGACTAGCAGGAAGCTTTAGCTGACTGACCAGAACTGTCCTAGAGACGCACCCCAGGGAGTAAGGGTAGACCGGGCCCAACAGGTCCCCCTTTTATATAAATTATATGACTAGGACTGTCTTGGGTGGCAATGGACATCAGGCAAAATCTCTTACCCGTCATGTGAAAGCATACAGGTCAAAACACATTTCCTGTCTTAGGTTGGGGCAGTCCCCCAAAAATCTTACCTGTCATTGGCTCACTAGTCACCCATCACAAAGTTTAGCCAGATTTATGCTGAAAAAATACTCCGGGGCAATAGCTAAGAAGACTTGCCATGTGGTAACATTGACCTGAGCTTGCCTTTGGCTCTGGCACCATGAAATCATGAAGATGATACTCTAGCACATATAAGCACTCCAAAAGGAGACTATGCCTGCTCAATCCTTAATAAATCTGCCCAAAATGGAGCCCTTAAAGTAAGGTTTCAGCACTGGTGGAAGGAACCCTGGTATAGTTAACTATAATAATAAATAATAGCCAATTAGTAAATCTTGTACTCCAGGGTCTGATAGGGGAGTTCAGCCAATCACATTCTGTTTTGGGGGCATGCCGCCCTTAGACTAAAGCTTGCCTATAAACCTAGCAAGCGCACTCCCGCTAGCTCTCTTTGGCCTGGCTCCTGCGTCTGGATGGATCGTTTGGATTCTGGTGTAAGCTGGTGTAAGCCTTAATTCTGTTTATTAAAGCTGTATATTTTGTATTAAGATAGTCTGGGGACTTTTCATTAACAATCGCCCTGCGGCTTCATCTGGCACCCAACGTGGGGCCTTTTCCCCTTCTCGTGGCATGGGCCTAGCAGCCTGAGTGTGCACAGTTGGCGGCCCCACGACCTTTACCCTGACTAGCCAGTTCCTAGCTTAAGTGCAAACCATATTCGTGCAGCCTAGGCCGAAACAGTAGGTGGCCACCTACAGCTTCCTTAGGTGCTCCGTAAAGTCTGCACTGGATCCCAGCTCCATTCAATAGAATCGGGACGGGGACTTTCCGGCTTCTGCAAATGACACGGAACTCAGGCAAGCGACAGCTCTATCCCCCATCTTGGGCAGTGTATTCCCTGCAGCTCCGGCTGAGTTTGGCTTGCGCTACTAGCCTGAAAGTATATATATATTTCAGAATCTTTCTGGGTCGGCGCCTTTGCCACGTGGATTCAGGTGCGCCCCCGCCACTTACTGGCAGGCAAGGGTCATTACAGGTAAAATTTTTCTTTTCGGTTGAAAATAAATAAATAAATACAATTTCTTTTGATTGAACATGTCAGAAAATATTACTATCCAAAAGTTCAATGGCCTTTTTAATTGCTCCATGGAGGATATCCTCCATGAGGTTTCTGATATTCCTCTTACTTGGTTATTTCTGGGACTTGTCGCTTTTCTGGTGTTTGGATATTTTATAAGGATAATGTAGTCATTACAGATTGAATCCACAAGGCTGAGGGCAGAGATTAAAATCCCAAGGACAATGCAGACTGACACCAACTTCCTCAAAAAAGAGTTTGGAGTTTTCAAGGAGGAGACTAGATCAGAGTTTGGAGTTCTCAAGGAGGGGACAACCAAAATGACTCGTAACCTCCAGTCCGTGACTGTAAGTGCTGAAACATTAGCTGAGAGGATTAAAACCATTGAATGTGAAAATTGGAATTTATCAAAAGGGTATGATAGATTAATTGACAGGATTTCCATACAAGAAGGCACAGTACATGCCATGAGGATTATGTCCAAGGAGGATATGGTATCTCTAACGGACAAGCTCCACACCTTAGAATTATCAATGAAGGCGATAGTGTCCAGGGAGGAAATGGTGTCTCTGATGGACAAGCTCCATGCCTTAGAATCGTTAATGAAGGCTTTAGAGCATAATACTGGACAGGAGATTCAGGACTTACAGAAGGCAATGGTGAGCAGATTTAATAAGTCTATGAGGAAATCATAGACTCTGATGAACAGGAGCTAAAGGTAGAAAGGCAACATTCACCTCAAAAAACTCTCAGTCTACATAGAGTTATACCTGCCTTTCCAGTAATAACATCAGAAAAGATAACCGGCTCCAAAAACCCTAAAGTCATTAAAGAACATAGATGGGAGCCTATACGTATGAATGACCTGAAAGAATTTAAACAAGCAATTGTGAATTATGGACTACATTCATCCTTTGTTAGAGAGATGTTAAAATCCTGGGCTCTTAGCAGCAGGGCCACCTCTCAAGATTGGAACCAGCTCACGTCAGCTGTCTTGGAGAACGGACCTTTATGGCATTTCAAATGTCTATTCAAGCAAGAGGCCAGACTTTTACAACAACAAGAATCAGCGAAAGGAATTGAGGTTTCACTAGATCAAATTCTAGGTGAAGGACTTTACTCTGATCCTCAGGAACAAGCTCTTTATGATGAAAACATTTTATCCATATGTGCCACAGCAGCTCTAAGGGCCTGGGACAGGGTTCAAGACTCAGGTCAGAGAGTAGAATCACATATCAGGGTCAAACAGGGTCAGAGAGAACCCTTTAGTGACTTTTTACAAAGACTAACTAAGGCTGTACAAATAGGGATACCTGATCCAGAAGCAAGAAATATAGTAATTGAGTCTTTGGCTTATGAGAATGCCAACGTAGAATGCAAAAGGATCCTGGGGCCTTTAAAGATCAGATCAGCGCCTTTGGATGAATGGGTTTTACATACAATGAATGTTGATACATTTGATTATGGCAATGAAACATGGGTGCAAGAAGCAATTTCCAAAGGTAAAAGGAGACATCAGATTACAAAATGCTTTCATTGTGGCAAAATGGGACACATGAAAAGGGACTGCAGACAATGGAATTCCAGGAATAATGCCTCTTCTAGGAATAACAGGAATAGGAGGACTCAGCCTTCAGGTTTATGTAGGAGATGTGGAAAGGGCAGGCATTGGATGAATGAGTGTGGGTGAACAAGAGATAAACAGGGCAACCCGTTGCCATAGGGAAACTCAATGGGGGGCCTCACGCAGGTCCCCATGGCAAATGTGGTCCAGTCATTTCCAATCACTGCAGAGAACATGCCTCTTCAGGGAAATTAGAATGCCTCGTGCCTGCTGTTAAAAGCAATAATGGCCTGAAGGATGAGTTAAATGTGGTGAATGAATCAAGAAATCTAAGAAGAAACAGTAAACGTATATTCTGGCAGACTTCTATAAATGAACAAAGACCAAAGCTAAGAGTGTGTGTAAATGGCAAATTTATTACTGGCTTACTGGACACAGGTGCGGATGTAAGTATCATTACTCCAGAATCTTGGCATCCTCATTGGCCTCTTCAGGAGGTAGATATTCAGTTCTTAGGAATTGGAACCCTATCTCGAGAAAGACAAAGCACGAGATGGGTCAATTGTATAGGTCCAGATGGACAAATGGGAAAACTAAGGCCATATGTAGCCAATATTGCAGTGAATTTATGGGGCCGTGACCTATTGCAGCAATGGAATACCCAAATTAACATTCCTGCTGCTTCTAGAGCCTATATTTCTGAGGAAAATATTATAAGATATTACAGATGGCAGAAAATGGCCATTAGAGCTATACTAGAACACAGAACAATTGATGGCCCTTCAGAGGTACCAACAGCCATGCCTCTAAAATGGTTGACTGAGAAACCAATATGGACTAAACAATGGCCTTTAGCTGAGGAAAAGTTACAGGCTTTAGAACAGCTGGTACAAGAGCAATCAGATGCTCAACATATAGAAGAATCTACCAGCCCTTGGAATTCTCCTGAATTTGTTGTTAAGAAAAAATCTGGTAAATGGAGAATGGTGACAGATCTTAGAGCTATCAACAAGGTTATTCAACCAATGGGCCCTCTGCAATCTGGAATTCCTCTGCCCTCCCTGTTACCAAAGGGATGGCCTCTTATAGTTATTGATCTGAAAGATTGTTTCTTCACTATACCTTTACAAGAAAAAGATAGAGAAAAGTTTGCCTTCACAGTACCTACTTATAATAACTCTCAGCCTGCAAGGAGGTACCAGTGGACTATCCTCCCACAGGGAATGTTAAACTCTCCCACCCTGTGCCAATATTTTGTAAGCCAACCATTAAAAATTATATGCAAACAATTTCCTAAGTCCATAATATTCCACTATATGGATGATATCCTGATCTCTGATCAAAACAAAGATACCTTAGAAAGGCTGTTTGAAGAAGTAAAAATAGTGTTACCTAAATGGAGATTGCAAATTGCTCCTGAAAAAATTCAGAGAGGAGATTCTGTTAATTATTTAGGTTATAAAATAGGTTTACAAAGAATTAAGACACAAAGGACACAAATCAGGAGAGATCGGTTACGAACTCTTAATGACTTTCAAAGATTATTAGGAGACATCTCCAGCCTACGACCGGCTGTTGGGATAACACCTGATCTAATAATTCATTTAAACAAAACCTTGGATGGTGATAAAGACTTGAACAGTCCCAGAGAATTAACAACTGAAGCAGAAAAAGAACTGACAATAGTTGAAGAAAAATTACAGGAGGCTCATATGGACAGGGTAAATCCAAAGCTTAGTTGTATTCTTGTTATATTGCCTTCCAGAATTTCTCCTACAGGAATCTTGATGCAAAGAGACGATATTATTTTGGAATGGATCTTTTTGCCACACAAACCAAGTAAAAAATTAAAAACTTAAGTGGAAAAAGTTTCTGAATTGATTATAAAAGGAAAATTGAGACTTTGTCAATTAGCAGGTATAGACCCAGCAGAAATTATAGTGCCTTTCACTGCTGATGAGATAAAAAAGTTGTGGGAAGACAATGAACCATGGCAAAGAGCTTGTGCTAATTTTTTGGGGAGAAATCAATAACAATTACCCAAAAAGCAAGAGATTTAACTTTATAAAGAGAACTTCTTGGATCCTCCCTCAAATTGTCTGTGATGCTCCTATAACCGGAGCCCGAACATTTTATACTGATGTTAATAAATCAGGGAAAGCAGGTTACAAATCAGAAGAATTGAGTAAAGTGGAACAAAGTCCTTATGATTCTGTCCAGAAGGCAGAATTATAAGACATTTTTATGGTGCTTAGGGATTTTAAAGAACCTCTTAATATAATTACTGACTCACAATATGCAGAAAGAGTTATCTTGCATATTGAAACTGCTGAATTTATACCTGGTGATACAGAACTGACCTCATTGTTTATCCAGGTACAAGACATGATCAGGAACAGGCTTTGCCCTATGTATATAACACACATCCGATCCCATACGGGTCTGCCAGGTCCTCTAGCACAAGGTAATGCAGATATTGATCAATTATTGATTGGTAGTGTGCTGCAGACATCTGAATTTCATAAAAAACATCATGTCAATAGCAAAGGCTTGAAAAAAGAGTTTTCTATTACATGGCAACAAGCTAAGGAGATTGTAAAGAAATGCCCTACTTGCTTTTTTTATAACCAAACACCATTGCCTGCAGGGACTAATCCAAAGGGTGTTAAAAGGAATGAAATTTGGCAGATGGATGTGTTTCACTTTCCAGAATTTGGCAAATTAAAATATGTACATCACACCATTGACACGTACTCAGGTTTCCAATGGGCAACTGCTTTAAGCTCAGAAAAAGCTGATTCAGTAATCACTCATTTATTAGAAGTTATGGCCATCATGGGTATACCTACACAGATAAAGATGGATAATGGTCCAGCTTATGTTTCTAGGAAAATGAAACGATTTTTTGCTTATTATAATATTAAGCATGTTACAGGTATACCATACAATCCTACAGGTCAAGCAGTTATAGAAAGATCAAATCGAACTATAAAAGGTATGTTGAACAAACAGAAAGGGGTGGAAAATGCCCCCAGGAATAGGTTACATAATGCTTTATTAACCTTGAATTTTCTCAGTGCTAATGAGAAGGGGACAACGGCTGCAGAAAGACATTGGATACTGGAAAAGTCTGCTGAATTAAATCAACCAATTTATTTCAAGGATGTGCTGACCTCACAGTGGAAACCAGGAGATGTCCTGCGTTGGGAAAGGGGTTTTGCTCTTGTTTCCACAGGAGAGGAAAAATTATGGATACCGTCAAAATTAATAAAGGTTCGGTTTGAAGAGGAGAAGCCTCTTGGAAGAGATAAATGATAACTCACTTACAAGGATAATAATCACACCAAAGGTAAGAGAAATATATAGGTTGGGGGCAGGGCTCTCTTCTTGTCTCCACAGGAGAATGCTCATTTTCAAAGGATCCAAGAGACCCTGGATAATTGAATATAGAAACCACCTATGACCCAAAGAGGATCAACAATGAATCCAAATAGTTTAGGTAAGAATTACTATTTTTTAATATGTACTAATGTACATTTATTTATAAATATGTAGAGCTGGTTTTGGAGTTGGACTATGGCTCAGTCCCTCTTCATTTCCAAGCCTATTGATAAGAGATATCCCAGAGTTTCTGTCTCAAATCAAGGGCCAAGATACGGGACAGAATAACTATAATTGATAAATTTTCTTTGCCTTTCCCCACATCTGTATATATATATATATATATATATATATATATATATATATATATATATATATATATCTGTATATGTCTTCGTAGATAATGTTTAACTTTCCCATGACAAACAATAAATTTTCCTGCAGTAATCTTTAAAGCTTCTAGGATGAAGATGGGGCCCCACAACACCAACTCCACCTGGTTACTATGACGTCATAATGTTGATAGCGCTATTTTTTAGACCTGTTTTTTGGTACCAGCTACACAAAACAGTTCCGGATGATGCACAATATTTGACAACACTCTGGCCAGACCTCCTCAAACTACTCAGAGACTATTTACAACTCTCTCACACCAAATGTTTATATCAGAATTTTACCATCAATTATTTTCACAGGACCCCCTAAGAGTACTGTCGCCCCTGTGACAGCTGGAAGCAATTTTAGAGGACTATGTCCCCTCTCCCTGTAGAATTTGCCCTCAGGTTTAGGGACATCATTTAGGAATTGGTTATAATTGATATAGGGATGAGGGAATGAGGGAGGTATTTTATAAACTCAGGGGTGTTTAAAAAAAAGAGGGGATAGATTGGGATAATAATATATTGGTATTTGTGAGTTATTGTTCTTAGAAAATTGTATTGGTGTTGATTTTTGTACATTGATATATTGAATATTGTATGTGAGTATGTTTCTACCTCTATTTGTATTGATATATATATACATGTATTTACATACCTTTGATTAAGATATTTATGTAATTTGATTGGAATAATAATAATATATTGGTATTTGTGAGTTATTGTTTTTAGAAAATTGTATTGGTGTTGATTTTTGTACATTGATATATTGAATATTGTATGTGAGTATGTTTCTACCTCTATTTGTATTGATATATATATACATGTATTTACATACTTTTGATTAAGATATTTATGTAATTTGATTGGAATAATAATAATATATTGGTATTTGTGAGTTATTGTTTTTAGAAAATTGTATCGGTGTTGATTTTTGTACATTGATATATTGAATATTGTATGTGAGTATGCTTCTACCTCTATTTGTATTAATATATATACATATGTTTACATTCCTACCTCTGATTAAGATATTTATGTACATTGTTTACATTTGGAGGTCATTGTCCTCACTCATTGCACAGTTGTTCACTCTCTTAGTCTTCAAGTTAGATAGATAGAAATCAATAGTCATATATGTTTGTTATATTTATATTTAGGCTAATCAGGTTATTTAGGTGCATAGAGAACATACTTAGTATAGATAGTATAATCTTCAACCTCTTCAAAGAGCTGTGGAAAATGGCCTTTAATCTAACTCATAGTTCTATAGTAGTGAGACACAATCACTCCTGGCATCACCGCTCTACTCCCGAGAGAACATTGAGCACCAAAGACACTCCACCTGGAGCTTGTCTTCTTCCTGGCAGAACTGGCCTTTGGGCAAAGAAAAAGCCCATACCTCAACCACCGACAGAATTACAGAATATCCGTAAATGGATAAAAGCAGGATTGTCGTATCTTGCCAAGACAGGGTGAGAGAGTCCTAAAAGGTTTCTTGCCTTTGAAAAATGGCATGTCAGTTACATCAGGCCTTAGCCAAAGTTGGTTGACTCAACATTGCATACGAGACGAGACTTTGGGTGATTGCCCAGGTAATCAGTTGTCTCTTCCATTCGTTGCACATTTCGGAAGTTTCCCGCTTGTACTTCCGGGCTGCTTGAGTAAAATTATTTTCCTTCTCAGATCTTTGATGGAGTTGAAGATTAGAGAGTTGTAGTTACCCTCTACATTATTTAGACTCCCTGAGATAGAATGTTTAGCAGAACTTTTGTTATATGTTTCTTGCTTAACATTGTTTGTTGCTTGTAACTTTATATTTATTATTTGCTTCTATTGTATATAGTTGTATTTGGTTTGGTTCTGTCTTATTTTAGAAAAAAGGGGGAGATGATAGGGGAGTTCAGCCAATCACATTCTGTTTGGGGGGCCTGTCGCCCTTAGGCTAAAGCTTGCCTATAAACCTAGCAAGCATGCTCCCGCTAGCTCTCTTTGGCCTGGCTCCTGTGTCTGGACGGATCGTTTGGATTCTGGTGTAAGCTGGTGTAAGTCTTACTTCTGTTTATTAAAGCTGTATATTTTGTATTAAGATAGTCTGGGGACTTTTCATTACTGATCGCCCTGCGGCTTCACTAAGAGGTGGGGTGGGTGGTTTTTTGATCATTTAGTGAGTTATGGATGTTTGTCATTGATTATGGGAGTTGGTTCCAAATTGTTATTGATCATGGTCAGAAATAAAACTGAACAAGGGGGACTGAAGAGATGGCTGAGGTTAAGAGCACTGACTGCTCTTCCAGAGGTCCTGAGTTCAATTCCCAGCATCCACATGGTGGCTCACAACCATCTGTAATAATATCTAGTGCCCTCTTCTGGCCTGCAGGCATACATGGAGACTGAACACTGTGTACATAATAAATAAATAAATCTTGAAAAAAATTGAACAAGAATTCAAGGATCTCTTTCTGAAGAGAAAAGGGGGGGATATAGTATAGAAATGATGGGATAAAGGGGAGATTGTTGAGTCTACTTTTGAAAAACCACTAGTCTCCAATATTTTACACTGGTATGGAATTTTGTATATTGATACAGCTAGGACTGTTACACAGAGAAACCCTGTCCCAAAAAATCAAAAACAAAAAAAATTTGCTAAATGCAAGTGAATTGTATATTGTAAATGTAATTCTTGTCTGATAATTGTTCTTATTGTATATAGGTTACTGTGTTAGAGTTAAAACCTTTCTTTTTATTTAGATATAAAGGGAGAAATGTTGTTGAATATTTCTTTAAATTGCGTGAAGATGTGTCATTGTGTTTGGTTTAATAAAAAGTTAAATGGCCAGGGCTGGAGAGATGGCTCAGTGGTTAAGAGCATTGTCTGCTCTTCCGGACGACCCAGGTTCAAGTCCCAGCACCCACATGACAGTTCACAGCTGTCTGTAACTCCAGTTCCAAGGAATCTGACACCCTCACACAGACATATATGCAGACATATAAAATAAAATGTAAAGTAAAAAGCTAAATGGCCAGTAACTAGGCAGGAGGTATAGCCAGGACTTCTGGACAGAGAGCTCTGGGAAGACGAGAGGTGGAGTTGCCTGCCAGACGTGAAGGGAGCAGGATGGACAAAATGGAGATTAGGTAATGAGTGCATGGAAGAATGTAGATTAAACACTTTATGTTAATTTTCGTTAGAAGACCTGGTTAGACACAAGCCTAAGCTAAGGCTGAGCTTTCATAATAATGTCACTGTTATTCTTCTGTGAGCTTGTGGCCCCCCAAAAATATGTCTACAGGCAGATCTCTGAGTTAGAGGCCAGCCTGGTCTGCAGAGTGAGTTCCAGGACAGCCAGAACCACACAGAGAAGCCCTGTCTTAAAAAAACCAAAACAGCCTCAACATAAAGCCAGCCACACTGAACCTTATAGAAGAGAAAGTGGGAAGTACACTTGAACGCATTGGCACAGGGAACCACTTCCTAAATAGAACCCCAGCAGCACAGACACTGAGAAAAGCAACTAATAAATGGGACCTCCTGAAACTAAAAAGCTTCTGTAAAGCAAAGGACATGGTCAACAAGACAAAACGACAGCCTACAGAATGGGAAAAGATCTTCACCAACCCCACACCAGACAGAGGTCTGATCTCCAAAATATACAAAGAACTCAAGAAATCGGACACCAAAAGATCACATAATCCAATTTAAAAAATGAAGTACAGACCTAAACAGAGAACTCTCAACAGAGGAATCTAAAATGACTGAAAGACACTTAAGGAAATGTTCAACATCCTTAGTCATCAGAAAATGCAAATCAAAACAACTCTGAGATTCCATCTTGCACCTGTAAGAATGGCCAAGATCAAAAACACTGATGACAACTTATGCTGGAGAGGTTGTGGGGAAAAGGGAACACTTCTGCATTGCTGGTGGCAATGCAAGCTGGTACAACCCCTTTGGATGTCAGTGTGGCGATTTCTCAGAAAATTAGGAAACAACCTTCCTCAAGACCCAGTAATACCACTTTGGGGTATATATCCAAAGGATGCTCAATCGTGCCACAAGGACATGTGCTCAACTATGTTCATAGCAGCTTTGCTTGTCATAGCCAGAACCTGGAAACAACCTAAATGCCTCTCAATTGAAAAAGTTGCCCAGGACAGCCAGGACTACATAAAGAAACCTTGTCTCAAAAAAGAAAGCAAAGAGGCTGGCGAGATGGCTCAGCGGTTAAGAGTACTTGTTTTTTTTTTACAGGACCTGAGTTCAGCCCTAGCACTCACATTGCAGCTCACAAACATGTATCACTGCAGTTCCAGAGGATCCAAAACCCACTTCTGGCCTCTTTGGACACTCACGCATATGGCGTAAGATATTCATGTACACAAAACACTCATCCACATAAAATAAGAATAAATAAAATCTAACAAAATGACAAAAATGGTTGAACAATGAAGCTGAAAATGTTTTATCACCAGTGACAAAGTCATCATACATAACACTGCAGCCTGACATATTCTCACCTTTGTGGTGATGCTAAAAGAAAATTATGGCACTAAGTCACGTCAAAGTTTTGAACACACAATTATGTATAGTACATAATACTTGATAATGACCGTGGTATTGATTTACATATTTCCATGCTATGGCTTTTATGTATTTATTAAACTATATTTTTTATCATTATCTTAGTGTGTATTCTAACTAACTCCGTTTTACTTTCTTGGCTTTTTTTTGAGACCAGGTCTTATTTCACCTAGGCTGCTCTGGACTCCAGCTTCCTCCTCAAAGTGCTCGGATTATAGGCGTGTGCCCGCATATCTACACTCATCTCCTGATTAACAGAAAGTTCGCAGTGTGTATCGTGTTACCCTGGCGCTGGAGTCCCATAGATCTCACACTTACTTCGAGTCATAACTAAATCAAGAGGCCACGTCAGCGCTGTTGAGCTGGCTTAGCAGGTAATGGCGTTCGCTGCCAAGCCTGTGGACCTGCGTTTAATCCCTGGAGCCCACACACTGGAAGGGAAGAATTTACTCCCAAAAGTTGTCCTCTGACTTCCACGTGTCCCACATGCATGCTCACACGTACACAGACAATAAGAAAGAAAAGTGCGTGTCAAATGACTGACCTATATCATCTGGGTTTGTGCAAATATACAATGTTTGAATAAATATTAAGAGTGTGTTTCTCAGAAGTTATCCTCATTAATAAGTGACATGTGGTTATAGTTTATTTGCCAAAGATTTCCCTAAGTCACAGGAACTAACAGATGATTCCGTCCATTTCTGTTCTTCTGGGATAATTATATCACTATTTATTTTTCTTTAACTTTATTTCCCCCATTTAAGTTTTGTTGTAATGGGAGTGGAAGCAGGGTCACAAGGTCTCACGTAGCCTTGACTTTACCTCCTAAGTGCCGGAAACGTGGATTTGTATCTCCATGCCCTTATTACTTCTGTAAACCAAGGTTTTCTTTGGCATTACTGGAATCAAACTCAGGGCCTCCAAATGCTAGGCAGGAGTTCTAATACTGAGCTACTTACTAAACCTCCTTATTTGTTTTTTTTTTCTGTTGTTGTTTTCGAGACAGGGTTTCTCTGTGACTTTGGAGCCTGTCCTGGAACTAGCTCTTGTAGACCAGGCTGGCCTTGAACTCACAGAGATCCACCTGCCTCTGACTCCCAAATGCTGGGATTAAAGGCATGTGCCACCACCAGGCCTTAAACCTGCTTAAATGTCATTTAAATAAAGTAGTTTTCTTGTAAGTTTGTCGTCATTAAGGTAGAAAAATATCATCTATGTGATACATACATAGACATATCAAAACAGCTCTTACAGCATTCACAAAGATTTTTCATTTACTGCTTTCCAAGTAGTTTCTCTTCACCTTTCTGAGTACCAACCTTCCAATCACCCATTCATGTCTCTAAGAAACTATTAGCTAGGCTAGTCTAAAAAGTCTAAATGTACCTTCAAAGAGTTGACTCTGAGGTGGAGCATCTACAACTCAGGCATGGAAAAAGAACTCGTTCTCTCTAATGAAGCACCCAAGGCACCTTGCCTGCTACCAGAGGTCAATTCCACATAGGCTTTAGCAGAAACTCTTAGCTCTAACCAGCCCAAAGGTTATCTGATGGACAAAACATCCGTTTTCACTCAAACTGGATTGGAGGATTTTTCCTGATTCCTCGAGGGTTCTCTCTGGGGAGGGGCTCTGAATTTGAACCCTGCCTTGAAGCGAATCCAAGAATCTGGTTCATGTATAGTGGTCTTTCAAAGAACACTTCTTCATCCTGGTGGTCATTTATGACTATTATGTGGCCAGCCTAAAACCTGAACGCACAGCCAGTGCTCCTCTCTCAGGACATGTGTTTATACTGGCAGACACCTTTGTGGGGAAACCTGTGTCTGATCTGTGTGCCTATCACGACAGCCACACTCTAGGAGAGTCTCCTGTAGAAGGAAAGTTCAGTTTGTGTGTTAGTCAGTCCATCACAGGAGAGAGTTCAAAATGGACAGAGACAACAGAAGTGAACTTCACTATACATTTTACAAAGGCAGTAAGAATGGATGGGCTTCAGAGAAAATTCAAAACCTGTCTGCTCAAAGAAACCAGCTATGAAGACTATTTTGGAGACCAATTTAGTTAGATTTGTGACTTTCTATTTGGTTTGTTTCTTTTTTTTTTTCCTTTTTTCCTTCTTTTTTCGAGACAAGGTTTCAAATCTTGGCTGTCCTGGAACTCACTCTATAGACAGGCTGGCCTTGAACTCATAGAGATTTGCCTGTCTCCCGAGTGCTGAAATTAAAGGTGTGCATTGTAGGATCCAGCCATGACTAGCTCAATGGAGGCCTGAGTCTCAGTAGTTTACCCTAAGGCAATATAGTTGGTTCCAAGAAAGACCACAAACTAAGACTACCCAGGCACCAGCCAGGAACAGACCATTAAAAAGAAATTCCTAATGTTCCAGGTTCCAGACATTGTAGATAGGAACACCCATTGCTTTTTACCAGGACACCCCCTAGATAAGTGTCAGCCAATCAGGGGTCCTGAACCTTAGAAATCCCTCACCCTCACCTTTGCTATGATAAGACCCCAACCCTAATGGAGCTCGGGGCTCTCCGACTACTTCAATACAATGGACACATGGAGAGTCCGAGTTTGTAAACTTGTATAAGAATAAAGGCCTTTGCTTTTATACACAGGACTCGGTCTCCTGGTTGGTTTTGGGAGGACTCCATGATCTGGGCATAACATGCACCATCACCACAAGATGGTGTCTGTTTCTCTACAGGATTATTGCTGAGTTCATGGTGGATGGAGTTCATTAAGGTGTTGAGACCCAAAAATGTGAGCCTATTTCCATGTTGACCAAAGGTCAGAATTGGAACTTACCTCTACTCCTTCAAGGTTATTGTGTTTCTATCTCAAACAAAGGTCCCACCTGTAATGGTTTAGATAAAACAGCGCATTTCCTCCAGGGGTGGCAGCAAGCCACAAGGGACAGTGGGTTCCAGGTGGGGACCCATGGCACACAGCAGGCCACTGCGGGTGGGTAAGGGCAGCAGTGGGTGGGAGACAACAGAAGGTCACAAGGGGCAGCCCCTGTTCCACCATCCGAGGCCTCTGGGGGCCCCAGGCAGGTGGGAGGCAGCAGGTGAGAGACCTTAGTGGAACAGCTGGTCCCACGAAAGGAGCAGCGGCTGAGAGACAAATAGGCACTCCATGCAGAGAAAGTTTGGGTATAGTTTATTAGTGGGTTATGAAAGGCAAGGGAAGGGAAGGGGGAGAGGGAGAGAGAGAGAAACGAGAGAGAGAGAGTGGGGGGAGAAGAGGCAGAGGCAGCAGCCTCCTCTTAAGAAGAGGGAGAGAAAAGAGTGAGAGCACAGACTGGAAGCAGAAGAAAAATCCACTTGCCTCAGTGGAAGGGGAGTAGGTGGGACTTGTCTTTTAAAGGGACAGGACAAGCCTGCAGCAGATTGTAACACTACTTAGACATAGAACAGAGTTCTGCAACAGGTGTGGCTAATAGCCAGACCTTGTATTTCAGGAATAGAGAAGAAGATATGTTTCTATCTCAAACAAAAGTCTAAGGGTCCAACTAAGTAAGAGTTCCCCGAAGGAGATAACTTTGGATTCCACCCAGGGAGTGGTTTGCCTACAGAATGTTTTGGTCTAGGGTGTGAACATGACTTGTTTTGTTCTATCAACAAAATGTGTAACTGTGGCCGTAGCCCACGACCTTCAATTGGTGTGTTCATTTTCTTGTATCATGTCAATGCAGTTTTTTGTCTTACTCCTACCTTTAGGGGCCAGGGATATTTAAAACAAGTAGAAATTAAACACGGGCGGATTTCAGTACTCATTGGAACTCCCTCCCCAGACTATCCTATATGTTTCTCTGTTTTATTATTTTCTTTTGAGTTTTCATATTCTTTGCTCTATTTCTAATCCCCTGGCAAGAGGTATTTTTGTCAAGGTTGGTCCCTGACATTAAGGAATAGGGCAAAGCATTTTCTTTTCTTTCCTTTTTTTTTTTTTTTTTTTTGTTGTTTGTGGGTTTTTTTTGTCTTGTTTTGTTTTTTTGGTTTTCCGAGACAGGGTTTCTCTGTGTAGCTTTGGAGTCTGTCCTGGAACTCACTCTTGGGGGTGCTGGGATTAAAGGTGTGCACCACCACTGCCCAGCACTTTTGTTTTTGATTTCAGACATTTTCTTGAGGTCGGCCAGCACTATCCCATTCTGTGCCCAACTTCTCTTCTCCTGTGATGGTGGGTAGCAAAGTGCAGGGAATGATAGAGAGACCTCCAACCCATACTTTTAAGTTCTTGTAATTTGTCAGAGAAAGAATTCAGATACAAGTTAAAATAAGGAATTGGGAAAATTTATTACAAAGCAAAAATGCATACTCAAGAAGTGAGTGTAGGAATTCTGTGTAACACTCAACAGAGTTTGAGGCAAATTTGCTTGTTTTTGCCTTTTGGTCTTGCTGCATAGCTCTGACTGGCCTGGAACCCATTATATAGACCAGAGAGATCTACCCACCTCTGTCTCACAAGTGCTGGGATTAAAGACATATGCTACCACACCAAGCCTTTTTTAAAATGGTGTCTCACTTTGTAGCTTTGACAGACCAAGAAATTGTTTTGATAGATCACGAAATTGTTGTATAGACCAGATTAGCATCAAACTTTGGCTGTTCCCTCTGCCTCAGCCTCCCAAGTAGTGCTGGAATTAGAGGGATGTGTCACCACACCTGGCTTGGGGCAGCATTTTTCATAGGTCAAGAAGATTTATCAGTTAAGTTGACAAAAAGGTGGTGTATTTCCATGATATGGATTACTCTCTTTATATGGGGGTTTATATGGGGGTCTTTATATGGGGGTTTTCAGATGTTTCATGGAGTCAGATACACAAGAAGCATATTCAAAAACATTATGCTAATAAAATAGAGAAACACTATTATAATGAAGCAAATAACAATTAGTAATTGACTGCCATGTTGGTGTTAGCTGGTTATAGGAAGAGTTTGTTTTTCATGTTCGAGTCCTGATGTCCTTCTGGAAGGCAACCCTGTTATTGCCTCACCCTTGGACAGCCATGCAGCTGCCTCTTTAGCTGGCTAGCCAGTATCCATGGTAGTCTTGCTTTTGGCCTCTGAAGGCATCAGGCACATAAGTGGTGCACATCCATACACATAGGCGCTCACATATGCATGTAAAAGAAAACAAACCTTTAAAACAAACTCTCGAAAAACAAAGAAAAGAAGAGAAGAGAGACGAGAAGAGTGGAAGGAAGGGGAAGGGGGGGAGTAGTAAAGCCACTGAGGTAGGGAGGACTGTAGTACATCCAAGAGATCCAAAGGTTAACCTAACAGTCATGAGGCTCCTGGTAGAGCAGTGGGCAGAGCGTTGTACAGAGAAACAGCAGTCTTGTTTTTTGATGGCAGGTGTAACTGCTCTTTTTTTTTTTTTACCCTTGCATTTTAACAAAGTTTATTAAAGTTGCTATTGTACTAACAAAAATGTAATGAGCTTGACATTCTCTTTTATGATGCTGTTAGGGTATAAATCAGTTCTTAATTTCTTTTTTTTAAATTGATATATGTTGAGCTCTACATTTTTCTCTGCTCCCCCCCATCTCTCCCCTCCCCCCTTCAACCCTCCACCAGGGTCCCCATGATCCCAGTTTACTCAGGAGATCTTGTCTTTTTATACTTTCTACTTCCCATGTAGATTAGATCTATGTAGGTCTCTCTTAGTCTCCGCATTGCTGTCTAAGTTCTCTGGGATTGTGATTTGTAGGCTGGCTTTCTTTATGTTTAAAAACCACCTATGAGTAAGTACATGTGATTATTGTTTTTCTGTGTCTGGGTTACCTCACTCAAGTAATGCTTTCTAGCTCCATCCATTTTCCTGCAAAATTCAAGCTGTCATTATTTTTTTCTACTGTGTAGTAATCCATTGTGTAAATGTACCACATTTTCCTTATCCATTTTTCAATGAGATATCCATTTTTCAATTGAGAGGCATTTAGGTTGTTTCCAGGTTCTGGCTATGACAAACAAAGCTGCTATGAACATGGTTGAGCACATGTCCTTGTGGCACGATTGAGCATCCTTTGGATATATGCCCAAAAGTGGTATTACTGGGTCTTGAGGAAGGTTGTTTCCTAATTTTCTGAGAAATCGCCACACTGACATCCAAAGGGGTTGTACCAGCTTGCATTGCCACCAGCAATGCAGAAGTGTTCCCTTTTCCCCACAACCTCTCCAGCATAAGTTGTCATCAGTGTTTTTGATCTTGGCCATTCTTACAGGTGTAAGATGGAATCTCAGAGTTGTTTTGATTTGCATTTTCTGATGACTAAGGATGTTGAACATTTCCTTAAGTGTCTTTCAGCCATTTTAGATTCCTCTGTTGAGAGTTCTCTGTTTAGGTCTGTACTTCATTTTTTAAATTGGATTATGTGATCTTTTGGTGTCCGATTTCTTGAGTTCTTTGTATATTTTGGAGATCAGACCTCTGTCTGGTGTGGGGTTGGTGAAGATCTTTTCCCATTCTGTAGGCTGTCGTTTTGTCTTGTTGACCATGTCCTTTGCTTTACAGAAGCTTTTTAGTTTCAGGAGGTCCCATTTATTAGTTGCTTTTCTCAGTGTCTGTGCTGCTGGGGTTCTATTTAGGAAGTGGTTCCCTGTGCCAATGCGTTCAAGTGTACTTCCCACTTTCTCTTCTATAAGGTTCAGTGTGGCTGGCTTTATGTTGAGGCTGTTTTGGTTTTTTTAAGACAGGGCTTCTCTGTATAGTTCTGGTTGTCCTGGAACTCACTCTGCAGACCAGGCTGGCCTCTAACTCAGAGACCTGCCTGTAGACATATTTTTGGGGGGCCACAAGCTCAAAGAAGAGTGACAGTGACATTATTATGAAAGCTCAGCCTTAGCTTAGGCTTGTGTCTAACCAGGTCTTCTAACGAAAATTAACATAAAGTGTTTAATCTACATTCTTCCATGCACTCATTACCTAATCTCTATTTTGCCCATCCTGCTCCCTTCACGTCTGGCAGGCATCTCCACCTCTCGTCTTCCCAGAGCTCTCTGTCCAGAAGTCCCGGCTATACCTCCTGCCTAGTTACTGGCCATTTAGCTTTTTACTTTACATTTTATTTTATATGTCTGCATATATGTCTGTGTGAGGGTGTCAGATTCCTTGGAACTGGAGTTACAGACAGCTGTGAACTGTCATGTGGGTGCTGGGACTTGAACCTGGGTCGTCCGGAAGAGCAGACAATGCTCTTAACCACTGAGCCATCTCTCCAGCCCTGGCCATTTAACTTTTTATTAAACCAAACACAATGACACATCTTAACACAATTTAAAGAAATATTCAACAACATTTCTCCCTTTATATCTAAATAAAAAGAAAGGTTTTAACTCTAACACAGTAACCTATATACAATAAGAACAATTATCAGACAAGAATTACATTTACAATATACAATTCACTTGCATTTAGCAAATTTTTTTTTTTGTTTTTGATTTTTTGGGACAGGGTTTCTCTGTGTAACAGTCCTAGCTGTATCACTATACAAAATTCCATACCAGTGTAAAATATTGGAGACTAGTGGTTTTTCAAAAGTAGACTCAACAATCTCCCCTTTATCCCATCATTTCTATACTATATCCCCCCCTTTTCTCTTCAGAAAGAGATCTTTGAATTCTTGTTCAATTTTTTTCAAGATTTATTTATTTATTTGTACACAGTGTTCAGTCTCCATGTATGCCTGCAGGCCAGAAGAGGGCACTAGATATTATTACAGATGGTTGTGAGCCACCATGTGGATGCTGGGAATTGAACTCAGGACCTCTGGAAGAGCAGTCAGTGCTCTTAACCTCAGCCATCTCTTCAGTCCCCCTTGTTCAGTTTTATTTCTGACCATGATCAATAACAATTTGGAACCAACTCCCATAATCAATGACAAACATCCATAACCCACTAAATGATCGAAAAACCACCCACCCCACCTCTTAGTGAAGCCGCAGGGCGATCGGTAATGAAAAGTCCCCAGACTATCTTAATACAAAATATACAGCTTTAATAAACAGAAGTAAGACTTACACCAGCTTACACCAGAATCCAGACACAGGAGCCAGGCCAAAGAGAGCTAGTGGGAGCGTGCTTGCTAGGTTTATAGGCAAGCTTTAGCCTAAGGGCGACAGGCCCCCCAAACAGAATGTGATTGGCTGAACTTCCCTATCATCTTAGGAATGGGGGTATTGTGTTTTCTAGACTGCTTCCTGTCATCTGGGGGTGCTGGCATTTTTAGGATAATGGTCAAGTCCTGGCTAGAATAGTCTGTGAGACTGGACCATCTCAACTAGTAACCTTGAAGATTTTCTAGATGCAGATCTCTGAGGAAAGTGCAACAGAGGTATTCTAGAGGCTAGATTACCTGGTCTACCCATTTTCATTGATGTCTGGTCCCCTTGTTCTGAAAATACACAAACTTTCAAAGGTAACATACATATCTGCATTAATACAAGTATGGATTGTGCGGTATGTACAAGTCAGTTAAAGATGATTTTCTGTTCTGTGTTTGAGCAAGCAAGTGGCATCTGCCAACTTTATAAATCCATTTTGACTGTATAATCAAGTTGTAATATATCGGGGTCTGGTGCTAGCCCAGACCATAAATTATTTCTCTTGACCAGACCACAACATAAACTACCTCTCTCTGGACTGGCGTGGAGTCGACGGGAATAAAGACGACTCACAGGGTTTTATTGGGAGGGAGATTCTCAGTGGTCCCTCACGAAGCCCTGAGTTCACATCCTGAAGATGCTGATCCCTCAACCTGGGAACAACCCCAAGACTGAATGAGACAAGGTAAGTATTGTTGGCTACTGAATCCATCCCATCCTTTCATATGGCATGGATAGAGATTTTTATTACTGTAGACCCATATTTCTATATGGCATGGCAGCCAAGCCATCAAGCCATAGGCCACACCTGAGATGGGTCACATATCCTACCAGGCAGGGAGTCACTGCCCTAACAAAGGGTCAGGATGTTGTTGCTCCTTTCTTTGTAATTTAGAGGATGCCTGATAGAAATGCTGATTCAAGCATATGTGACAACTAGCATACTCAGCACACAGGTAGTTGTGAACATGACAGAAAACCATTCACCTGGTTACTTAGGAGACAGAATGCTAATGTATTTCCCCTAAGTTTTGAACTTTTTTCTGCTTAAGTTTTCTCAGGCCTTATGTGGATATATGTGGCTGGATTTTGGGTACCATGTGTAGATGGATTTTTCGTTGGGTTGCCAGCTCACAAAAAAAAAAAAAAAAGACACAAAGACTTATTAGTAGTTATGAAATCTTGGCCTTAGCTTAGGCTTGTTTCTGCTATGCCCAAATCCATGGGTCCCCACAAAAGCCAACAAAGGAGACCAAGTCCCATATGTAAAAGTAAAGAGCCTGTATTTTAATCAAGTCTGCAAACTCGGTCTCTCTGAATGTCCAATATATTGGAATAACCAGAGAGCCCAGAGCTCAATTAGAATTGGGTTTTTGTAGTAGTAAAGGTAGGGGTAAGGGGTCTCTGAGGTTCAGGACTCCTGATTTGCTGACATTTGTCTAGGGGTGTCCTGGTGAAGTGCTGGCAGGTGTTTCTATTTACAGTGCTTGGAATGCCAGAAATTTCCTTTGAATGGTCTGCTCTTGGGTGGGGGTCAGGTAATCTTGTTCTGCCAGGCATTATCTCAGGGTAAACTATTGAGACTCTAGACTCCATTCAAATTTATCTATGGCCAGAGTCCCAGGTGATAATGGTTGAAGTAAAGAACTTCCTTTCTGCCCAGACTTAGATTATCATGGCTGGCCCTCACATTTCTAACTAGCTCCTATAACTTAAATTAACCCCCTTGATTTTTGAGACAGGGTTTCTTTGTGTAATGCTTTGGCTGTACAGGAACTCACTTTTTAGACCAAGCTGGCCTCGAACTCACGATATTTTTTGATCTACACATGCCTGTTAACACATCTCCATTTTACCCAACAAGTGATATAGAGATGAATAATTTGCATTGGTATAAATCTTGAATTATTGATACAAGTTTAAGGTCAATTTTGTTACATGTATATGCATATTTCTAATCTTAATTAAGGTTTTGTGATTGTGTAGTTCATTTAAAAATGTAATGTATAATTAGGAAGTATAGGTTGTTAATGTATAATCATCGATAATAGTCAGCTTGTAGTCATGTTAGTTAGATTTTCTAGATATATAGAGATATACTTCAGTTAGATAGGCATTTTCATATCCTTCAAGGACTACGGAATATATCATTTAAAATGTTTTAATAGCTTAGGGCTTTTCATGACAATGAGACACGTCTGCTCCTGGCAGCACCAATCTACTTCAAGAGGAAGATGGGTATCGAAGAGGCTCCTTATGGAGTTGGTTAGCCATTTGGGCAAGAAACTGCTCCTGTCTGGATTGCTTAACTGGACACGAAGGACCCGCAGAGAGAGAGGACTGCTAAACTTGCCTAATGGTGAGATGATCCTTCGGGGTTCCTGTTTCATGAAAGAGTCTGTGAGACATTCTGCAGGATATGGAAGAAAGTGACTGAACTGTCTTTGAAATTTTCTGCTTTATGAAAAAGTCTGCTGGATACTATGGGCCTAAAATCTGAAGATGGATGCCCCAATGGTACAGAACTTTGGGTGACTGTCCAGCAGTGAGATGTCTCTGTCATTTCTAGAGTTTTGGAAGTTGCTTACTTCTTGTTTACTTAGGTAATTTTATATCCTTCTGGAGTTTTTGATGGAATTGAAGAATAGATAGTTATATAGTTGTTTTCCTTAGTTATGATAAAAGATAAAGTAGATATAAATATTGTAACTGTAATTCTTGCTTGATAACTGCTTTGTTATATGTAATTTTACTATGTTAAAATGAAGGTCTTTCTTTTTTGTTTAAACAGAAAAAGGGGAAATGGTGTAGGAAGATCTTCTTTCTATGTGTTGCTTTCATTGGCTGAATAAAGAAAACTGCCTTGGCCTTTTGATAGGGCTGCCCTTAGATGGGCGTGGTAGACAGAACAGAATGCTAGGAAGGAGGCAGTGTGGCAGACGTCTTGGCTCTCCTCTCCGATATGGATGGACGCTGGTTAGACTCATGTCAGTAAGCCATAGTCAAGTGGCGATATACATTAATGGAGATGGGTTAAATTAATATGTGAGAGTTAGCCAATACGGGGCTGGAGACAATAGGACAAGCAGTGTTGAAATGAATACAATTACAGTGTGGTTATTTGTGTGTGGGGGGTTAAGCTAGCTGGGCAGACGGGAGCCGGGTTGGACGCAGCCCACCCCTCCTCCTTACTACAAACCAGCTTCCTCCACCTTTCTTCTTCCCAGAGCTCTCTCTGTCCAGAAGTCCCACCTATATCTCCTGGCTAACGTCTAGACTTTTATAAAAGCGATCACAGTGACACAACTTGGCAGTGTAAAGCAATATTTCACAACATCAGCCTACTTCTGCCTCACGAATCCTGGGATTAAAATTGTGCACCACCACTGTCAGGTGAAATAATGACCTTTAACTTCATTAAAAATATGTTTTTGTCAGCTGGGTGGTGGTGGAGCACATCTTTACTCCCAGCATTCAGGAGATAGAGGCAGGGGGATCTCTGTGAGTTTGAGGTCAGCCTGGTCTACAGAGCAAGTTCCAGGACAGGCTCCGGAGTTACACAGAGAAACCCTGTCTCAAAAACAAAAAAAAAAAACAAAAAAACACAAAAAACAAACAACCAAACAAAAACAAAAACAAAAATCAAGTAAAATAAAGAAAAAATTTGCAGGGTGGTGGTGTACACCTACAATCCCAGTCCCTGGGAGGCAATGGCAAGCAGTTCTCTGTCAGTTTGAGGCTAGCCTGGTCTACAGAGCAAGTTCCAGGACAGCCAGAGAGAGAGACAAGATCTCACTATCTTGCCCAAACAGGCCCTGAACTCCTCAACTCAAACCTCTTTCTCAGCCTTCTTTAGTAGCTTGAACTACAAAATGCTTTACTGATTATTTTAAAATATTTATTATAAAGCATTGGGGATGACAATTGATAAAAACCAAGACTGGTTGCCTAGGCCTGTATTCCCATCACTCTAGAGATAAAGGCAGGAGGGATACTCAAAGTCATCCTCAGCTACATATTTAATTCAAGGCCAACCTGGACTACATGAAACACTGATTCAAAACATTACAAAAAACAAAAAAAGAGAAGAAAGTTTATCTTCTACATACTATCCTTGGGTATGTATGCATAAGGAGGTACATCTATATGGACCCATGGGTATGTGTATACAGATTACAACTGTAAGTACCCATGTGCATGCATACGGATGCACACCTATATGAACCCATGTGCATGCATACGGATGTACACCTATATGGACCCATGTGCATGTATACGGATGTACACCTATACGGACCCATGTGCATGTATACGGATGTACACCTATATGGACCCAAGTGTACGTATACGGATGTACATCTATATGTACCCAGAGTTTCATGTGCTTACAGGAGCAAGGCCAACGTATTTGTGGCTCTGTTACTGTAGCAAATGTGTCTCTTTCCCTTAGAGACTATTAACTACCTATATAGATCTTAGGGAAGGGTGGGGCTTTGTGACCACTCTCCCTGAGACAGGATGATCTGAGCTTAGTGGTTCCAGACCAGCCTGTGCAACATAGACCATCTTCAGGGTTAAAGAGGGAGAGTCTCACACAGTGAGTCACACCTCTGAACCCAGCACTCAGGAGGCCGAGGCACGGCTGCAGGGAGTTTGAGGCTAACTTGGAATAAACAGTGCGTTTCAGACCAGCCTGAGCTTGAGTGAAATCCTGTCTCATAGGAAAATTACCAAAAAAAAAAAGCAAAACCAAGCCAGGCATGCAGTACACACTTCCAATCCTATCACTCAGGAGGTAAAGAGAGGTGAGGATCTGTGGGTTCAAGACCTGGTCCTAGACAGTTCCAGTCCGTCAGGGCTACACAGTGGGACCATATCTCTAGAAAACAAACACAAACCATTCAAAGCAAATTTGTCAGAGGCTGGCAAGATGGTTTAGCAGGTGAATGGCTGGCTATTGGTGCCAAGCCTGACCACATGGTAGAGAGAACTGACTTCTTCTTCTTCTTCTTTTTTTTTTTTTTTTTTTTTTGGTTTTTTTGAGACAGGGTTTCTCTGTGTAAATAGCCCTAGCTGTGCTGAAACTAGTTCATGTAGACCAGACTGGCCTCGAATTTACAGAGATCTGCCTGCCTCTACCTCCTGAGTGCCAGGATTAAAGGCGTGTGCCACCACCGCCCGGCAGAGAACTGACTTCTGCAGGTTATCCCCTGACCTCCATAGGATTGACTGTTGTGATGTCCTCAAATCTACTCCACAAATGAGTTAAAAATATATGTAAAAAGACTCAAAAAACATCAGGTAGGTGTCCTGCAGTATGCATGTTATTCTAGAAGTTGGGAGGCTGACCTGGGCTGTATAAGTGAGACAATGTCTCAAAAACAGCAGCAGCAAAACAATAAACAACTCTCAGTGGGAGGTCGCTTCTTTTTGCTGTTTTAGAAAGGATCTCCTTGGAACTCATGTTCCACCTGCCTTGGGCCCGAGAAGTGAGTGTAACAGGATTGCCCCATTCTGTGCCAAAAGACACAATTTGTTTCAGTTACAAATCCAGAGTTTACTCTCTTTTGTGCTTACAAAACTATACAATAGTAGGAGGTTTGTATAAGAGTGGTCCCCTATGCTCTCCCTGCCTCACGTGTTACTAGCTGTCTAGAAGTCTTGAGCTCAAGAAATAGCTGTAGTCAGAGGCTAGTTAAAAGGCGGGTATTTTAAAGAACACCGAATAAATTCAGCCACTGCTCAGCTTATTATCATTATAGGACCCAGCCATGACAAGCTCAATAGAGGCCCGAGTCTCAGTCGTTTATTCTGAGGCAATACCTGGTTCCAGGAAAGACCATAAACTGAGACTATCCCGGCATCACGCAGGAGCAGACCAGCAGACCATCCAAAGGAAATGTTCCATCCTAATGTTCCTAATGTTCCATCCGTTGTAGATAGGATCACCTGCCAGCACACACCCATCGCTTTTCACTAGGACAAATGCCAGTCAACCTGGGGTCCTTAGAAATCCCTCACCCCCACCTTCGCTACTATAAAAACCCAAGCTAACAGAGCTGGGGGCTCTCCGATTACTCCAATACGTTGGACACCCGGAGAGTTCGAGTTTGCAAACTTGTGTAAGAAGAAAGGCTCTTTGCTTTTACATACAGGACTCGGTCTCTTGGTTGGTTTTAGGGGGACCCCGTGATCTGGGCACAATAGTCACCATCATCATCATTTGCTTTTTGACAGGGTTTCTTTATGTATGTAGCTCTGGCTATCCTGGAACTCGCTCTATAGACCAGACTGGCCTCAAACTCAGAGATCCACCTGCCTCTGTCTCCCGAGTGCTGGGATTAAAGGGGTGCGCCATCACCGCCTGGTTTGTTATTTTTAATTCGTTTCCTGAAAAATATGCATGTATTGTCTTGATTCATTCGCTTCAATATTTACCTTAAATTACTCAAGCACCGCTTCACTGAGTGAGTTTTCCTTGGCAATCGTTTCCTTTGGATGAAAGAAAAAGTTAAACTTTGGTGTATTTACAAGTTTTTTAAAAAATGAGGCTCACAAACTCACACGAGTCCCCCAGGTATTGGTAAATCTGTAAGACCCCACTCCCAGCTCCCATTTTTTTCTGTTTCACTGTCAGAAACTCCGATCTGTGTTTTTAGCCTGTACCCTGAATGATTGAGAGGCCAGAAGTCCAAGAACCATAGCTTGAGAGCGTCCCGTTGCAAACTTCCGATACCGCAGCTTTGAAAACAATTTTGTGAGGAGTCTAAGGTCATAGGGTGCGACCTCGGGCGAAGACACAAGAATGAGCAAGCCCACGTTGTGCCCCGTCGCAAAACTTTGCCTTGGCTTCTAGAGCTACGTCTGGAGGAGAAACCAGTAATTTCTCCGAGCAATTAACCATTTTTCCAGCCCGTCCGCTTCACACGTCCCCCCTAGACAAGCTTCCGAGAGCCCCGAACTCCGAGCGGGCGGCGAGCGTCCCAGGTCAGCGCCTCCCGACCTCCGCTTCCCGCCACCGGGGCTCCTCCTCCTCCGCGCGCCCGCTCGGCCGCCGGCCTCCCGGAGGCGCCCGCGCGGCCAGGTCTTGGCGCCAAACGGGTGGCGGCGCTGTCCACCCCGGCGCGCGGCCGCGTCGGGCCCAAGGGAGGCGGGGGTTCGGCCGGCGGAAGAAGGGGCGGGAGCGAGGCGCGCGTTGCTCTCGCGTGCTCTCGCGCCGCTCGCGTGACCGGGCCCTGGGTGTGCGCGAGGCTCCCGCTCCGCGGGGCACTGGCAGCCGGGAGCGCGCCGCGGCGAGAGGGCGGCGGGTGCGGGTGGGCGCGAGGTGCGGGCGAGCGAGCGGGCCGGCGGGCAGGCGAGCGCGGGGGGCGCGCGGGCGTGCACCCGCGCGCGGGCTCTCGGTGGAGTCGCGGCCGAGGCTGCACTTCCTCAGCCCGACGGAGAGCGGCAGTGTCGCCCCGGCCGGCGCACGCTCGGCCCGCGTCTCCCCCCGCGGCGGCTGCTCCTCGGCACCGCCAGCCCCAGCGCCGCTCCGGGGCGGGCGGGCGGCGGCGGCGGGACCCGCGGAGCCGCTTTGTGTGCAGGCCGACGAGGGGCGGCGGCGGCGGCGGCACAACCACCTGACAGAGGCCTGGCGCTCGCTGCACCGTCCGCCCGCATGAGGAGAAGGTAAAGCGGCGGCCGGGCTCGCGCCCTCGTTGGCGGCGGCGAGGGAGGGACGGAAGGGGGAGACCGCAGGGGAGGGCGCGCGCCGAGGCCCGGCGGGGTCGTCCGGAGCGGCCACTCAGGCCTCAGCGGTGTCGGGTGGCGCCGGGCGGCTGAGGGGCGGGAGACGCCGCCGGGCTCGGTTGCTGAAGTTACGGAACAAAATGTGAAGTGCGGAGCCGCTTCCTCCGCTTCCTGGCGCGGGGCTCGGGCCGGGGGCGGCTGGCGGGGGTGGCGGGCTTGCTGGGGAGAGGCGGCCGCGAGGCGGAGACGCCGGGGGCCCGGGGCTCGGCGCGGCCAGGGCGATCTGCTCCCGGGCGCCGGCGTCGCGCGTGGGTCCTCTTGGGGACCTAGTTTTGCGGCCTAAGCTGAACCCTCTAGGCCTCGCGTCTCCTTTCCCGGAGGGGACCGGCCAGACGGGGACCCGGCCGCTTCTCCTGGGCCGAGTTGGAGCCTTTGGGTCCTCCCTGGTCCCTCGAGGCCACCAAACTAACGACCTAGGTGCCCGGGGGTGCATTTCATTGTGAAAAGAGGGCTAGGAAACTCTGGGCGCTGTTCGGTACCTCCCGCGGCCGCGGCAGCCGGGAGCCCGGTGGTTCCGGGGCTGGAGCGGGTGGGGGCGGCGGACACCTAGCGGGATCCGAGTCCCAGAGGTGGAGCGAGTGGCGGGGGGTTCCCCGGTCTCGGGGAAAGAAAGGGCTCTTCCCAGATTAGAGATTTTTGAAATGAAAAAGAGGTTACAAAGTCGCCCCTTTCCCGCTGAACTTTGGTTTTCTGACCGATAGAGGCCGGTAGAGGACTGTGAAAGAAAAGTTATCCCCCAGGATGGACTTCTCGCAGCCGAAACCTGCCGCTGCCCTCTGTGGCGTTGTGAGTGCGGACGGAAAGATCGCTTACCCCCCGGGAGTAAAGGAAATCACCGACAAGATCACCACCGACGAAATGATCAAACGGCTGAAGGTAAGCTTCTGGGTCGATGATCTGCGCTCCGGATGGCTTGGTGACTCGTGGTTCCACTGGACTATGCGGCATGGCCTTTGGAGTTTTGAAATATGAAGTTTTTAAAGATAGCCTATCGTCTTCTCTCTTGAAAGTATTCCAACTTGGTTAGGTTCTGAAAGGACTAAGTATGGGACATTTAAAAGGAGTTTGATTGTTTTCTATTCCTGTATATTAAGTGTAGAATCTCAGATTTGGTTGCTTCTCATCTCCCTGTGATCCCTTTCATTTACTGAATATTGTGACTTGTACCCTTAACTGTAGGCAGTGATTTGCCCCAGAAAGTTCCTTTTGGGTTTTTCTGTAGCCTTGACTGTTCTGGAATTTACTGTGTAGACCAGGCTGACCTTACATGGTCCACCTGCCTCTGCTTCTCGAGTTAAAAGAGGATTAAAAGAGGTCATTACTGCTCGCTGAAAGTTACTGTTTTTATCAACTCCAAATAAGACTGATGTGAGCACAGGCAACCTTTTTTTTTTTTTAAACCTTTTGTGTATTGGCGTTTGCCTGCATATATGTCTGTGTGAGGGTGTTGGATCCCTGAAACTGGAGAGTTACAAGCAGTTGTGAACTGCTGTGTGGGTGCTGGGAATTGAACCCTGGGTCCTCTGGAAAAGCAGCCAGTGCTCTTAACCACTGAGCCATCATCATCATCCATATATCAACACCCCCACCCCATTTTCACACAATTTCGAATAGCTTGAAGCTTAACTATGTATACAGTGTGGCTAAATTCGAACATATAGTAAAATGATTTAAGTACACATGCCCAGGAAATTTGAGGGTTGTATTATTGCTATTTCTGTGAGGGTGTAAATGTGATAATCCTTAACATCAGTGTTGTTCGCTTCAATTTTGCTTTGGTTGGTGTTGGACTTTTCTGTGGACATAGATTGTGGATGGAGCCTTACCAAATGAGGGCAGTTTTTGTTATTGAATCAGCTTCAGGTAGTGGTTGTCACTTTGGGGCATCTTACTTTCACCAGGGAATATTGTAGGCATTTTGGTTGCCATAGCTGGGGCTTCTTTGGAATAGGGAGATGGGGGCAATGGGCTCTGCTAGGAAACTAACTAGTTTAGGTGAAAGATCTTAAACTTTATAAGTAGGGCATTGACAGTGGAAATAGACAAAGAATGGGTCAGATGAGCTGTTTGAGAGAGTATCTCCCTGCTGGTCTTGAATTTACAACTTTCCTGACTCCACTTTTCAAATGCTAGAATTACACCACATCCTGTTAAAACAGTGATTCTCAAATGAGGGGTTGAGACCCCTTTGGGAGTCGAACCACCCTTTCACATGTTGCATATCAGATATTTACATTTACCAGTAGCAAATTTCAGTTATGAAGTAGCAACAAAAATAATTTTGTGGCTGGTGTCACTACAATATGAGGAACTGTAGCATTACAAAGGTTGAGAACCGTTGTACTAAGATGCTTCAAAGTTAAGTCAGACATGGTGGAAGGCCAGGCAAGAAACATGGTTGACAACTTTTCTGCCTTGTGCAACTTTCTTTTATGTGCATTGGTGTTTTGCCTGCATTTCTATCTGCGTGAGGGTTTTAGATCTCCTGGAACTGAAGTTACAGACAGTTTTGAGCTGCTGTGTGGATGCTGGGAATTGAACCTGGGTTCTCTGGAAGAGCAGGCCAGTGCTCTTGATCATTGAGTCATCTGTCTAGCCCCTTTGGGCAACTTTATACAATGTATTTTTAGGGCCTGATTTTAGAATTGAGTGTAATGTCTAGTAAGTTTTGTGTGTTTAAAATATTCCTGTGGTTTCGGGTCTTTTCTGTTTTCTTTCCATTCCCTTTTAATGGGGTCGGGAGGATGCATGTGTAGGCAGGCAGTGCGTATTAAACCCAGGCCTTGCTCTACCTACCACCCCAGCCTAAGGCAGGTAAATCTTTTTTGTTTTGTTTTGTTTTTGTTTTGGCCTAAAACTTGCTATGTAAATGAGGCTGATCTTAAATTTCCCTTGATCTCTCGATTCTCTCTGCCTTTGAAGTGTCACCGTGCTCAACTAAAATCTTTATGTGAGAATGCCTGTGTGTGTGTGTGTGTGTGTGTGTGTGTGTGTGTACTTGCGTGTTTATGTGTAGGTACATAGACACTTTTGTGTAAGTTTGTGGAGGCCTGTGGACAGTCTTGGGTATTATTACCTTCTGTCCTCTGTCCTTTGAGAGAACACCTCTGAAGTCCACCTCCTTTGAGACGAGGTTTCTGATTGTCCTGGAGTTCACCAATTAAGTTAGACTGGCTATCCAGTAAGCCTGGAGAATCCTGCTGATATTACAGTTGTTGTGTTCACATGGAGCTTTTTATACTGTCCTGGGGATTGGAGCTCAAACTCAGATCCTTATATTTGGAAGGAAAACACTGCTCACTTAGTTTCTTCTTAGCTCCCCAAAGTGAATCTTGGTACTTGTACTGAGAGTTTGTTAATGCTTCATAAGATTATATTGGATATTTCAAGTAAGACTGAATGACTAAGAAAAATAAAGCTGTTCAATAAAATTAGAATTACACCTGTATGTGTGTGTTTTGTCTTGTTGTATTTTATTCCCTACCCCAGTTTGTTTGTTTTTTAGTGTTTTTGAGACAGGGTCTCTCTATTTGTCTCTGGCTGTCACAGAACTCATTATGTAGACCAGGGTGGCTTCCTCTGCCAGGGGTCTTGGAGTTAAAGATGTGTTCCAATATGTTCCAGTAAGATCAGCTACTCAACCCAGGTTTTTGACCAGTTTTGAGACAGGTTCTTTTTTGTTTGTTTGTTTGTTTTGATACAGGGTTTCTCTGTGTAAAAGCCCTGGCTGATCTAGAACTTATTTTGTAGACCAGGCTGGCCTCGAACTCAGAAATCCACCTGCCTCTGCCTCCCAAGTGCTGGGATTAAAGATATGTGCTATTACTGCTTGGATTGAGACCGTTCTTACTGTTTAGCTCAGGCTAATCTTAGATTCACAGATCCTTCTTCCTTGGCCTCCTGATATGAGTGTGCTGGGATAACAGATATGTGCCACCAAACCTAACAATCATCTAGTTTTGATTAAGTGTTTAAATTAAGAATATTGAAAAATGTCCCCTGATACATGCCTTATATCCTGGCAATTCAGGAGGTAGAAGCTGGTAGATCTCTGAAGTTGAGAACAGCCTGTTCTACAGAGTGAGTTCTAGAACAGCAAGGACTACACAGAGAAACCTAGTCTCCAAAAAACAAAACAAAAATTGAAATAGCAAGGCATTGTCGTGTTCACATTTAATCCCAGCACTCAAGGAGAGCAGGTGGATCTCTGTCATTTCCAGACCAGCCTGGTCTACATAGCAAATTCTAGGCCAGCTAGGAGTACACACTGACACCCTGTCTCCAAAAAATAAATAAAATTAGATAAAAGAATATTAAAACCTTGAGTTTTTAGGGGTGAACAGTCTTTTTTAAAAAGAAAGAAAGAAAGAAAGAAAATTTGGGTCCAACTTGGATCTTGTATAGTGGAAGGAGAATGGATTCCCACAAGTCCTTAGACATTCACCTTCAAGCCATACTTATTCTCTCTCTCTCTCTCTCTCTCTCTCTCACACACACACACACACACACACACACACAGTAAAGTGCAATGAAAAATTTAAAAACAGGAAGTTATGACATACTTTTCCATTTAAATAAAGATAGATAAATATTAGAAGCATTCTTGTCTGCAAAAGGTCAAGGACAACACTGGGTTAGCTATTCATTTATTATGAATTCTTTTGCAAGTTAAAGTTGATACACATTTTTATAAATTTTACTTTTTTTTTGGTTTTTTGAGATAGGGTTTCTCTGTAGCCCTGGCTGTTCTGGAACCAGCTTTTGTAGGCCAGCTGGCCTCGATTTCACAGAGATCTGCCTGCCTCTGTCTCCCAATTGCTGGGACTTGAAGATGTGAATCAGTTTTTGTTGTTGTTGTTGCTGTTTAATAAGGACAAAATCACATAGCCCAGGAGACCAGGCTGGCCTTGAATTTAAGATCCTCCTAACTCCACATCTGAAATGCTATGATTACAGGTATATACCACCATGCCTGAGGATTGAGTCTAGTGCTTCATACATGTTAAACTGGTACCCTACCAACTGACCCGTATCCTCAACCTCTCTTTTTTCTCCCTTCATATTGTTTATTTTTGAGAGACGATCTCTTCATGTCCAGACTACTCCCAGAATTCTGATCCTCTTATATCCTAGGGGTCACAAACATGTACCATTCCATGAACTTGGCTCCATACCCTAAGGAAAAGTGTATTTCTGTATATAGGTGTGCTGTGCCTTGCTGTGCATGTGGAGGTCAGAGAACTGAAAGTTGTTCTCTTTCTACCCCTTGGGTCCAGGAATTGAACTCAGATGGTTTGGCTTGGTTGCATTTTATTGCTAAGCACTTTTATTTATTACTGGTTCCATAATTTTACAGGTAGAAGGATCCTAAAAAATTCTGGAACCCACTCTTAGCAGATGACAAAAGTTATGTCTGTTGTATGTAAATGACTCAGTAGCTGGTTAGTGGCAGATTCAGGGCAGTGGCATTGTGTTTGTTTTGGTTCTGATGTAACTTGCATCTAAGGCATCTTTAGTAGATACGACTAAGACTTGTGATGTTTTAAAAAGTGTCGGGGACCAGCCTCGGACAAAAATACCTCTTGCCAGGGTAGAGGCGTGGGTATTTAGAAAATATTAGTAAAGAATACGAAGATGTGAAGATGTGAAAGAAATTAATAGAGCAGAGAAACAAAGTATAGTATCGGGAGGGAGTTCTAGTTAGTGCTTAAAATTAAATATTTCAATTGAAATGTTTACGGCACATGTGTGGAGAGGTAGGACAATTTTGTATAGTTGCTTCTCTCTGTCCACTTTTATGTGCTCCGGGGATCAAACTTAGGTTGTCAAATTTAGCAATTGCCTTTGCTCTCTGAGCCATCTCTCCAGCCTAAGAGTTGTGATTGAGAGTGGAAGAGGGTGGGCTTGCTGGTTGACTTATTTGATCCCTAGCTTGCTGGTTAGCTGAGGACGACGTTGAACTTCTCATTCTGCTTCTGTCTTCCAAGGGATTCTAAAGCAGGCACATCTCTTTGCTAGGTTTCTTCAGTCTACTCGTCTTCAGATTTGCATAGTAAAATACATTTTTTTTTTTAGTTTTTGAGACATGGTCTTTCTACATAGTCATGGCAGCCTCTGAAGTGCTGGAATTGAAATTGTGCACCATAATGCCTGGGCATAATAAAATTTCAATTTCTGTTTTTCAGGAACTACTCTATTTTTTTAGATTTCATTACACTTGGTTTCCTTTTGTTCCCCTTGAATATACTAGGTTCATTTTTGCTTTAATAGATTGTTCACATTGTATAATCCAGAATATCTTTTGCTATAGGTATCAGTTTTTACTAAGGGAAATGTCTTGTGTCTTAGATTTCTTATTGGGTAGTTTTTGCGGCCCCCCCCCCCCCGCTTTTTCCACTTAGTGTTTGTCTATGTAACATCCCCCTAGCTATCCTGGAACTAGTTCTGTAGACCAGCCTGGCCTCGAACTCAGAGATCTGCCTGCTTCTGCCTCCTGAGTGTTGAGACTACAGGCATATACCTGAAGTTTTATTAGTACTGGACATTTGTTTCTTTGATTTGTCTTCTGTGCAAGCTTTATGAATACAGATCACATTTGTTCACCTATTGATTCTCACAGCATATTCTTCCATTTTAATACCTGGTACATATACATAACAAATATTTGTTAAATGATTTGTTAAATGAAAAAGTACTTTCTTGTAGGGGAATTTTAATCCCTCCTACTCTTAATTTAAATTTTTAAGAAAATTGTATGCTTGTGCTCACTTGCAGATGTCAGAGACTATTCTTGGGAGTCAGTTATTCCCTTTCACCTTGTTGCAGCAAGGTCTCTTTCTGCCATCTTGAGTACTCTGAAGTACCTGTCCTGCAAGTTTTAAACAATTTTCCTGTCTTCCATTTTGTAGTAAGAGTACTAGAAATATGTTGTTTTGGGGGAAAATTAAGATGTTAAAAGTTTACTTTTCCCCCTACCTTAATCTAATATAGGATTATAAATATTTATAATTTCTTTTAATTTTGGTCATTTCTCCATATCCTCTTTTGATTCTGGCCTTTTATTCTTTCATATTTATTTTAAATCTTTTTTCCATGTGCTAGGGTTTGAACTCAGGGAGTTGCTCATGCTTGGCCAGTATTCCATTACTGCCTCCTGAGCTACAGCCTCCACTTTGATGTAATCTTTCTTATTTTTAGATATATTTATTTTATCTGTATGAGTATTTTGCTTGCATTTATGTCTTTGTACCATGTGTGTGGTTTGCGGCTTCTTGGTCAAAAGAGGACATTGTATTCCCTAGAATTGGAGTTACAGATGGTTGTGGATTGCCATGTAGGTGTTGAGACTGAACACCAGTCCTCTGGAAGAGAAGCAAGTCCAGCCCAGCATAACCTTTTTAATGCATTGATCTAGTATGTCTTAAGGTTCTCTTACTATTCTGATTCTCTTATTTTATGGCAAGTATACTATTTAGGGAGAGTTGAATAGAATAGTCTTTTTATATTATATTGGGAAACATGTCACTTGTCCTTCTAGGTATGCTATTTAATATTTGGTCTTTTGGGTTTTTTTGTTTGTTTTTTGTTTTCTTTTTTTGTTTGTTTTGTTTTGTTTTTTGAGACAGGGTTTCTTTGTGTAGTTTTGGCGTCTGTCTTGGAACTTGCTCTATAGACCAAGATAGACCAGGCTGGCTTCGGACTCACAGAGATCTGCCTGCCTCTGCCTCCTGAGAGCTGGTTTTAAAGGTGTGTGCCACCACCACCTGGTGTGAAGACAAATTTCTTTTCCTTTGCAATTAGTAATGCTTTAGAAAATAATTTATTAGACTACCTTATTTTCTGTTTTATTTGCTTTTCTCTTGCTGTGTTAAATGACTGACCCAAAGCAACTTAGGGGAGGAAGGTATTTATTTTGGTTAGAGGTTACAGTTCATCTAGGGAAGCCAAGGAAGTAGCTGAAGTAGAGACCAAGGAGGAGTTCTGCTTACTGAGTTGCTCACTATGGTTTGCTCAGCTTTCATATATAACCCAGGACTACCTGTCCAGGAATGGCACTGCCTACAATAGACTGGGCCCTTCTAAATCAATCATTAACCAAGAAAATACCCCCAGTGAGGCAGAGACAGGCAAATCTTTGAGTTAATGGCCAGCCCTGTCTGCATTAGCATTTTCCAGGCCAGCCAGAACTACACAGTAAGACCCTGTCTCATAAAACACAAAAAACAAAAGCAAAGAAAAGAAAATGCCCCACAGACATGCCTACAGGCCAATCTGATGGAGGCTCTGTTTGTGTCAAGTAGTCAAAAGCTATCACAGTTAGCCATGTTTAAAAACAAATGTCATACTCTGTTTTTTGAGTTTAGGTTCAGGCTGTCCAAATTTTGCTCTGGTATCCTTTTTAATATTAGTGTCTTTTTCCTTTTGAGATAGTGTCTTACTGTGTAAACTAGACTGGCATGGAACTTGTATTAATTCTCCTGCTTCTGAGATTTCTTGAACCATTTTGTCCAGCTAAAGCATCTCCCCTTTCCAAACTAGAATTGAGTCCAGGCAAGTGCTCCACTACCACAGAGCTGCATTTCTCAGCTCATGCTCCCTAGTGTCTTTTTTGCATTCTCTTTTACCTTCCTTTGACTGGGCACAAGTCTGTATGGTCACAACACCTTCAGGAGAATGAAGTGGGACTACCAGGTGGCACTGATGTAGTCCAACTATGCCTTATGATCTGATGTAGGTAGTGGAAATGGTTGAAGGTCTTTTCGTACAAGCCGACTATGCTTCCCAGCATATATACCTCCAGCAGGATGATCTTGTCCCAAAGGTAGATCTTCACCATCTTTGGCTTTTCCGTGGGTGGTACCTCCTTGGCCTTGTTCAAACTGCTGAATACAGTGAGTGCGCATCCACTGCAGGCCTTGGTTCAGGGGTCACCTCTGGCAGGTGCTGTACAATTGCACCAACTACTCACAGGGCATGTCCAGCAGCTGGTTCAGGTCCATGTCACAGTAGGTGAGATTGAAGCTCTACTCCTGCTCCATTTCCAACATCTTGCCAGGTGCTCAGAAAATAGTGCATCACCTACACCTGTGCAATTGTCTTTTAAAACACTTCTTGTCTAAGGTGTTATTTGTTGTGTGCTTCCTGGCCCAGATTTGGGAAGCTCTTTCATTTCGGCGGCCCTACTTCCAGTTTTAGTAGAAGGTGGCATTAATAAATCAAAATCTAGGGTTTGTATTTGCCTATAGGATATAATCCGTTAAGTTCAGAATACAGAGCTAGGAAATAAACTTAAGTTTATTTAATCAGTAAGTCAATGCCTGTTTGGATAGCTCCGGTTGAAACTCATCACATAATTCTTCCTAAGCTTTTCTCCTTTTCATATTTAGATTTCTTCTCTTTATAAAGTAGGCCTGGTTTTTATAACATTGATAAATTTTCATACTATCCTACTGTAAGCACAAAAGTAAATTCACATCTTTTTTTTTATCAGTATCAATCATAAGGTTTCTTTCTTTGATTAAAAGTTGAAGTGCTAGGGATTGTGCCCAGGATCTCAGGCTCATTCCATGAATCAAATGCCTCCTGCCTACAAGATTTTCTTGCAGTTCATTTTGCTTTATTATTACTGTGTATGTGCATGGGCACACAAGTGCTATGGCATGTGTCAGAGACAACTTTGTGGAGTTCGTTCTCTTTGACCTTTATGTGATTTCCTGGGATAGAACATAAGTTGTGGGGGGTTCATGGCGAGCAAGTGCCTTTACTCACTGAGACATCTTGCTGGCCCTGCAGTTTTGTTTTCCCCCTTAGAGACATGTAAAGTACAGTGTTGGTTAGTTAGCTTGAAATTGAAACTTTAGCTGCTTTCTGATGTGTGTGTGTCTAAAGTTATTTAGAATATATATCTTCTTGAAGAACATTCATAAATAACTTTAAAGAAAGTGGTAAAACTAGGCAGTAATAAAATGAGGTTGCTTTTAGATACTTGTAAAATAACTCTTTACCAAAATGGTAATTTTGTCTACTCAGATTTCATTGCTTCTTTAATTGCAATTTCTTAATGGTTTGTTCCATGTCCTACTGTTACTATCTTATGGTTTACTTTTTTAATGGACTATTGTTTTTAGAGTAATTTTAGGTTGACAGAAAAGTTAACTGGAAGGGACAGAGTGTCATAGTCTACCCTACTGTGATACCTTTGTGTCCAAATTATTACATCATTATCACTCAAGTTCATATTCCTATTTTTTTGCTTTTTTTAAATTGATTTTTATTGAGCTCTACATTTTTCTCTGTTCCCCTTTCTCCCTCTTCCCTTCCCCCTTCAATCCTCCCTCAAGGTCCCCATGCTCCCAATTTACTCAGGAGATCTTGTCTTTTTCTACTTTCTACTTCCCATGTAGATTATATCTATGTAAGTCTTTCTTAGTGTCCGCATTGTTGTCTAAGTTCTCTGGGATTGTGGTTTGTAGGCTGGCTTTCTGTTTAAAAACCACCTGTGAGTGAGTACATGTGATTATTTTCTTTTTGTGTCTGGGTTACCTCACTCAAATAATACTTTCTAGCTCCATCCATTTTCCTGCAAAATTCAAGCTGTCATTATTTTTTTCTGCTGTGTAGTACTCCATTGTGTAAATGTACCACATTTTCCTTATCCATTCTTCTGTCAAGGGGCATTTAGGTTGTTTCCAGGTTCTGGCTATGACAAAGTTACTATGAACATGGTTGAGCACATGTCCTTGTGGCACAATTGAGCATCCTTTGGATATATGCCCAAAAGTGGTATTACTGAGTCTTGAGGAAGGTTGTTTCCTAATTTTCTGAGAAATCGCCACACTGACATCCAAAGGGGTTGTACCAGCTTGCACTCCCACCAGCAATGCAGAAGTGTTCCCTTTTCCCCACAACCTCTCCAGCATAAGTTGTCATCAGTGTTTTTGATCTTGGCCATTCTTACAGGTGCAAGATGGAATCTCAGAGTTGTTTTGATTTGCGTTTCTCTGATGACTAAGGATATTGAACATTTCCTTAAGTGTCTTTCAGCCATTTTAGATTCCTCTGTTGAGAGTTCTCTGTTTAGGTCTGTACTCCATTTTTTAAATTGGATTATGTGATCTTTTGGTGTCCGATTTCTTGAGTTCTTTGTATATTTTGGAGATCAGACCTCTGTCTGGTGTGGGGTTGGTGAAGATCTTTTCCCATTCTGTAGGCTGTCATTTTGTCTTGTTGACCGTGTTCTTTGCTTCACAGAAGCTTTTCAGTTTCAGGAGGTCCCATTTATTAATTGTTTTTCTCAGTGTCTATGCTGCTGGGGTTCTATTTAAGAAGAGGTTCCCTGTGCCAATGCGTTCAAGTATTTGCCACTTTCTCTTCTATAAGGTTCAGTGTGGCTGGCTTTATGTTGAGGTCTTTGATCCATTTGGACTTGAGTTTTGTACATGGTGATAGATACGGGTCTATTTTCATTTTTCTAAATGTTGATATCGAGTTATGCCAGCACTACTTGTTAAATATGCTTTCTTTTTTCCATTTGATATTTTTTGCTTCTTTATCAAAGATCAGGTGTTCGAAGATGTGTGGATTGATATCTGGGTCTTCTATTTGGTTCCATTGGTCCTCCTGTCTGTTCTTATGCCAGTACCAGACTGTTTTCAGTACTGTAGCTTAGTAATAGAGTTTGACATATTCCTATTTTTGCCTTATTTATTTTTCCTTGGCCTCATTTATGTTTACTCCTTTAAAATAACTTTTTAAATTTATTTAGTGTTTGGGTGTGTGTGTGTGCATGCATATATGTTGAGGTCAGAAGACATCTTATGGGAGTTTCTTTTTTTTTTTAATACTGTGTTAGTTCTAGAGATTGAACTCAGGCAAAGGAACTTAACCACAGGGCCAACTTTCACTAGCATTTTATTTGATTTTTAAATTTAATGATTGGAGACAGTCTTATTATGCAGCCTTAGACTAGTTATGAGTTTCCTTATGTTTTTGCCTCAATGCTAGGATTACCGTTAAAACCTGTCATGAGCACCTTCCTGTCTTTCTTTTTAAATTTTTAAATTTTGAGACAGAATCGTGCTGCTGATCACCCTAAGATGAACCTGAGCTGCTGCTCCGATCCTCCTGTCTCCGCCTTCTAAGTGCTAGAATCACAGGCATTGCTGCTGCTGTTCACAGTTTTTTTGTGTTATGTTTGCATCGACTTTTTTTGGTGCTGTAAGTTTTTATCTGCTTAACACAGACTAGAGTTATACGGAAAGGGGAACCTAACGTTGGAAAATGCATCCATCAGATTGCCAGTAGGCAAGTCTGTATTTTCTTGATGATTGATGTGGGAAGGCCCAGCCCGCTAGAGGTGATTTCACCTCTGGACAGGTAGTCCTGGTTAGTAGAAGAAAGCAGGCTGAGCAAGCCAGTAGTCTCCTTTGTAATCTCTGCTTCAGTTTCTGTCTCCAGGCTCCCACCTTGTTCTTGCCCTGACTTTCCTTGATGATAGACTGTAAACTCTAAGATGAAATAAACCTTTTTATCCCCAAGATGCTTTTTGTCATGACATTTACCATAGCCATAGAAGCTTGTGGCTGTGAGTGTTGTATGGTGGTATTTGTATACCTGTGTTTCTGTATCTTTATACTTGTATATGTGTGTACCTGTGTGTCCATATATGTATGATGTAGGTGGGCCTTCTGTCTATGTGTTACTTTCATTGGTTAATAAAGAAACTACCTTGGTTTTTGATAGGACAGCAGCTTAGATAGGCGGAGTAGACAGAACAGAATGCTGGAGAAAGAAAGCAGAGTCAGGCAGTCACCATGAAGCTCCGGTCCAAGATGGACGTTGGTTATAATCTTCCTGGTAAGCCACCACTTCATGGTGCTACACAAATTATTAGAAATGGGTTAATCAAAATGTGAGAATTAGCCAATAAGAGGCTAGAGCTAATGGGCCAGGCAGTGTTTAAAAGAATACAGTTTCCGTGTAATTATTTTGGGTGTAAACTAGCCTGGGAGCCGGGTGGGACGAAGAGCAGGCCTACTTGCCTCATCACTACATATGTATATCTGCATATGGAGGCCAGGAGTCAGTTACTGTTGGCTGTCTTCCTCTATCACCCCTCCTTCCCTCCCTCCCTCCCTCTCTGCCTCCGTCCCTTTCCCTCCCTCCCTCTCTCTTTTTCTCCTTTCCTTTGAGACATAATTTTTTCACTGAATATGGAGATCACCAAATAGCAAGATTGCCTGGTTCGTGACACCTTTCCAGTCCTCAGTCTTCCAGTCTCTGCTGTATAGGTGTAGACTGCCATGCCAGCTTCAGTTTCTCTCTCTCTCTCTCTCTCTCTCTCTCTCTCTCTCTCTCTCTCTCTCCCTCCCTCCCTCCCTCCTTCTGTGTGTGTGTGTGTGTGTGTGTGTGTATGTGTGTGTGTTTGAGCCTACACACATATATGTGAGTGCCCATAGCGGCTAAAAGAGAAATTTGGATTCTCCGGAGCTGGAGTTACAGGTTGTTAGGAGTTGCCTGATAAGGGTACTGGGAACCAAACTTTTATCCTGGAAGAACAGCAAGGCAGCAAGTGCTCTTCTGAGTTATCTCTCACTTGTTTCTGTCTGGAACTCAGTCTTTAGATCAGCCTGACCTCGAACTCAGTTCCACCTGTCTTTGCCTCCCAAATGCTGGTATTAAAGGCATGTAAGAAGGTATGTACCACCACCTCCTACTGTCTCCACTTTAATTCTTAACATACTAAAACCTGAACACTCTATACTTACATGTTGCTTATACTATTTTTTTTAAAGATTTATTTATTGGTTATATACAACATGTTTTCCTGCACACCAGAAGAGGGTATCAGATCTCATTACAGATGGTTGTGAGCTACCATGTGGTTGCCAGGAATTGAACTCAGGACCTCTGGAAAAGCAGCCAGTGCTTTTAACCTCTGAGCCATCTCCCCAGCCCTGCTTATACTATTTTTGACTCTAAGTGGGATTTATCACCCAGTTCTAAAAAATTATTTATTGTACTTGTTTGTGTGTGAGTGCACACAAGCTATGGTGCACATGTGGAAGTCAGAGGACAACTTGAAGGAGTCAGTTATCTATTTTTACCTAATATGAGTCCAGGTATTGTACTCGCATGGTTAGGCCTGATAGCAAGTACCTTTTCCTACTACTGAATCATCTTTCCAGCCCTAAATTGGCCTTGTAATACTTTGTAGGTTTAGCTTATGTGGCCAAAGTGAGCATTTAAGTGCCAATTTACTCATTTTAAATGGATATTAAGCGGATTTTTATTTTTAAAAGATTTAATTTTTTTGTTTTTTTGGTTACTGAAGAGACAGCCGTGGGTGCTGGGGACTGAAGTCTTATATTTTTGGTTGTGAGCCTAGTAAAATTTTATTTTTAAAAGATTTAAAATTTTTATTTATGTGCATGAATGGTTAGCTTGGACATAAATTTGTGTACCATATGTTTGCCTGGTATCTACAGAAGCTAGAGTGTGGAACTGGAGTTACTGATGGTTTGAGTGACCATATGGGTTCTGGAAACCAAACCCAGGTCAGGAAGTGTTTGTAACTGATGAGATACCTCTCTGACCCCTCTCCCAAAGGATTTTAAATACTCATGATGAACATCATGCTGTAAAGTAGATTGTTAAGTTTTTGAGTTCTTAAATGGCACCTGGTATCGTGTGCAGGTGTGTCATTGATCATCTATGAAGCGCACGTGAGTGCATGTGCCTTCATATGTGTACAGGTGCCTTCAGAGGCCAGAAGAATTGTATCCTCCTGGAGCTAGAGTTACAAGTGGTTGTGGGCCACATGCATTTTGGCCACTGAGCTTGGGGCCTCTACCGGATTAGTACATGGTTTTAGCTATGAACCATCTTTTCAGTCTTCTTTTGTTCTATATTTTTAATTTATGTGTAACAGTGTATTGTGTGCATGTGTGTATTTGTATCATGTTCATGCAGTGCCTGTGTTCAGAAGAGGGTGTTGTATTTCCTGCGATTGGAGTTAGCTGCCCAGTGGTTGCTTGGAATGGAACCTAGGTTTTCTGGAAGAGGTGAAATCATCTCTCCAAACCCTCCCCCCTTTAATATAAAATAAGCCCCGAGTTGAGTTTTGTTTTTTCTGAGATAGGGTTTCTCTGTGTGGTTCTAGCTGTCCTGGAACTCATTCTGTAAATCAAGTTGGTCTTGAACTCAGTGAGATCCGCCTGCCTCTGCTTCCCTGAGGGCTGGGATTAAAGATACGCACCACCATTGCCCACTGGTGATCTTGATACAAAGAAATGATTGAGAACTCTAGAAATACACTTTGTAGTTATAATTTTGTATCTTTTTGTTAAGTGTCATTTTGCTTTTCTCAAACATGCTATTTAAAAGGTGGTATTATTGTTATTATTGTAATGGTTACATAGCACAGGATGGCCCAGAACTCATAATTATCAAGTACAATTTTCTAGTGATTTTAAAAAAGGTTATTTAATGAAAGTAGTCTTCAAGTTATTTATTTGTGAAGGCAGAAACTCTGGGTCTCCAATTGTTTTTCATGCTATCCTGTTCCTTCTCAGGCTACAAGTACAGCACATTAGCACTTAAAGGAGAAGTTGAAGTGGCAGTTCCTACACATTTTGCTAAAGATTTGACATAGGGGCTGATATTGTAGCACAAGTTGGCTTTTTAACCTTTGAGCACAATTCTCCTGCCTTAGCCTAGTGATAGATACATGACTAGTTTGTTGGGATTGTGTCATTTTTAGTTTCCCTTTTTATAAAACTGGCATCAAATAAAGACTTGCCTGTTTTTCTCTGGTGTATGGTATTCCAGAAGTAATCATTCTTTTTATTTTTTAAGATTTATTTATTATGTATACAGCATTCCTTCCATGTGTGCCTGCAGGCCGGAAGAGGGCATCAGATCTCATTACACATGGTTGTGAGCCACCATGTGGTTGCTGGGAATTGAACTCAGGACCTCTGGAAGAGCAACCAGTGCTCTTAACTAATGAGCTATCTCTCCAGCCTGATTATTCTTATTTATATAGTAGATGTGATCCCAGTTGGACTTCTGAATCTTCAAAAATGAAATCTTTATATGACTTTATGACTTTTCTGTTCATTTGCAAACTGGTAATACTTAATGTTGTTATTTAGCAGAGTATTTGGGGTAGCATATTACTTGAGTGAGAGCAGTTACAGCCAAGTGTGATAGGAATGTTGGTAATTCCAGCACTCAGGAAACAGAAACTGGAGAAGCTTGGCTTTGAGGCTAGCCTGGGCTACACGCAGCAAAAAGAAAGACAAGATCAGGAGAAGAAAGAGACCTTTGTTTTGTGGTAGTTTTCAGGATTTTTCCTTTGCATTTAGTTTGCTTGGGGTGCTATAGTTTATCTTTTGTTATTATTTGTCTATGTGAGTGTGTGCATGTGTGTATGTGTGTGTTCTGAATAGGATTTCTCTCTGTAGTCCTGACTCCTAGAACTTGCTGTGTAGACCAGGCTGTCTTTGAACTCAGAGATCCTCCTACTTCTGCCTTCGAATGCTGTGAGAAACATTTAATTGCTGTCTCTTCAAATGTTTCTTCCTTATCCCCCCCCCACTTGCTTAATGTTGTTTGACAGTTTAATATCGATTTTATTTCTCTGTGCAAATTACCCTTGTTAATGTTTGTTGTTTTCATTCATTTTCTACTTTAAATGCCTGTATGCACACTAGAGCGGAGGCCAGAGATCACTGTTAAGTATCTTCCTTATCCCATCTCCATTTGGTTTATTGAGACAGGCTCTTTCACTGAACCTGGGGCTCACCTGTTTTTTGTTTTGTTTTGTTTTTGTTTGTTTGTTTTCGTTTTTTTGGCTGGAATGGCTAGCCCTTGAGATATTCTTGTCTTTACCAGTTCTCCCACTTTTCCTTCCTTGGATTATAGTTGTGAGCTACCACACCCCAACCCTTACATGAGCACTGGCGATCTAAACTTAGGTTGTCATGCTTGTACTTTATCAACTGAGCCATCTTCCCAGGTCTCGTCCCTCACCCCCCACCCCCCTTTTTTAAGCAATAGACCCTGGAACTTGCTGCCCTCTTACTCTGAGATCATTGCTTCTGCATCTTGAGTGCTGGGATCAAAAGCACACACCACCACACCTGGCATCACATAAGAGCTTTTCCTTTCTTCCCTCCCTCCCTCCCTCCCTCCCTCCCTCCCTCCCTCCCTCCCTTCCTTCCTCTTCCCTTCCTCCCCCTCCCTCCCCCTCCCTCTTATTTCTTTAATGTAAATAGGAGTTTTGTGTGCATGCATGTCTGTAATCTTGTCTGTGCCTAGTGCCTGCAGAGGGCATTAAGCCCTGGAACTGGAGTTATAGATAGTTGTGAACCCTTGTGTGTTTGCAGGGAGTCGATCCCAGGTTCTCTGGAAGAGCAGTCAGTGAGTGCTCTTCACTACTGAGTCATCTCTCCAGCCCTTTTAGTATTGTGTGTTATACATTAGCTGATAGCTTACAACAGGATAATTGTATAAATTGAGAGGAACTAGAAATGTTACAGAAAATTGATCATTTTCCAATGCAGTAGTATCTGACCAAGTGCACTATTTTTTACTTTACAAATGTATTAGAATTAAAAACAAAATACCTCACTTGACCACTTAGGATTTTTGAAATGTGTCTACGCCATCTGATTTCCAAAGATATAATTTCTTGCTCATTTTTCAGAGCTACTTGGCTTTCTTATAGTACTAGGGATCATTCAGCTGAGTCATTACTGTGAAATTCTCTTCAGCTGCTTCATTTGCTTGAACAGCTCAAAGTGGTTGGGTGACAATCTCAATTTCAGAGTGTGGAACTAGTGCTGTATTCTATGGTAACCAAAACCATAAATTAGCTGACCAAATGTTAAGGTGGAAGCAAAACAATTGACTACAGTCTTAGGTATAATAGTGAAAGGGGCACTCTGATTTCTACCCTTCAGTAGAGAAGTAGCAGTTTGTCACTAGTCCAGAGTATATATTACAGTTTAAAAATAGAACTTTACTGTTTCGTGGGTGAAGTCACATATCTGACACTGTAACTGCAAGCCATTCTACTGGACTTATCTCATTAGTGGTACTGTGGAACAGGTGCAAAGATCATAGGGGTCTATGACTTTGAACTCCTTACCAATTAAATTCTAACCTCGTGAATTCTAATAGTTAGAACTCTTTTTTTGGATTTTTAGGAAGAGTCTTGCCATACAGTAGAAAATGACCTTGAACTCATGATCCTCCTGCCTCAGGATTACAGATAAATGCTACGCTTAGCAACACACAGGGTTTTCATAGTAAAATTTGTATTAAGATGCGCTACAAGTTTTTTGTCCTTGCCTCTGCTGCCACTTACTGTGATCTTGTAAAACGCATCTCTACTCTAAAAGTATTAAAATAGGAGCCTTAGAATTGATGGAGTATGGGAATTTTTGTAGGACTGTCACTTTGTTTCTATTTTGTCTAAATACCAGTTTTACATGGTTATGCTTCTGTCTTTTTTACAGTCAAAGAATAAGTAACTTATTTAATTTAGGTCACCTGTTCATTAAAAGGCAACCTTGAATTGATACCTGGTATCTTACTAAAACCAAACTTGTGTCCTTTTGTGCTGTAAGGAAGGAGGCTAGTTTTGGAGAGTGGAGTAGAGTAAGTGTCTATGTATGACACAGTGCCCTGGTAGGCATGGTGTATTTAGCCAGTGGGAACTGTCCAGGCCGAAGATAAATGAAGTCCAGGGTGGTGAAGTAGGGTAATGATTGAAATGGCTATGCTTAGCTCCACACCATTAGGCAGTAACTAAGGCAAGAGTGACTACACAATTCGATTGGAGATTTAGAGTTCATATTGAAGGCAAAAAAATATATGTAATTATTAAGGACAAGTAGAAGAGTTTATAGATAGACTTGTTCTTGAAAGGAAATTGTGCAGTTAAGGATGCTAGAGGTAAAACGTTTTTGAAATGTGAGTTCCAAGCTCTACTAAGGTTTGATAAAGGTGAACACTGATGAGATAAATTAATGAGAGCTGCTTTCAATAATTAAGCTGTGACCACAGTATGAATTTGGCCTTTCTGGAGCTGATCAAGGCACATGGTCTTCCTGTGAAGAGTTATGAAAGCTAAAGTGTTAATTGGGTTCTTGGTCCCCAGTGAATTGGAAGTCTGAATTCTTAGTTTAGGAGCTCAGGATTTAGAAATTTTCTGAGAATTTATTTATTCCTGGATTCAAAATTTACCAACAATAGGAGATATAGATAAAAATTCTCTTTCCTGGAGTTCACTTTTTCTTTTGTAGAGAAGAGTTCTATTCAATTTCTCCTTTTCACATTAAGGGTTATAATGTCTATACTACAAGCTACTCTTTATTATTTGTACCTGGGTTTTGTGGTATTATTATACTGATACCTGGAGAGATAGCTCAGTGGTTAAAAGTGCTTACTGATCTGTTCCCAACACCCGTGTTGGGTGGCTATAACCACCTGTAACTCTAGCTCCTGGGCATCTGATAACTTGGAGGTCTCAAATACCCAAGTTTACATGAACATACCTGCACACAGACAAATACATATATACATAATTAAAAAGAAATTTAAAATCCTTTTAAAATACTGATATGTCTTTGGGCCTTTTTTATTTTTAAAAGGAGTGTACAGCTAGGTGGGTGCACGTTCCTGTAATCCTAGCTCTTCAGAAGCAGTGGGAAGAGGATCAGTCACGGCCAGCCTGTGCTACTTGAGACTTTGTCTCAGAAAAGGAAAGAAATGTATACTCATTTACCAAAAAATTATCCTATCTCTGCGCTTTATACTCCCCCCTCGTTCCTTAAGTGGCTCCTTTGCTTATTTGTGTGGTGCAGAGAGGGGGGTGTACATGTATTACAGCACACATGCGGAGGTCAGAGGATAACTTGAGGGAGTTCTGGGGATTTCACTCGGGTCACCAGGCTTGTTGGCAAATGCCTTTACACTCTGTACCATCTTGTAAGCCCTCTTTGCTCATGTTAAGTACATTTTTAAAAATCTTTTCATTATTAGTTGCAAGTTATTTATACATACACACACATGTAATGAAGCACTTAAGCATGATTTCAATTAACTTGTAAAGTCTTATTTTCTGGTTTTGAGTCTAGGTTCTCTGTTTTCTTTTGTTTCTTTATTGGTATTATATCTAAGAAACCCTCACTTTAACAAAGATTTATGTATACTTTTGCTTCTAATGTTTTTGTAGTTTTAATTGCTTTTTTTAAAAAGATTTTTTGTGTGTGAGTGTTTGCCTGCTTGTATATATGTGCACTATGTATGTGTCTGGTTCTCAAAGAAGACAGAAGAGGATATCCTCTACAACTGTAGTGACAGAAGTTGTGAACCGTGCTGATAATCAAACCTAAGTCGTTAAGAACAAGTGCTCGTAACTGCTGAGCCCCAGTTTAAATTCTCGAATCCTTTGTTCATTTTAGACATTTTTATGTATTTCAACCTAAGGGTCTAAATTTAAAGATTTTTATTTTTTTCCTTATAACATTTATTGAAAAGCCTTTTCTTTCTCCATTGTTTTGGCATTGTTGAAAATTAGTTTCTGTTGAACAGAATTTTCATTCAGTTCCATTGAGCTTTATGTCTTTGTTTGGATCGTACCATACTATCTTGATTACTGTTGCTTTGTAATATGTTTTGGAATTAGTTTGGGTTCTTGTACTTTGCCTTTTTACCAGAGTTCTTTTGGTTCTTCTGAGTTCCTTGCAGTGTATGGTCAGTGTGTCAGTTTCTGCAAAGTAGATGGCCCGCCAGCTCAGGTTCCGATGAGGTTTGTGTTGAGTCTGTAGATTGGGAGAGTAATGTGGGCTTTTTGTTGGGTTGTTTTTTTGTTTTGTTTGTTTTGTTTTGAGACAAGGTCTAAGCTCTGCCAGTTAAGAACTCAGTCTGTAGATCAGGCTGGCCTCTACAGAGATTTGCCCGTCTCTGCCCCTGGAGTGCTGGTGTTAAAGGCCCAGCAAAAAGATTTCTTTTTTCTTTTAGTTTACTCTTCTAGCGCCGTTGTCAGAAATTAGAGAACTTTTGGACTGGTTTATGTTTGGACGTTTTTTTGTGTCGATGACCTGTTTTTTGTTGTTTGTGGTTTATAAATCAAGGGTTGTAATACATCCACATTTACTCTTTTGCCTAGACTTGCTTTAGCTACAGGGTCCCTTACAGTTTCCTATGAATTTTAGTATTGGTTTTTCAATTTAATAAAATCAGTCATTGGAATTTTGGATTGCATTGAATATGTGGATCACTTTGGGTAACATGACCGTTTGTTTCCCTAAGCATGGAAAGCTTTTCTGTCTTAGGGCATCTTCTCAAATGTCTCTTCAGTGTTTTAGAGTTTTTATTGTAAAAGTCTTTCTCCTTCTTCATTAGGTTTATTTGTATTTGTAGGATAAAAATTCATTTTTTATATTAATATTTTGAAGTGTGCTTATGCCTCCATAACTTATGAATGGAGGAAATGAACAGAGGAAAACTTATGGGAACCTGCTCTTCCCTTTCACTGGATCCCAGTCTCAAACTCAGGTCCCCAGCTTGGCTGCACATGCCCTTACACATTGGACAGTCCGTCCCTGAGAGAAGTCGGCATGAACTCCAAGCAGAAGTGAAGCGGAAGTCACAGAGGAGTGCTGCTTACTGGTTTGCTCAGTCCACCTGCCTAGAAATGGACACATCAATTAACACCTCAGAGGCCCCCCCCCCATAGGCTAATCTAATGGAGGAAATTCTTCAGTTGAGGTTCCTGGGTCAGCGCAACACCCTCTTTTTAGTTATTGTCTTTACAGGCTACATTAACTTTCGAGATGTCCTTGCCACTGTTTGTGGAGTACGCAGGTTCTCACTGGCTCCTGAGATCTACTAGATTGTTCAGAGAAGAGGGCTAGGGCGGAGTGGGGTGGGGAGAGTAGATGTCTAAGTTGAGGGATGTGGTAAAAGCAAACAGAGCACTGAGCTTTGCACTGGAGCAGATCTGAGGGAACTAGACATTTAGTTTGCTGGTGTTTTTAGACATTGTCCAGCTATGTTTTCAGACCTTGACCATCTTGTGACGGTGGAAGCTGGATAATGCAGTCATCTAGATTCACCAGGCTTGGGCTTAAAGGTCTTGGTTGCAACAAATTGTATTTGGTAGTGAGGTAGCGCCAGAGGTTGGGCAATATTGTGGGCTTGACTCAGAGCTCATAGTCTCCATATTAATCCATGAGTGGTTGGGCTCACTCCTTGACACAAAGGGCAGGATCACCAACAATCTAACGTTTATGGCCTACGTTCTGCTGTTCCAATTTCTCAGTGGGTCTACGGCTGACCCTGTACATTGTGGCATGGTGTCCTTAGGCTCCCTGACTTGTTTCTAGATTTCTAGAATAGCTCAGTACTCAGAAAAACAAAAACAGAAGGTCTCCTCTCTTGATGGTGCCAAGCTGACACATTCTGAGCTAGAGGGGGACAGCGGTAAGTTGATTTCTTCTCCATTGCTAGTCATCTATTGCAGGAGGAATCATTGTCTCGAAATCCTGGCATTGGATTTAAGGCTTCTGAGAACTGTGGGTCCCTCTGGTAGTTAGCACGGGTGGTTTGTTGTCAACAGAGCTGCAAATCTTAACTCTTTTTTTTTTTTAATCTCCTTCATCCTAGGTTGGTAGTCAGAATTTTTTTTAATTGATATTTATTGAGCTCTACATTTTTCTCTGCTCCACTCCCTGCCTCTCCTCTGCCCTCTTCAATCCTCCCCCAAAGTCCCCATGCTCCCAATTTACTCAGGAGATCTTGTCTTTTTCTACTTTCTACTTCCCATGTAGATTATATCTATGCAAGTCTCTATTAGTGTCCACATTGTTGTCTAAGTTCTCTGGGATTGTGGTGTGTAGGCTGGCTTTCTTTGCTTTATGTTTAAAAACCACCTATGAGTAAGTACATGTGATCATTGTCTTTCTGTGTCTGGGTTACCTCACTCAAATAATACTTTCTAGCTCTATCCATTTTCCTGCAAAATTCAAGCTGTCATTATTTTTTTCTGCTGTGTAGTACTCCATTGTGTAAATGTACCACATTTTCCTTATCCATTCTTCTGTCAAGGGGCATTTAGGTTGTTTCCAGGTTCTGGCTATGACAAAGTTACTATGAACATGGTTGAGCACATGTCCTTGTGGCACAATTGAGCATCCTTTGGATATATGCCCAAAAGTGGTATTACTGAGTCTTGAGGAAGGTTGTTTCCTAATTTTCTGAGAAATCGCCACACTGACATCCAAAGGGGTTGTACCAGCTTGCACTCCCACCAGCAATGCAGAAGTGTTCCCTTTTCCCCACAACCTCTCCAGCATAAGTTGTCATCAGTGTTTTTGATCTTGGCCATTCTTACAGGTGCAAGATGGAATCTCAGAGTTGTTTTGATTTGCGTTTCTCTGATGACTAAGGATATTGAACATTTCCTTAAGTGTCTTTCAGCCATTTTAGATTCCTCTGTTGAGAGTTCTCTGTTTAGGTCTGTACTCCATTTTTTAAATTGGATTATGTGATCTTTTGGTGTCCGATTTCTTGAGTTCTTTGTATATTTTGGAGATCAGACCTCTGTCTGGTGTGGGGTTGGTGAAGATCTTTTCCCATTCTGTAGGCTGTCATTTTGTCTTGTTGACCGTGTTCTTTGCTTCACAGAAGCTTTTCAGTTTCAGGAGGTCCCATTTATTAATTGTTTTTCTCAGTGTCTATGCTGCTGGGGTTCTATTTAAGAAGAGGTTCCCTGTGCCAATGCGTTCAAGTGTACTTCCCACTTTCTCTTCTATAAGGTTCAGTGTGGCTGGCTTTATGTTGAGGTCTTTGATCCATTTGGACTTGAGTTTTGTGCATGGTGATAGATACGGGTCTATTTTCATTTTTCTAAATGTTGATATCGAGTTATGCCAGCACTACTTGTTAAATATGCTTTCTTTTTTCCATTTGATATTTTTGCTTCTTTATCAAAGATCAGGTGTTCGAAGATGTGTGGATTGATATCTGGGTCTTCTATTTGGTTCCATTGGTCCTCCTGTCTGTTCTTATGCCAGTACTTCAGTACTGTAGCTCTGTAGTAGAGTTTGAAGTCAGAGATTTTGATGCCTCCAGAAGTGCTTTTATTGTACATAATTGTTTTTGGCTATCCTGGGTTTTTTGCTTTTCCAAATGAATTTGAGTATCATTCTTTCAAGGTCTTTGAAGAATTTTGCCGGGATTTTGATGGGCATTGTGTTGAATCTATAGATTGCTTTTGGTAAGATTGCCATTTTTACTATGTTAATTCTGCCCACCCAAGAACATGGGAGGTTTTTCCACTTCCTGGTGTCTTCAGTTTCTTTCTTCAAAGATTTAAAGTTCTTGTCATACAAGTCTTCCACTTTTTTGGTTAGAGTTACTCCAAGATACTTCATGCTATTTGTGACTGTTGTGAATTGGATGTTGATTCTCTGATTTTTTTCCCCTTTTATCATCTGTGTATAAGAGGGCTACCGATTTATTTATTTATTTATTTATTTATTTATTTATTTATTTATTTATTTTGGTTAATCTTATATCCTGCTACATTACTGAAAGTGTTTATTAATTGTAGAAATTCCTTGGTTGAATTTTTGGAATCACTTATGTAAACTATCATATCATCAGCAAACAGTGAGAGTTTGACATCTTCTTTTCCAATTTGTATCCCCTTGATCTCCCTTTGGTGTCTTATTGCTCTAGCTAGGATCTCAAGAACTATATTGAATAAATATTGAGAGAGTGGACAACCTTGTCTTGTTCCTGATTTCAGTGGAATCGCTGGGAGTTTCTCTCCTTTTAGTTTGATGTTGGCTGTTGGTTTGCTGTATATTGCCTTAATTATATTTAGGTATTTTCCTTGTATCCCTGCTCTCTCCAAGACCTTTATCATGAAGGGGTGTTGTATTTTGTCAAATGCTGTTTTGGCATCTAACGAGATGATCATGTGGTTTTTATTTTTCAGCTTGTTTATATGGTGGATTACGCTGACAGCTTTTCGTATGTTGTACCATCCCTGCATCCGTGGGATGAAACTGACTTGGTCATGGTGGATGATAGTTCTGATGTGTTCTTGGATTTGATTTGCTAGTATTTTATGTAGTATATCAATGTTCATGAGTGAGATTGGTACGTAATTCTCTTTCTTAGTATTGTCTTTCTGTGATTTGGGTATCAGGGTAATTGTAGCCTCATAAAAAGAGTTTGGCAATGTTCCTTCTGTTTCTATTGTGTGCAATAATTTGAGGAGTATTGGTATTAGTTCCTCTTTGAAAGTCTTGTAGAATTCTGAGCTGAAATCATCTGGTTCTGGTCTTTTTTTGGTTGGGAGACTTTTGATGACTGTTTCTATTTCTTCAGCAGTTATAGGTTTGTTTACTTTGCTTATCTAGTCTTGATTTAATTTTGGTAAGTGATATTTATCCAGAGAGTTGTCCATTTCCTTTAAGTTTTCCAATTTTGTGGAGTACAGGTTTTCAAAATATGACCTGATGATCCTCTGTATTTCCTCCACATCTGTTATATCCTCGTTTTCATTTCTGATTTTGTTAATTTGGATATTCTCTCTCTGCCTTTTTGATTAGTTTGGATAAAGGTTTGTCTATATTGTTGATTTTCTTGAAGAACCAACTCTTTGTCTCATTGATTCTTTGTATTTCTTTGTTTCTGTTTTGTTGATTTCAGCTCTCAATTTGATTATTTCGTGTCGACTAGTTCTCTTAGGTGAGTTTGCTTCTTTTTGTTCTAAAGTTTTCAAATGTTCTGCTAATTTACTAGTGTGGGATTTTTTTTCGCTTCTTTATGTAGGCATTTAGTGCTGTGAACTTGTCTCTTAACACTGCTTTCATTGTGTTCCATAAATTTGGGTATGTTGTGTGGTCATTTTCATTGAATTTTAGAAAGTCTTTAATTTCCCCTTTTATTTTTTTCTTGACCCATTGATCATTCAGTTGAGCATTATTTAATTTCCATGTGTTTGTGGGTTTTCTGGAATTGATATTACTGTTGAC